>NC_056600.1:29026283-29361390 GCF_018340385.1 Cyprinus carpio
CCTGTTTTGCCATGGGATTTACTAGGATAACTAGGATTTACACAAGCTCCAGTCTGGATCCAGAACACCGGAGAAGAGATGACGCCAACACCTTAAAGGACCTTAGATGATGCTAACCCAGAGACAACATATAGAACTACCACATTTTGCTATAAGTTTGATTGCATAATTGCTGTTAATAGTGTTAATCGTCTGTTTGTTTACGTCTTTTATTGATTTTTCTGAACATTTCTGCCGTATACACATAAACTGACCATCACCACTGATAAGCTACTACTAAATATTGTAGAAACTTTTGTTTGCAAAAAGCTGCTTTGCAATGATTTGTATTGTAAAAAGCGCTATACAAATAAACTTGAATTGAAATTAATTGAAAAGGTTATCTGTAAACTTACCCATTACATAATACCCCTCCAGAAAATGCAGCATACAATAGATGGTAATAAAAAAATGCTCATAGAATAATGCAAGACAGCTTTTAAATGTATTCTGCTGATATAAAATTAAATCAAGTACAGGTTTTTATATAATTTTATAACAGAAATACATAGTAAATATATGTGACTGAAAGTGAAGGTGATTGTTCAGTTACTTTATTTCATCAAGTTCTTAAGTTCTTCATTTAACCTTCCATTTTCTTCTAACCTCTTCTAATTACTTCGAGGGAATTATATAGAGATTTATGGTGCAAATGGTGAAAGTAAAATTTGCTAGACTCCAAATCAAAGTCAATTTAAGCCAGTCAGTTCACTTTGCGGGCATCTTGATAACTCCTTTGATAAACAATTATGCTCATTTTTAAGTAAATAGATTAAAGGGAAAAATGAGAGGACTACTGGCTACAATGACGTGAAAAAGGGAAAAACAAGGGAGATTGGTTGAGCCTCGGATGGATCGGGACACGAAATATCCAGGCGTAGCTTCTGCTTCTATGGGAGTTGATCCAGCCCTGGTATTTAGAAACTCGGGTGTACATAACCAGGAAAGGTGGGTAGTGCACAATTTGCTGCCAATACTCACAATGCCAGCCTGAATCGACCGAGAAAGGTCTTTGAGGACAAGTGGTACTCCCAGAGTATCTCTGCAGAGAAAGACACTTGACATATTTATCTCTGAACAATATTCAGTACGCAAATGTAAGCAATAGTGACTGGGGGGGGGGGGGACAGCTTACCATACATGAGTCTTTCCCACCCTCCTGTTAATCCAGCGCACAGCCATATTACTTGTAATGATGCTTCCTTGTGGCAGATTGGCACAACTGTGTGCTGACAACTGGTATCTGGTACCTCTTGGGCAGTTTGTTTGTGAGTCTCATTTTGCATACTATAGTATAAATAATAATAATAAAAAAAATCTCTCTTATAGATCACTAAACACAGTTTTTAGGCTTGTACCACATCTTTTTGAGTCATTTTTGAGTTTCACTAACCTCAACAATTAAGCCAAGACCCAACCAAGTGCCCCAGCTCTTAGTACAATCATCACATTATTTCACTCCTCGCAGATGCCCATAACAGGAATGGCGTTAATATAATCAGAGAACGTTATAGTAGAAGAGAGCTGGAGCAGTGCTATGTCATTGTTGTTTGCTATCTTTAGCAAATCATGATGGATGAATGAGTCGTATCACGTTTCTATCATGCGTCATTTAGGTTTAAAGGCCTGATTGCCTAGGACGTCCCCGGTATATTTCTGATGGTTACCTCCAGAGTAGCTGTAAGTATAAAAGAAAATGACTCCCACCTCTTTAACATCTATGCAATTTGTTACTAGCCACTTCATACCTTTTGCAAGCTAGTGTAGCTGCGGGAACCAAAAACCATTGTGTATTTATTAAACTCCCACTCCCCACCACAGATAGTATTTTCTAGGTTATAATTGAATTGACTGCTGGCATTGCCAAGAGCCACAGCCCGCCCTCACAGTGCACGCATATTTTGCATTTTGGCCTCCTAACATTCTTTGGTTGTTCCAGGTGGCTTGGCGCGACACTGAATTGTGAAGAGAAACGAGATCTGGGAAATGTTTTGCACAATATTGAAAAATCAGAATTTAAATTAAAATGTGAAAAACTTACCAGTCACTGACCAGACGTGACCCTATATTAAGAAAAACAGAATAAGATTTAATTAGATTTAATAATTGAATTAGGAATTGTCATGATTGTGGATCTTGTGATTGGGGTGTCTGCCAGGAGTTTGGGGGTGGGACTTAGACTTTGCTCCCCAATTACATATATTTTAAGAGAAGATTACAGTGTCCAATACTGAGGCCATACTTTCCCTTTCTCAGGTGAAAGGAAGTGGATAATGTCTTCTTCTCTTTTTTTTTTTTTTTTTACGAGACTGTAGTATTTATACGACCATTTTACTTCTCACAAAATCTTTCCATGTTAATGCAACAACATGTATATTGACATGAATGTATTCTTAACCCCGTCTTACCTGTTATTGGAATGTGTGAAACAGTGTTTCTAAACTGATGTGGCCATGGTGCGAGGGTAGTCATTTGCCTAACACAACTAGCAAAAACCATCTCCATATAGATAATAGGACTTGTCTTTCCGCAACTCAACTCCATACAACCTAATTTGCCCGCTTTCCTCACCGGCTTCACCGCTTGCCAGATCCTTGAGCACGGCCAAATGCGCAGGGGCTTCCGCAAACCAGTTCAGAACACAGTAAAACACATTTTATACAAACCCGCTCTCATAAATGGTATTCATGTAACTTGAGCTTAAAAGGATACTCACAGCTTTTCTTTTCTTTCACTTTATACGATTAAATATATCACAGGATGAAATATCAGGACTTTTATATCCTAACTATATATAATTTATTATAATGTTAGTGTGTATGTAGTAGCCATGTTAACGGGGTCACAACTCAGAAACGCCAATATTCCCTTGAATCTTTTGAATATAAGAGTTCATTGTACTATGAAAACATCCTTGTAAGTTTCAGGACTCTCAAATACTTTTCAAATTAGGTTTTAACAACCAGCTTGTATTGCAAGACAGTCGTCCAAACAAAACAACGCTTGTGTAGTGTCTCACTCTATGAGGTAATAGTGTGGCTAACACACTGCCTCGCGCAGAAGAAGATCAGCTCCTGCCTTCTACTTACTGCCTTCTTAGCCCGTCGCCCACAGATTCACACCAGGGATGTAGGGCCCTAGCATACACCCGGCACAACGCCAGGGTCTTAGGGTCAGTGTTGAGCTCAAACACATTGTTCCAGTTTTCACACGCACTCCTCCGCCACACACAAATGTTTAAATCGCAAATGCATTTGCGCCCCATTTGTGTGCCCCACTGGGTGGCGATGCTGGTCTGAAAATGAGGTTTGTTCAGGCGCTGCTTGTGCTGGCGGCATTTGCTATTTTGAGTGCAATTGAAATAGACTGCCGCCTTTTTAGCACGTGAAACCTGGTCTAACAGTGCTGGCACACAAATTGATTTTATTTAATTTTTTTTTGTGTTATTTAAAGATGCGCGTTTGGTAATGTGCCACCTATAGGCGGGTGCACAACGCAGTACACTTTGCTTATACAACACAGGGATGCGCAGCAGCATAACTAACATTTTAAAAAACGTAAGGATTAAAATGGGTAAAGGTTGTTTGTGGTTACATATACTAAAAAAACACCATACATGTTCATAATGGATAGGTCTTTTGCATGTATCAGGAATTACAGCATGCGCAGATCCGTATCCCATCACTAGATGGGAAGTGTTTCAGTTTTTTCCACTTGCAAATTCCAAACGCCGTGTAAATACTGAACCCGCCATGGGTGCGAGCGCAAAACGGCTTTTAACGGTAATGGGAGATAGAAGACGCTGATGGGTTTATTGCACATTCTATTGCCAAAACACACCCATTACTCAATTAAGAGTATAGGGACAACTCCTTTAGACCATGCACCGGGACGCAGCACGGACCAATTTTTCCCATCCTTAAACTAACAAAAGTGGATTCCGGACACCGCCCTAAACACAACTGTGCCGTGTGCGTTTAGAACCAGTGAATCTCAAACCCTTTTGGAGTACCGGGACCCCAGAAACAAAACTGGACTAATTTAGGTACTGCGATTATGTCTCCGTGAGGACGGCTCATTTTTCTTCATAGGGAACATGTCATGTCAAAATATACAGAGATATATACAAAAATCCATAACTATATATGGACCCCCTGGCATTACATCAAGGACTACTAGGGGTCACCTTGGTTGAGAAAAAAAAACACTGCTTTAGGACCATTCCGCTTAGATTGTTAAAATAGGGCCCATAGGTGAATACCAAAAAGAGTGTGAAGAGGTCTACCCAAGAAAACCAAACCTAAAGATGCTCCAAAGGACAACACAGACGCTTTGGCAAGTTGTGGAAAAAAACAACTTTGCTTTGCCATTGCCTTCCCTTGATCCTCCGTTAGGAACAGAGTGGATGAACTTACTTTTCAATGAAGTTCCAGAGCTGCGTCCGTCTCGGCCTTTGTTCACTTATTTTACCGCAGATCGTTTACAAACAATAGGCACAATTCGATGCAGGATTTTCAGAAAAAATGAAACTAAAAAGACGATGCTGTGCCCAACTAGATTGGATCTCTCAGTGATGTTGCAACACACAAGTACCTTTTTTTTATTACATTGGGGCTACTATTGCTTTGTCTGTTATCACAGAGTGTTTGATATGAGTATTTATGCATTTTTAATCTAAATCACTGCAGCTTCCAACTGTGAACACAACTATTAGCCAATCATAGCAGTGGGTGTTAGTTCAGAGTCTACAATCCTCCACCTATATTCAAACAGAGTGTTCTGATGAGGGGAGTTAAAAACAGGACAGATAATAGCCTATTACATATAAATTATAATTTTTTTGATGTAAAAATCTTGATACGCTTTATAAGTGGACTTCAGAGAACAGTACAAAATAAAAAAAACAAAGGCAGTTCATCGGACCCTTTTAAAGTCTTTTTTTTTCCCCACCGATTTAGACCAACTACAGTATGCACTTTTTACGTAGAGGAGACCGGACCATTCCTTTCATAACTCTCCAGACTACTCAGCCTAAAAAATACACTAGTTGTTTTTTGATACAAGAAACAAATATAGGTGCATTAATTAATGATAATTAATGATAACTCCCTTGTTTTATGACTCTTTAAGCTGTAGGTTTCTCTTTATTCTCTTTTATCTTTAAGAAAAGAGATAAAGGGGAAAAAAGGAGAGGTTTAATGAAAATAGTGAGAAAATAAGAGACCATATAAGGAGGTTGGGTGAACCTCACTTGGAGCTGGATGCAAAAAGGCACCCCAAAATTAAAATTCTGTCATAATTTATTCGCCTTGATATGAACGTCAAAATGCATTGGTTTACAAACCATGCTTTATGATTAATCGTGTTTTGATGTTAAGAAAATTGCAAAGAAAATAAATCTTCAATAATTTTATAATCTGCCTCCCTGTAATCATAATTTGTGTAAAAAAGGAAAAAAGTTGTTGGTGTTTTATAAACCATCCACACTAGTTTTATTAGCAAAAATCATCTGCATGGTTAAAAAAAAATCATGCCAAAAGAGAGTTAGGGGTATTAAAGCCAGAATAATTTCTCACTTGACCTTTTGTGTTCCATGGAAGAAGGGCATATATGATTTGAAAACAACATGAGGTCAAATCAAACAGATAAATGTTCATTTTAAAATCTGGCAGTCTAGAAAATATGTTTTGACATTGATAGTCATTGAACAATCAAAGAAAAATAATAACCTTAACTTCATAAATATCCTTTATTTGTATGTGATTCAAGGAAAACACTATCATCTAACCAATTATCTAGAAGCAACAAGCAAATTTTTGGTCTATTACTTTTGCTGCAGGTTTATCAGATCTCACCTGCTATGTTGAGAAGTATGACCCCTGCAACACACCTCAGGCACAGCATCATCTTCTATGTTGAGTAATGCAACATAAAGCAGAAATACTCCCAACATCAGCTGAACACTACTGAGTTTATCTGACGCAGTGTTTGTTAATGCTTTTACTGCTACTATGAGTACACGCCCGCTTCAGCTTTACCCTCTACATACCTATAAGATTAGATTAGATTAGATTCAACTTTATTGTCACTGCACATGTTAGGTACAAGGCAACGAAATGCAGTTAGCATCTAACCAGAAGTGCAACCAGCAGTAGTAAGTTATAGAGTATCCAACGGTCTACAATTATTACAATTACAAGAAAAAATACAGATAAGGCAGTAGGAGTATATGGAACATTAATTTTTACAGAAATTTTTTTTAAATACTATTCCAGCCCAATGATATACAGGGATAGTTTTACTATGAAAAACATTACTATTACGAGATGGAAATATTGAAAGTTGTAATGTTAACAACTATAGCCCCATAAAAGAACTTATTGAACATATGAAAACAATACTTTTGAAACCCACTTATTTGCCATGGTCCCATGTTGAAAAAAAATGGCCATAGAAAAAAAATTATTTCAAAGTTGCCCAAATGGATGTAATTTCCAGTGTGTTTTCTGGAATGAACCAAACAGTAAGTGGCCAAAGTAATAGCAAAGTTTACTGTTTTTAGCATGTTGTAAATAAATAAATAAATAAATCAGTCAGATGTAGTGATGAAGTGGGGGGGAGGGAGTCTGTGTGTATGGTGTGGGGGGGGTGTCAGAGGGCAGAGTTCAGTGGGGAGACAGCTGTAGGGAAAAAGCTTGTTCCTGGATCTGTTGCAGTGTAATCCGGAGGCTCCTGGAAGCGCGCCCCGGAGGGGCAGGAGGTTAAGCAGTCCATGAGTCAGGGTGAGAGGAGTCTTTAAGAGAATGCTTTCTGCAGGCTCGATATAGACTAGCCGCTTCCTCTGGATGTCCTCATTAGCAGGAAGTGGTGTCCTGTGTGATGCGCTGGGCAGTTTCACTCACCCTCTGCGGTGCTTTATGGGTCAGCCACAGAGCAGTTCCTCCCATACCAGACTGTGGTGCAACTGGTCAGGATACTCCTCGATGTCCTTTTACCGGTAGAAGTCCACCAGGATAGCTGAAGACAGCCGAAGTTCTTCTTCAGTGTCCTGAGAAAGAAAATGCGCGCTGGTGAGCCTTCTTGACCAGGCTTGAGGTGTTTGTGGTCCAGGGCCGGTCCTGGTGGTGGTTCCCAGGAACTTGAAGCTTGAACCACGCTCAACAACCATCAAGCAAGCACGTGGGATGGGGGTCATCGCGCTTCTTTTCTTCTTCCGCAAGTCCACAATGAGCCTCTCCTTTTGTCTTACTAAAAGCTAAGGAGCAAGCGATTGTCAAGCACTACGTGGCCAGGTGCTGCACCTCCTCCCTGTAGGCAGTCCTCATACTGTCAAGTCATCTTTATTTATATGGCTACTTTTAAAACAAAAAAAGATTACGTCCGAAGCAACTGAACAACTGTGAGTAGGAAAACAGTTATTTGTCAATAATAATGCAAAAGAAATGACGGACAAAGGCAGTTCATCATTGAATTCAGTGATGTCATCATTGCAGCTCAGTTCAGTTTAAATAGTATCTGTGCAATAATCGGTAACATCAAGTCAACCATATCGCTGTAAATGAAGTGTCCCCCAACTAAGCAAAGCCAGAGGCGACAGCCGGCAAGGGAACCAAAAACTCCATCAGTGAGAGAATGGAGAAAAAACCTTGCAGGAGAAACCAGGAGGCTCCAGTTGGGGGGCCGGTTCGCCACTCTGACCACAGGCGAAACTTCAGCAGTTCAATTCCAGGCTGCAGCAAAGTCCAGATTGTGCAGAGAAAAAGAATCATCTGTTTCCTGTATTGGTCTTGTCCGGTGGTGAGTCCTGAGACCAAGGTTCTTTGGGGGATCTGTCTCTGGGGCCTCCAGTCAGTCCTGGTCTCCGCTTGCCCTTTCAGGGCTGTAGGGAGTCCTTTCTGGGTGCTGATCCACCATCTGGTCTGGATGCGTACTGGATCCGGGTGACTGCAGTGACCCTCTGATCTGTGCTTACAGACTGGATCTGGTGGCTCACGGTGACCTCCGGAATAAGAGAGAGAAACAGACTAATATTGGCGTAGATGCCATTCTTCTAATGATGTAGCAAGTACATCGGGTGTTATAGGAAGTGTTCCGGTTCGGTTTACCTAATTAATGCAGGTCACCTGCAAACTTAAAACGGATCTGGATATTAGAAGTGTATTAGTATGTTATGTGTAAGCCAGGTTAAAGAGATGGGTCTTTAATCTAGATTTAAACTTGTCACTGATGAGGCCAATCACTGTGGTGTCACCTGCAAACTTAATGATGGAGTTGGATCCATGCACAGGCTTGCAGTCGTGGGTGTAGAGAGAGTAGAGGAATGGGCTCAGCACACAGCCCTGTGATGCGCCTCGGTGTTAAGTGTGATGGTGGTGGAGCAGGTGTGGCCTGACTCTAACATGCTGAGGTCTGTTGGTCCAGAAAGTCCATGATCCAGTTGCAGAGGAGGTATTAATGTCCAGGTCTCCAAGTTTTGTGGTCAGCTTGGAGGGAATGACAATGTTAAATGCTGAGCTGAAGTCAACAAACAACATCCTAACGTATGTGTTATGATTGTCCAAGTGTGTGAGTGCAGAGTGCAACACTGTGCATACTGCATCCTCTGTGCTCCTGTTTCTGCGGTAGGCAAATTGGTGTGGGTCCAGTGTGGGTGGGAGGCAGTCTTTGAGGTGTGCTAGAACCAGTCCCTCGAAGCACTTCATAATGATGGGTGTGAGTGTTACGGGGCGATAGTCATTCAGGCACATTGGGGAGGAGTGTTTTGGTACTGGCACAATGGATGTGGACTTAAAACATGTTGGCACAGTTGCTTGGGTGAGGGATAGGTTGGAAATGTCTGTGAAGACCCCTGCAAGCTGCTCTGCACATGCTCTAAGCTCGATCCAGGAATGCCGTCCGGGGCCGGCAGTCTTCGCGTGCGTTGATCCAGGCTCAATGCAGTGTGGACATCTGTGGAGGTGAGTTTGAGAGGTTGGTGATCTGCCTACTGAGTGGTTTGGATTTTTTGGTTGGGCCCGTCTCCCCTTGCTTGTCCGCCTGTTGAAGCGAGCCCCCATAAACTAGTCATTTAGGCCCGTTAAGGAAGGAAACCGAAAGTGGACCGTTGGGGAGGTGGAGTTTTTTTGACCTTTGACTTGGTAGTCCCCCACCACTGAAAGTGACCCGTGGGATCCCTGCCACCCCATGCTTCGGGGGTTTCCCCCCAAGAGGTTGGAAGTGTTTTTTCTCTGTAGCAGTACTTGGACTTTTTGATGCCCCTCCCTCAGGTTAGCCCTGGATTTGCTGTAGGCCTGAGCATCATCTGACCTGAAGGCAGTGTTGCTGGCTTTCAGCAGAAGTCGCACCTCCTTGTTCATCCATGGCTTCTCATTGAGGGGTGTGTTGTGATCTTTTTTCTGTTGAAACACTGTCAATGGTTGTGTTGATGTAATTCATTACAGAGGAGGTATAGATATCAATGTCCATGTGAGAGCCAAGGCACCCGAGAAGCAAAATACTCCAGCCATACTTTAAATCTGTCCTTAAGTAAAGAGTCTGCTCCAGATGGCCACACTTTGATGGTTCTCACTGATGGCTTCACACGGGTTGATGAGGGGTGAATACTTGGGGGTGAGAAACAAAGAAAGGTGATCAGACTGTCCCGAGGTGGGGGAGGGGTCGCGGTGTAAGCTCCATCAATGTTTGTGTAAACATGATCCAAAGTTTTGTCTCATCGGGTGTGGCAGGAAACATGCTGATGGAATTTGGGGAGCACTGTCTTTAATTTGCAGTGATTAAAATATATAAAAAATATAAAACATAAAACATATAAAACATTTGAAACACTACTGCTGCTTCTAAAGGCCTACCTACTGCATTTAGTTACATTTGATACATTCTGTTTCATAAACAAGTCTATCTCCTGCCAACAAAAAATACAACAGCAACATTTTAAGTCTTACAATTTTAATGAAATTCTTTATGCAGGAAAAAACCCTGCCTTGAATGGAACACATTTAATATTTCAAGTAGAAATGTTTCTTCAAATTCCAGAATCTGCCCGAAATTCACTTTCAGAGTAGAATTACTGGCTATAGCATTATTTGTCATAGAAACAGCTATCCTAAATATCTACACACATGTTATTTTTTGGCTTAAGAAGAGTCAAACACTTACATACAGCACCTTTTAACCTCCTCACCTGTAAATTTGAAGTTAATCCTTAATTGAGATTTAAATCTGAGTTTAAAGTTATGGAGCAGGATTAAAGTTAATCTATTTTATATATAAAATAAATCAAGGATCAAGATGACGGTTTAAATGTAAACCTGCTTATTTTTAAACAGGGTTTAAAGTTTGGTGCATTATTAAATTAAACTTGATTTAATCTAGATTTAAGCTTAATCCTTATTGGTGCAACCCACCCTCTGTGATCTCCTTACTGTCCAGCTGAACTCTCCTGATATCACACACCTTGATCCCACAAACGCCATTGAAGATGACATCTCTGAGGACATCTCAGCATTTCGTTCAGATATAAGACAGTGTTATTTTTGTTGTACTTCTTTTGTTTGAATAATTTGAAATTCAGACTTTATAATAAATAATAATAAAATACACAGTAAATGTTTATAAATAAAGATTTGACAGGTAATCTGGTGATTTTCTTTCTTTCTTCTTTTGTTCTGACTGGCAGTAACTTTTTTGATGAGTGAGAAAGTTCATTTAAAACACTGATTGCAGTAGTCCAGTTTAGAAAGGACGAGGGCCTGGACGAGAAGTTGTGTTGCATGCTCTGTTAGGAAGGGTCTGATCTTCCTGATCTTGTGTAGTGTGATCCTGCAATATTGTGCTGTTTTAGCAATATGATTGTTAAAACTTTAACACTCAATGAGACTATCATCAGTTGATGTTTGTGTCTCATTGGTGTAAATGGTGTGATTATTCCTGAATGCAGCAGCTGATCTCTATGATAATGAGTTCTACAACTGATCACATCCTTTCAGTGCTTGGTCTTCACCTGTAAGGACTGAAATGTGAATCAAACCACGGCGGTTCACTGCTTTAGTCAGACTTCATGACTGCAGTGCCACAGTTTGATCTCCATCAAGACTCTGCTGAAGATACTTCTGGGTCTCCCACAGCTGTCACTGGATAGTCTAGGTGTTTTTTACTCTCAAAACATTTTCAACTTCACTAATAACACAACATTTATTGCACACTTCTGCAACATTAAGATGTTTTCCATTTGGCCATAACTGAAGACAATTCACAAATGCAACTATATCTACAAATGCTTTGCAGTTGGTATTAGGAATTTAAGGGTTGAATGTATGAACATGAAAAAGTATGAGCATGTACAGCACTCAATACTTAGTTGGAATATACAAGTAGTATATACTTAGTTAATATACAAGTTTCACTTTTTTTGAATAGAATTAGTGAAATAAATCAACTTTTTGATGATATTCTAATTATATGACCAGCACCTGTATTGTTAGGAAATGGGTCAAGGCAATCAAGACTGCATGAAATATTGTTTATATACCAGAAAAACACAGGAACAATAGGTAGAATCTAGGTTCTCTCTCTCTCCTCGTTAATCATTTATTTATTTATTTATTTATTTTTTGGGTCGTTTCTTTCTTCCACGCCACACTCCAGATCAGTAGGTGGCAGTAATGCACCTTTTCGCTGGTTTGCCAAAACGCTAGAAGAAGAAGAAAAAGAAGACTTTTATTTTGGTTTGACGCCGTGACGTCATAAGTCTGCTCCTCGCGTCTGTGATTCGGCTGAGGAGAGGTTTGTGTTTTTAATCATCTGAAGTGTTTAAATAATTACAACCAATTTATTGTACAGATAACTATTGTTTAATTTACCTTCGTAACAGACGTTACCTAACACTAAAAAAACATTTCTTCGTGTAAGTTAAGCTTATCTGCATGAGTAACAGGACAGCTGTGTCTCATTTCTCTCCCTGAGTCCTGAATCACTAGATTGTAAACACGAATTCGCTCCCTAGCAAGTAGTGATGGAGAAACGCAGCTCTTTAAAACTAAACTGAACCCAATTTGTAGCAAAATGATTCTGTTTCAAACGGTCATACAATGAGAAATATAAAGCAGAAGTAGATGATAAACTTTGGTTTGTTTGTCTAGTGCTCGAGGAGCTGATGGACTGTCCAAGCACTGAACCATGGCATTTATTAAAGAGGAGACTGTAGACATAAGGATCGAAGAAGTCTTCTGTCTCAAACAAGAGGATTTCGAGGAACTAACAGGTTGGTTTTTCATTCTCAAAGCGTCTGATTCTTATTAAAAGCCGTCATCATGAGTTTGTTGTGACTGGATTGACAGAAAGTCCAGTAGTGTATGCTGCTCAGTCTGAAGCGACTTCGTCTACGCAGTCCAGCTGTTTCTTCTGTCAACATATCTTAATGTAAAATACCCATCAAATAACGGTAGATGAGGCCGTAAGACGTATCACTGGAGTGTAGGGGTGTAACGGTACATGTATTCAGTCTTTGGTTCAGTACACATGTGTAACTAACAAATCATTACGTTTTTCCAGGAACTCCAGACAATAAATGCTGATGTGGCGAGACCGATGGCTGTATAAACGCCTCAGTTCTAACACCTCTGTGAAGTTGACCCCCCACTCAAGGCAAAACAGTCTCAATCGTTTGTGCCTGTAATATTTTCGTTTGTGCCGCTTCCGTTTTTAAAACATTAGACACTGAATTATAGACGATGGCGTTCGCCAGACCCCCCACACGGCTCTAGATTTACCCCAGATAGTCTCAGTTGTTTTGTCATTTTTGCTACTGTCTCTTTTATAGATCGATTAAATATAACAACCTACTAAACATTACTTTAATATTTACGTAGCCTATTCCATGCCAGGGTTTCTACAGACATGAACAAGCTAAATTTAAGACTTTAAAAGACCTTTTTGATACCACAACCGCATTTGAAATTTAAGACCTAAACCTGTAATGTAAATACACATTATATTACATACATATATGTAATATTTAATGTGTCTCAATTAAAAAGAAAACAAAATATCATTGCTGTAATAAATATATATTTATTACTACGATATACAGTGAACTTTTAATGTCAGCAGACAATATTCCATACAAAATATCCCTGCAAAATAACTGCATCACTGAGATTTTGGGTGGAGTAAACAATATTTTCAGCGTTCTATCAGCTTTTACATACTTAAATCTGCATATTTTTATTTACCTTTATAAAGGTGTATTTTTAAACTTTTCAGATGTATGCATCATCTTTCATGTCAAATTATTACAATTTATCAATAAATTCAATGTACACTATAGGGCTGCTACAAGGCAGATTAAATAATTTACACTGAAAATAACAATTACAACTGCAATAAATCATGTTATGAGATTAATATTTTAAATGCATTTATGAATATACAAATAAGAAATGTTTAGGGGAAAACGCATACTTTCCAACATACTTCTGAACTAAACGACCAGTAATGCAGGCGGTCAGTCTGAGTCATTCATTCAACTTATCGAGTGTGTTATCATGCTGGTATCTTAAGGACTTTCGTGGAAAGCTGACTCCTCAAGTTTTTAATATTCTTCATATTCTGTGTGGTGGTCAGAGAAAAATTTATATTTTCCAATAAGTTTAAATAGATTTTTATCTTTTATGGGCATTTTACCTTTATAAAGCCATTTTTTTTCTGTAAGTGTGCACTATCTTTTGAGTTAATTAGAATAATAAGACAGTAATAATAATTAATTTGACAATAAGCAAATGAAATCAGTATCAACTAAATTTATCTTTGCAATCCAGACATAAACTGCACCTGAAGTGGCGTTTAGATGTATTTACACACCGTTTAATGCAGAACATGAATGCATTTAACCTGCAGTTACAAATGCATGAATAATTTGATATATTAAACATAAAATGTTGAATACTGATATTTGAAATTATTTAAAAAATGAAAATATACTTTAAATGTGAAATGAAAACCGCCAGCAGGTGGCAGCATGTCACTGTTAATAAGTGAGTCACTGCGACTGAAGCGGATCATTTAAATGGTTGATTCATTCAGGAACGAAACACCATCGTGTTGCTCAAAGACGCAGAACAGCTTGGTGGATTTGTTTGGAATTATTTTTTGGGCGAATAGTGCAAAAACAGGCAATATGATGTCTAAAATGTAAGTCTCTTAATAAAACTTCTAGTTTATTGAACTGTTGTAAAAAAAAAAAAAAAAAACAATAACACATTAGTATATGGTAATTTTTGGATGAAAAAAGGCACTGTTCCGTGTGAAATTGATGAACTATGTGAAGTGGTATAAATATACACATTTTCTGCACCTGTGTCTTAAATTTGTGATCACCATGTATTTAATTAGACTAGAAATTAAGGCATACAAAAAAACTGTAAAAAAAAAATGTGCATAAGTACTTAAATTAATGGTGCACTCTGTATTGAGTGTTTTCAATTTAATTCAAGGAAGTTTCATTATTTCAGTTGTCAGACATGCTACTTGATTAAGAACATTTTAGAATCATCTAAACATTGAGTCTAGACCTCAGTGTGTTTCTATCTGAGTTATGTGTGCCGTTAGGGCTTCAAGGATTGGGGTCTGAGTAAGATTTCAGAACGATTTACACATTAAAAAAGAGTGAGCCTGGTGGTCTCAGGCGAAATCCATGAGCCTTATATTCTGTATTCTGCTAACTTAGTGCAATTCTCTCTGATGGACGCTGTAATTTACCGCGAGGAAGAAAATCTTCACAGGGCCTGTCAATGACTGTAAGCAGTCATTAGGTCAGGTCAGACTGCTAAAATATTTTAGCGGTAATGTGACCAAAAATATTTAAGACCCATCGAACCCGAACTTAAGACATTTTAAGACGATTTACAGGCCTCTTTTAGGAGGACGTTATTTAAGGTGAGTTCATCATTTTTTAAGGATTTATCTGGAGACCACATGCATGCTCAAGCGCACACTAAGCTTGCACCAAAACACTGGCTTTAGTATTGATTAGGAAATGCATCGGGATTTTCAAGAAGCAATTGTAATTATTTATTAGGTTAACAAACTAGTGCTTTCTCTGTCAGTCGGCTGCCAAATCCAGACATTAACCGGCCATCTCCACAGTAGGCTAATGGCTTTGCTATAATAGAGAAATGCACCTTTTCAATCATCCACTACATATTTAGAGATGTTTTTTTTTCTTTCAGAAATTGGTTTGTTTAATAATAGACATTTCAATATTTCTATTAGCAAAGCTTCCAGCGGGTCCTTAAAAAGTATCTCACAAATGTTAACATTTTCCTAATAACAGGCCTAAGGTAAATTCTTAAATTCAGGCATTTCGTTAAACTGCTGCAATATCTTTTTGCTCACATTACCACTAAAATTTCTTTTTATTATATTCTCAATAATAATAATAATAATTAATAACGTAGGTTGAGCTACAGCTGACCAGCTTTCTAGCTAGTTTAATTTTTTTTTTTTTTTAAATTTACTTACCCGACCAAACAAATAGCCTGACTAAAATTTAAGTGACACAAAAATTACCAGCTGAAGCACCAATCGCAGTAATGATTCTACTGATTTTATTACATTCAATCAAGGTCACACGGAGTTGAGGCTCACTGTTTGTCTCTTTGTGAGAGACTTCAGAACAAACGAGCGTAACAGCACACACAAAGAAGCGCAGAAGAAACACACTTAGGTAAAAATTCTAAATGTTTAGTTTATTATAACATGATATAGTTAAGTAACACCTTGACAAGGGATCTATTTTGCTGAATATTTTTATAATTCCAAATGTCCCATTGGTTTTATTTCAATAAACAAGTAAAGTAGACAGGTAATTATTAAGTTACTTACATTTTAGACACAATATTTACTGTTTTTGTTCTATTTCTACAACGAAAAGAGTTCCAAACAAAGATCAAAGCAGAAGTATCACATTCTTTCCACTCGGTGGTGTTTCGTTACTGAATGATTCCATGTTTTGAACAAATCTGTTGAATGCCACAATGACTCACTCATTAAGTGACTTACTGCCACCTACTGGTGGTTTAGTATGTTTAAAAGTGCATTTTCCCCCCAACATTTCTTATTTGTATATCCAAAAATCAAACATCAATCTCATAATATTATTTATTGCAGCTGTAATTTTTCAGTGTAAATAATTTAATCTGACTGGTAGCAGCCTTATAGTGCATATTGAATTTATTGATCAATTGTAATAATTTGACACGAAAGATGATGCATAAATTTAAAAAGGTAAATTAAAAATATGCAGATTTAAGTATGTAAAAGCTGATCGAACACTAAAAATATTGCTTCAGAATAAATAGACAAAATCTCTTTTGTGAGGATATTTTGTATGGAATATTGTCTGCTAATATGAAAAGTTCTATATAAATGTTCTGTGAAAACAGTGTATCATAGTAATAAATATAATTTAGATGATGTTATGATGTTTTTTTTTTTTTATTTTTACATTAAATCTACATTAAATATTACATATACTGTATATATGCAATATAATGTGTATTTCCATTGCAGGATTAGGTCTCAATTTTCATATATGGTGGTATTAAGAAGGTCTTTTAAGAAGTCTTAAATTTAACTTGTTCATATCTGCAGAAACCTACATAGATTTCTTATGTTGTGAGCCGGTTCATTGTTGTGATGCACTCCATTCACGGAGACCGTATGAGACGACAGAAAGCACATCCAGAAATTAGTATTTTAAGTTCTTTCCACAGGAAAAAAAATTCAAGGGATTGCGCGGTCGCCTCTATCATACAGTGCTGATGATAATACTCCCACACTCCTCCTGAACTCTTGAAAGGTGCCTATATAGTGGTTTAATAATTCATATAAAAAACTAATAATAATATCCTGTTTTGGTTATATTTACTATTAATTGCCCAGCTTCTCCTATCAATGATCTAGCACAGAGACGGCTAGTTCTCAACTGAAGTGTCGGAGAAGCATTACTTCTAATTTGACCAAAGAAAACTTGTTAAAATTGAATTTTTTTTACATTAATTTGTGCATTTTTCAAATGTTTATTAAAGGTGCAAAAAGTCACAAATAATTCAGTATTTTACTTTTTTGGGCAGCTTTTTTTATGTACAGTTCTATTTTCAATTTTGGTTTTTCAGGATAGCATTTAAAAATACTACAACTGCTCTATTTTAAATTTGTTTCACCATGGTTAAAAAAGGAAAAATGAATAGATGCAAAAGTATAGGCTACACGGACTTGGAAACAGTATTGCATGTTTTATTAACGTGCACAGAAACAAAAATAGGCCTATGAATATCAAGTCTTTATTTTTTGTTTCAGTTTTGTAAAGATATAATAAAATAAGCCTAAGTAATTTTTCTTAATTAGCCTAATTGAACGAATATGGCTAATAGCAATTAAGTAATCAGGACTATTTAATGTGCTTTGGTTTGCCATTTGAATTTTACTTTATTATTTCAAATGTAGGCTATTATTAAAAAAGACAGTAGCAAAAATGAAAATACTACTGCCACAAACCAGCACAAACAAGACTATTTGGGGTAAATTTGGAGCATGTGTGGGGTTGGGGGACCTCAGAATGATCACTAAATAATATTTTAATATCTAAAAAACTGAAGCTGCAAAAACAAAAATATTACTAAGCAAACGATTGAGCCTGTTTTGGGTGAATTTGAAGCATGTTGAGGGGCTAGTGACCTATAATTGCCTATAATTCAATGTCTAAAATTTTAAAAACCGAAGCCGCAACGAATGAAACTTCTACCGGCACAAACAAAAACAAGCCAATTTTTCGTAATTTTTCGCAAGAAACTGAACCGTATTTATTTTACCATTTTTTTTTACCTCTGATTCAGGCAATGCATTACTTTGAAAACACTTCACAACACAAGTCCACAGAAGCAGGCGCGTGAGGCATCATCTTCTTCTTGTGGCTTTATGGCGGATCGCAGACTTATAAGTGCATTACCGCCACCTATCTCGAAAAGTGGACCATTGACACTCCTGATTGAGATTGTAGATAGTGTTAATGGTCCACTTGAGAGATAGGTGGCGGTAATGCGCTTATAACTCTGCGATCCGCAATAAAGCCACAAGAAGAAGAAGATGAAGGCTGCTGTGAAGCGCGTTCACAAGAGTTCTAACAGTTCGGACATTGCGTGAATCAGAGGTAAAAAAAAATGGTAAGATAAATACGGTTCAGTTCCGATCGTTTTGTGTTTTTACACATCAATGTATCGTCACGAGCCGCAGGGTTTAATTTGGAATTTTCTGTGCATGTTTTTTTCTATCTCATAGATTCTGTGATCATTTGCCGCGTTTCCACCGAAATTACCCGGAACAATTGTACCAGGAACTTTTTTACCCCAGGAACTATTTTCCCCCCGCAGACCTGTTGCTTTCAGCGTTTCCACCGCGGTCTAAAGTACTGTGAAGATTAGGCAAATAGTCTGGTGATGTAAGCCTGCGCGTGTTTCTCAGTACAAAGTACGCAAATGTCAGACTTTCATCCTCGGTAGTTCAGACTTTGCGAGTTCGACTCGGGAGTGTGATCTCCCGCAAACGAAAAGACGCAAGTCTGGTAATTCTGCAAACAGCAGCGTACTTGATAACATCGGTCAGCTCGCCTTGACTACTGCGATTTTCCTCACTGTATATTTACAATAAGACGAAATATGATATCAAATACCACTGCCTCCTTTCGTTTTCATTTAAACATAATAATAGGCACAGAAATGGGAAATGTGTATATATACAGCCTACATTACAGTAAAAACTAAATATTATATAAATTTTCCATTTTTATCTTCATTTAAACATATAGATAAATTGAATAAAGACCAAAGATTACCTGTTAGATTTACACAAAACTAATATTTTAAGTTTAACCACTAAAGAGACATCAGAGCCAGCGGCACATTTCAGAAGGACTAGCCGAAGTTGAGACTGCTCTCCGCGGATACATGAGCACTGAGTTACCGCTGATCGTGTGGAGCTGACCCGTCCCGAAATCGCCAAAACATATTTTTAAATAGGCGCTGTCTTTATAGATAATCCACAGATTTGAGTTTTCAACAACTACATTCTCGCCTGAAATACTTTTAAAACTACATTTCATGATACAAGAACAGTAATATTTTGAAAATTATCCAAATAAATGGTGGTTGAAATCACAATGCTGTGTGAACTCAACCAATCAGCATGTTTAGCGCTCAAGTCCCGCCCCCAAAAGTTCCGGACCTTTGAAAAAGTAGTACCTCGCCAGCAGGGACTTTCTGAGGGGCATTTTTCTACCCGGAACTTTATTTAGATCCTGGTTCCTGCGGTGGAAACACACCGAGTACCAGCCCAAAGTCCCTAGTTCCTGGGTAGAGTGGTCAGCAGATAAAAAACAAACTTTCAATAAGCATTGTAGACTGCAACGGCTGAAGTTAAAAATCTCTGTTTGTGTTCTACTGAAGAAACAAAGTCACCTACGTCTTGGATGCCCTGGGGGTCAGCAGATAAACATCAAATTTTCATTTTTGGGTGAACTGTCACTTTTTAATACATTCTCATTTTACAAAAATGGCTTTAAATAATCTTTGTGTGGGTATTTTCAAAGTCAAATGTAATTTGCAGTTAATTAGATTTAACTAATTGACACATGTAATTAAATTAAACATTTTAATCAACTGACGGCCATAGTGACGATAGAATGAACATCTCACGTAAAACCTAAATCAGTGTTTTAATTGCGGAAAGACATCGACAGCTTGTAAACAAAATGTCACAGAGCATTTAATTTAGACTACCTCAGGCAAGTCATCAGTGTACACATCTAGTGACGAGCATTTTTAGAGAAATAACACAATAATAAATAATTTTAATATTGTATAGTAGTTTTTCGCATGGTTGAGCGCGAGTTATGACAGCCACTGTGTAAATGATTACAAGTTATGACAGCCACTGTGTAAATGATTATATTTCAACAACAAATATAAATTGTATTATCTGTAAGTTAATTAAAAATGGCATTATGTGCAATTTACATTTTTGAATAGGCTACAAAATTTTAATTTGAATGTTGGTTATTATAGTTAAAAATAAATAGTAATTGAATTTAAGAATTTAATTTCAATACCGGTTCCTGAACAGTACTTTTTTTCGATACCAATATTATTAATCAATTTAAGATTAAAATTGTCAAAAAAACTTTTTTTTTCAGCTTGTTGACATTTACACTGAAACTCAAAGACTTAAACTTAAAATAGTTTTTCATTTTCCACATCTTCTAGGCTACAGTTACACTAGTGCATTAAATGCATAGCTCAGAATGAATCATCATTTCTATTAATTTTCCACTTATTTACTGATGAACATTAGCTGCTTCCAGTGCTTTCTGCCTGTGTTTTCTCTTCCGTGGATCACTGTTTTCGACTCGGAGGCTCTTTTTCTGAAAGCTGCTGTGGAAACACCAGTATGGATGAGGATCATTTCATTTAAAAATGCAATTTAAAAAAAAAAATGCTGTAGTGTAAACGTAGCCTTGCATTTATGGGGTTGTGATGGTTACACACTCTAAAGCCTCAGGTTGTGCGCCCGCGTTTCCTGGGTGTAACCTAGTGCTTTTTCCTTTATGCCTCCACCAAACCAATCACCAGCACTTGATATAGGCATATCAAGCATGCTTACTGGCTCACTGACAAAGCAAAATAAAAAGATTGTTCGAGATTTACATGCAACTCCTGTTTCAGTAGCCTAGTGTATATGAGGTAGGCATAAACAACATGTTGGTTTTTTAAAGGGGTAGTTCGCACCCAAAAAATGAAAATTAGGCCAGAAATTACTCACCCTGAAGTCTATCCTAGGTGCAATATCTTTCTTCTTTCAGACGAATCCAGTCGGATAGTTATTTTAAAAATTGTCTTTGATCTTTCAGCTGTTTGATGTCACTACAGCGGAGTGTTGCACTGCTTCATCAGTCCAAGAGAAGTGTCTCACACGGCTCCGGGAAGTAAACAAAGGCCTCCTGTAGCCAATTGATGCGTTTTGTGTAAGAAATTCAAAATGTTATAATCACTTGAATCTGTCCACGTGCAGCAGGTGCCTTTCCTCAGCTTCCCCTGCGTGTCTGTGTATTCGCTGTCTGTTCGGTAGCCTGTGGTCTGGGCAATCAAGCGCTGATCGTAAGCGGGGTAAAGCATGCAGATCACGAAGCTGAGTCTTCCCCACCTGTCGCTGGTTCCCCAGCTCCCTTATATATGTCTCTGCCTCTCTGTCTGTCCGCCGGAGTAGATTTGTTTTGTCTTTGCCCATGGTTTGTGTGGTGTCCAAGCTGCATTCTATTCTCACCTTCTGTTGTTCCCGTCTAAGGATCCGTAGTCGGTCGAGATCCCGTTTTCAGCGCGAGGGTCCGAGTGTGCAGGCCAGCTCGGAGATCTCATGTGTGCGCCAGAGCATTTAATTATTGTTTATGTTTATTTTGTGTTTTGTGGCTAAGAATAAAGATTCTCCTTTTCCCTCACTCTGCATCTGAGTCCTCTGTCTAGCCCCGCACCCCTGACAGAATCTACTCCCAAAAGAATGGATTCAGCAGAGGAGACGTGAGCTGCGCCCGAGCTCTCCTGCGCAAGCGCCCTATACTGGGTCAACAGCAGGAGGAAATCGCTGGGCTTCTCGGCGTATGCCTACTTCGGAAGATCTCTCTCCAACTCAACCAGCTAGCAGAACCGCTTGACCAGTCTGCAGGCCAGCCCTTCAGCAGCCCGTCCTGTCCCACCCGCGTCCCGCCACGCCGGAAACCACGACTTAATTCCGCTTTTTTCCTGCCTCCTACTCGGGCGGAGGGCCCAACTCAATGCACGGTCATTTCTGTCCCAGTGCTCTTTAAACTCTTTCACTCTCCAGCCTTCCTGTTTCTCACCGCGAGCAATCCAGGTAGCATTCGTACATCACTCTCTTAGTGGGTTCATAGCGAGGCGAGAGTGGGAAACGGCCTGGTTGGACAGCCAGCATGACTGTTGTGTCGTCGTTTGAGGCATTCTCGAAAGGAGCTATGCGCAAGCGTCATTGATCGCTCGGCAACGCGGGATTGAAGCAGCCAGAGCATTGTCGCTGCTTCAGCAGGGAGAGCACAGTCGGTGTCTAGTTACTCCATCAATTCCCGCACGTTCGTGCCACGTCCTGCGCCGGAATGAGAAGGCTCTCGGGGATCACTTTCACCACGGCCTGGCTGAGCATGTGAAGGACGAGATCTATTCTCTGGAGCTGCCGTCTGCTTGGATGCGCTTTGATCGACCCTCGGCTTATTCCGCGTCGACGACCGGATTATTCTCCGTTCTCGGCACCAAAGAGAGGGTGATTCCCCATGAACACCTCACCGGGGTCGCGTGTGGAGCAAACATGTGACACGATGTCTCAACGCCCGCCATCCTTCCGGAGGAGGAGCCTATGCAAATCTGGATGAGAACGCACGGCTGACCCTAGGAGAGCGGACTACCATGCGCCTGGACAATCAGCTGTGTCGCACTGCAGTGTGAGGCGGGTCCATGTGGTAGCGGCGTTCCCCTGTGGCGGGGCGATGCTTTTCAGTGCAGGGAGAGCGTCATTGTGAGCGTCACTGATACTCGATATGCCACCTGGTGGCCGTTTCAGAGTTTCAAGCTTCAGTACAGTTTGGGGGAGCTGTTTTGCAGATTTTCCGGTCTCTTGATTGGCTCTGGACCGGAGGGGCGGACTTCATGGATTCCAGATTTTGGCACAAGTCGTCTGGGAGTTCGGCCGTCCGTGCTGGCCGTTAACCTATTTCTGCCAGGGACCTTTCTTGGTGTTTGGCATTCCCATTCTCACTATATTACCCACAACCACCCAGTTTTGTCGCCACCGACTCTTGTTCCTGTAATCATGCGAGAGGAGATTAAATGTTCCCTTAATTCACTCGCCCAACGCTCCGGTGGGTGTCGGGTCACAACCTGGCTGGTTAAACATAACCCTCTATATTGATTTGGTCCCCGGTTTCTATTTTGCGTGGAGCCCTTTCTGGTAGTAGCTCAGTGTTTGGGTGCTGCATTTTCCCCCATCAGTCTTGTCTCATTCTGTTTTGTTGCTTAGGAGGAGCTGGTTAAATCTCTGCAGATGCACCGAGGCTTACCGCGACTTTTAGAGCGGCCAGCAACCCCAGTCCTGGCTCCCATCTCCTTAACTTTACCCGCATTGCCCAGCACTGGACTGTGCTTGGGGCTGTTGCCAGCACATTCTCCCCTAAGTGGGCATACCTCACTCTGTCGGGTCCGGGAGAGGAGGCCATGCGAGAGGTAGCACGGATGATCTCTGGTCAGCTGAAAAGGCCATCCGGTCCTCTTTCCTCTCTCCAGTCAGCCGGGGCGCGTTCTTCTCGTGGGAGAAGATGTATGATCAGCGCGCCTCTGTGGCCAACCATCGGGGCTATCGACATCACGGCAAGAACGTTATCCTTTGCCATTGACGTCATCGGCCTTCGAGCTCTTTCAGGTGGCAAACCATCTTTACGCGAAGTGAATCCCGCAGTGCTTTCATCGTACTTGGTTCTGATTAGGGGAGGTATTCACCAAGACCGCCTTTACCGACCGCACGGGGTACTTTGAGTACTTAGTTGCGCCGTTTGGTGTCTCTTTCCAACTCCCCGCGATGTCTTCAGGGCACTCGTCAAACAGACGGGCTCCTGGTACGGCCCATCGGCCTGGTTTTTTGTTTACACGCAATGACATCCTGATCTCTCCCAGGAACGCAGCAATTAAGCGTCCAGCATGTCAGGCTAGCGCTCCAGCCGCTGCTGGCGAACCTGCCATTCGTGTAAGTTGGAGAAGCGTGAGTTTTGCCGCCTTCAGCCTGTTCCGTTCCCCGGATCATTCCTCTCTCGGCTCTGAGTGGGTATCCGGACGATCTCGCCAGCGTAAAGTTTAGTTGCCGGATCAGCCCACCCCGGTAGTCGAGAGCCGGGTCCAGCACTTCTCTCTGGGGTTTGCCAATTTTACTGCGCGGCCCATTCGAACTTTAGCCATATCTGCCCTTCCTCTAATTGACCTGCCCCCGCCAAAAGAAATGATTCGCTGGTCGCCCAGGGCCGGTTGCGCTTCAGAACTCTTGGCAGTCTAATCGATGACGCCCCTATTTTAAAACGACAGCCCTGACCCCACCCGTCCGCCCATTGTGGAGAGTGATTCGCCGAGTGCGGGTTTGGGCAGCTCGGTCTCAAAGATCATCCGACCACGAAAAAGTACCATCCATGCGCGATTCTTTTCTGATCGTTTAAACCCCCTACCGGTCTTAAACCATACATCGGAATAGGTTATTAGCCGCTGCCGGTTTATGGCGGCTGCACTGGTTAGAGTGGTCGCATTTCCGCCACGCTGGATCACCGTCAGTGCGGCTCAAAATGCCTCTCAGTTTAAAAGGATCCACCCGGTTTTCCATGTTTCGAAGATCAACAAACCAGCCTTTCAGCTCCCCCCTTCAGCCCCATGAACCTCTTGACCACTCCGCCCTTTTCCTGGGCTCATCGAGGGGGTCGCCAGCCTATACTGTACGGCGGCTCATTGATGTGAGGCGTAGGGGTAGAGGTCATCAATATCTGGTAGACTGGAGGGTTATGGTCCGGAGGAGAGATGCTGGATTCCGGCTCGCGATATTCTGGATCGCGCTCTCATTGATCAATTTAATCAACGTCATGGTGAGTCCTCTCGGGGACGCCAGGAGGCGTCCCTGAGGTGGGGGGGTACTGTCACGGTGCAGGGTGCCATCTCAGCTTCCCCTGCGGTCTGTGGTTGTCCTGTCTGTTCGGGGTTAGCTCGTGGTCTGGGCAATCAGCGCTGATCGTGGCGGGGGTTTGTTTGCGCAGATCACGAGCTGAGTCTTTCCCCACCTGTCCGCTCGGCCATTTCCCCAGCTCCCTTATATGTCTCTGCCTCTCTGTCTGTCGTCGTGAGTAGATTGGTTTTGTCTTTTGCCCGTGGGGTTTGTGTGGTGTCCACTGCTGCATTCTCACCTTCTGTTTTCCCGTCCTAAGGATCCGTAGTTCGGAGATCCGACGGCCAGCGCGAGTGGTCCGCCAGTGTGCCGGCCAGCTCGGGATCTCTGTGGGCGCCAGAGCCTTTAATTATTGTTTATGTTATTTTGTGTTTTGTGGCGAGAATAAAGAAATTCTCCCTTTTCCCACTCTGCATCTGAGTCCTCTGTCTAGCCCGCAACCCCTGACAGAATCTAGCTTGCACTCACTGTTTTGTAAATGAAGCAGTTCTGGGGAAGACCATGATGTTGAAGTCAGCTTTGGGCATGCGCCGCTTCAGAAGAGATGCATGCAGAAACGCAGCGGAGCGACCAAAACAAAAACAACGGTCCACTAATTAGAAGTACAATACAAGGATTTGTAAAGAAGAATGTCGGAGGATTTCGATATAGACGCTTCTTTTGATCCGTTGAACTTTGCTAAAGTAAGGAAACTTTGCTTCTTTTGATCCGTTGAACGTTGGTTTTCACAAGACTCACCAGTGCAATGCGCAGCGCTGAGCATCCACACGTCATGCTCCCGGAGCTGCTTCTGTGTACAACTGTGTTGGCGCAAGCTAGATTCAAGTAAGCCTGGGCTAAAAATTTAGTATTGATATTTATCAACGGTACAACTTCTTCGATAACGATATAAAAAAATGTTCGATATAGGCCACGTTTGACGAGTGACGCAGACAGATCACACAAACACGAACACATGCTAGAATTGAGTGCTGTGCCTGCCTGTGATTGAGGAGATGTGTGAATAATAATAATAATAATAAAAAGATTATTAGTCAAATTTAATTTAAACATTTGCATTTGAATATTGGGAGTAGTGCGTCAGGGAGCGTCATCGGTGGCGCGAGATGCGGTAATGTAAGTGAACGTTGCATTTTAATGTTTTATTAGTCTATACTCTAGCCCACGAGATGTGCCGCTGCTGTGTTATGCATTTTAAATATTAGAGAGAAATATAGAAGCTCAATGCAGAGAAGATCTTGATTAGGTTAAACAACCAAAACCAAGCCATACACAAAGAGTGCATATTCAGTGCCAATTTTACACGGACAAATACGACTGCCTGCCACTCGTGTCTCACATTGAGATGTTCGCCATGCAAAGTTAAAACTGTGTAAACCTTAAGAAAAAACACATTGCAAATTTGTGGAGGTTTATTCCTTTTCACTGCGTCTCTTATTTTTAAAAATGCAATCTGCATAATGGGCGATTTGGCTCTTTGTATTAAGCAATGCATAAATACATGATGCTGTTTCCGAAATTATATTTGATATTTATATGAGTTCATTTATATTGTAATGCAGGTTTTTTATGGACATTTATTTCCTTGCGTTGACTATTTTAATGTGCTGTGTATTTTGCTCATTGTGCCCTCCTGTGGCCCTTGGGAGACAAGGGGGGGGGGGGGGGGGCAGAAAAAAAGTTTCCTTATGAACCATTTAATCTGCATAGAAAAACATTAGAAATTAGATGTTTAATTTTAATTGTGTTTGACTGTTAAAAAAAAAATATTTGTTGTTTGTCTCAATAATTTGGGTTAATTAAAAAAATCAGTGGTTAAATGTACAAATTTTTTTCTATTTCTCTTTGTTTTACAAAAAGGTCAAAAAATGTCAAATATCGATACCGAACGTTACGGAAACATTATACCGTTGATATTTTTTTTTTTAGTTAGCTATATCGCCCAGCCCTAGGTTCAAGTTGATTTATTAAGTTTGAATATGGATATATTTCTTACAAAAACGCATCGATTCACTAAGCAGCTTCAAAAACAAGCCCAAACCATAGTTGCCAACTCTCGCGAGACAAATAAGCAACCGCAGCTTCAAAAACAAGCCCAAAATTGTAAAATAATTTATCATCAATATTCTTTATTATCAATTATTTATTACCAATAAATGAGCCTCCACAACATTAAACTGAAATTAACCCTCTATCTGAAAAGCAAAACATAAGTTTATTTGCAAAAGCAGCAAACTGCAACAAAGCAGGAACAAAACTCATCCTCCAATCACCCTGTGAGCAGAGTAGGATTGGAGAGATGGAAAAGGCCAAATATAAAATATAAAAAAACAAATATACTCTTAGTATTAGTAGGCTATAGGCCTACTATATACTATAGGCCTACTTGTTTTTTATTACAATGATAACAAAACATTGATACAAAACATTGTAAAAAAAAAAAAAAAAATTATTAATTAGGCTGCCTTATAAAGGAAAGATAGTCATCCCACTCCTCTGCATCTACTACTATCATTGCTTGTATTACAGCGTAGCGTCCACGCACATTCTTTTTTGAAATGTTATTTTTTTATCCAAATCCTCATTGAAGAAAAACAAATCACGTTTAAAAAAAATGGCGTCTGAGAAGGGGGCAGAATATTGGCAAAATTATGCTTCAGCGCTTATATTTTTGCACTGATTGGCTATTAACTGTGAGCAGACAGAGTGTCAATCAATGCATTGGCGAATACAGTGAACATAAATGAAAAGAAACGAAGTTGCTTGTCAGGTTTTCCTAACAAGCAACCATATTTTATAAAATAAGCCCAAAAAAAATGCAACCCGCGACCCAGGGATTTTTTCACGCAACTTTACAAAAAAAAGAAGACCAAAGTTGCGTATAATACACAGACTTGGCAACTATGCCCCTCCGGAGCCGTGTGAAACTTTTTTTTTTTTTTTTTTAATGGATGCGCTTTTTATTAAAACTTCTCTTGGACTGATGCAGTGCAACACCCGCTGAGTGGCATCAGACAGCTTGAAACATCAAAGACAATTTTTCAAATAATGCCGACTGGATTCGTCTGAAAGAAGAAAGTCATATACACCTAGGATGAATTCAGGGTGAGTAATTTATGGCCTAATTTTCATTTTTGGGTGGACTAGGCTGTTGATGTTTTACGTTTAAATGTTTGTCTTTTTCTTTTTTTGCCTTAGACCTGACAGCAATTTAAGAGGAGAATGAAAGTGCTGAATGAAATGGAAGAGAAAGATCAGCATGAAAACCATGAATTCACAACTGAAGAAAAATCTTTCAATTGCTCACAGATTAAGAATACTTCCTCCAGAAAAAGAGTTAAAAAAGCGATAGGAGCTAGAAGTTGTTTTATCTGCTTTCAGTGTGGAAAGCTTTTCACTCAAAAAGGAAGCCTTAACAGGCACATGATAATTCACACTGGAGAGAAACTCTACACTCAGTGTGGAAAAAGTTTTGATCAACATAGAAACCTTGAAGTCCACATGAAAGTTCATACAGGAGAAAGGCCTTTTACCTGCCAACAGTGTGGAAAACAATTCAACCAAAAAGTAAACCTTGAATCCCACATGAGAGTACACACTGGAGAAAGGCCTTTCACTTGCCAGCAGTGTGGAAAACGTTTCACTCAAAAAGGAAGCCTTAACAGGCACATGAGAATACACACTGGAGAGAAACCTTACTCATGCCCTCAGTGTGGAGTAAGTTTCACACAAAAAGCGGTTCTCAATAGGCACATGAGAAATCATACTAGGGAAAAGCCTTACACATGCCTTCAGTGCGGAAAGTGTTTTGATCAAAGTGAAAAGCTTGAAGCACACATGAGAATTCACACTGGAGAAAGCCCTTTCACCTGCCAACAGTGTGGAAAACACTTCAATCAAAACACAAACCTTACCGCATATGAGAATTCACACTGGAGAGAAGCCTTACACATGCCTTCAGTGTGGAAGGAGCTTTCATCAACATGTAAATCTTAAAGTACACATGAGAATTCACAATCGTGAAAAACTTTATTCATGCCTGCAGTGCGGAAACAGTTTTGCTCAAGAGGGAAACCTTAACGTCCACATGAAAATTCATACAGAAGAAAACCCTTTTACCTGTCAACAGTGTGGAAAAAGTTTCAACCGAAAAGGAAACCTTAAGTACCACATGAGAATTCACACTGGAGAAAACCCTTCCACCAGCCAACAGTGTGGAGTAAGTTTCACACAAAAAGGGATTCTCAGTATGGACATGAAAATTCACACTGGAAGAGAAGCCTTACATGCATGCCCTCAGTGTGGAAAGGGTTTTCATCAACATAGAAACCTTAAACTCCACATGAAAGGTTCTCAGGGAGAAAGGCCTTTTACCTGCCAACAGTGTGGAAAACACTTCAATCAAAAAGTAAACCTTAAATATCACATGAGAGTACACACTGGAGAAAACCATTTCACCTGCCATCAGTGTGGAGTAAGTTTCACACAAAAAGCGGTTCTCAATAAGCACATGAGAAATCATACTAGAGAAAAGCCTTACACATGCCTTCAGTGTGGAAAGAGTTTTGATCAAAGTGAAAAGCTTGAAGTACACATGAGAATTCACACTGGAGAAAGCCCTTTCACCTGCCAACAGTGTGGAAAACACTTCAGTCAAAAAACAAACCTTACCAGGCATATGAGAATTCACACTGGAGAGAAGTCCTACACATGTCTGCAGTGTGGAAAGAGCTTTTATCAACATGTAAACCTTAAAGTACACATGAAAATTCACAATCGTGAAAAACCTTATTCATGCCGGCAGTGTGGGAAGAGTTTTGCTCAACAGGGAAACCTTAACGTCCACATGAAAATACATACAGAAGAAAACCCTTTCAACTGTCAACAGTGTGGAAAAAGTTTCAACCGAAAAGGAAACCTTAAGTACCACATGAGAATTCACACTGGAGAAAAGCCTTACTCATGCCCTCAGTGTGGAGTAAGTTTCACACAAAAAGCGGTTCTCAATAGGCACATGAGAAATCATACTAGGAAAAAGCCTTACACATGCCTTCAGTGCGGAAAGTGTTTTGATCAAAATGAAAAGCTTGAAGAACACATGAGAATTCACACTGGAGAAAACCCTTCCACCAGCCAACAGTGTGGAGTAAGTTTTACTCAAAATGGGATTCTCAATAGGCACATGAAAATTAAGACTGTGGAGAAGCCTTACATATGCCCTCAGTGTGGAAAGGGTTTTCATCAACATAGAAACCGTGAAGTCCACATGAAAATTCATTCAGGAGAAAGCCATTTTATCTGCCAACAGTGTGGAAAAAGATTCAAACGAAAAGGAAACCTTAAGGACCACATGAGAATTCACACTAGAGAAAGCCCTTTCACTTGCCTTCAGTGTGGAAAAAGTTTCAATCAAAAAGCACACTTTAACAGTCACACGAGAGCCCACACTGGAGAGAAGCCTTACACATGCCCTCAGTGTGGAAAGAAGTTTCATCATCAAGGAAACTTTAAAGTCCATGTGAAAATTCATACAGGTGAAAGCCCTTTTACCTGCCATCAATGTGGAAAAAGTTTTAACCGAAAAGGAAACCTTAATGACCACATGAGAGTACACACTGGAGAAAGTCCTTTCACATGCCCTCAGTGTGGAAAGAGTTTCACTCAAAGAGGAAGCCTTAACAGGCACATGAGAGCTCACACGGGAGGGGAAGTCATACACATGCCCTAAGTGTGGAAAGTGTTTCATTCAGCATGGAAACCTTAAAGTCCATGTGAGAGCTCATACCGGAGAGAGCCCATTCAACTGTCAATAGTGTGGAAAAGTTTTAACCGAAAAGGAAATCTTAATAACCACACAAGAATTTAAAAATGAAGAGAAGCCTTTTACCTGCCAACAGTGCATCCTAGGTGTATATGACTTTTTTCTTTCTGATGAATCCAGTCAGAGTTTTATTAAAAATTGTTCTGGCTATTTCAATCTCTGTCATTGCAGTCAGCGGGTGTTGCAGTTGAACAGTCCACAAGTCGTCTTAAGCTCAATCATTGAGAATACACTTAAGAAAATATCATTAAAGACAGGAAGCTAGTGAATCTTTTTTTTTTGGTTCCGGGGGATTAATAAAGGCCTTCCAAAGCGAAGCGATACGTTTGTGTAAGAAAAACAACCATATTCACAGCTTAATAAACCTTGATCTCTAACTTCCGCTAAATGTCGTATGCATGTTCACGAGAGAGTGGTGTTCAGTGGATAACGTAGGATGTAGGCAAACGTGGTGATGAATGTGGAAGCACAGAGGAGAGAGCAAAACAAAACACCAGTCACGAATTAGTAGTACAAAACAAGGATTCATATAGAAAAATGTTGGAGGATTTCAATATAAGCCAAGTGGACACTGGTTTTTCCTTTGCTGTATGCTACACCTACGTCACACATCATCCGCTGGACACCACTCTTTCATGAACTTGCAGTTGACAGTTAGCGAAAATTAGAGATGAAGGTTTAATAAGTTGTGAATATGGATATTTTTCATACACAAACGCTTCGCTTTGGATTTTGCGATCACTGAATATAACTCCCCAATTTTCGTAAAAGCTCGCAAATTTTCCACAGAATTTGGGCTTAGATGGTCCCATGACACAATCGCAATGCGCATTCAGTCAAGGAAAGGTTGTTTCTCAGTTTTAAAAATGGAATGAATGGTCTTGCATTCTCATCATGACCGATGTACAAGAGCTAACATGGAAGGAAACGTGATCATTTACGTGAGAATTCACAGTGCAGAAAGGTATTTCACAGGCCTTCAGAGTGAATAGTTTCATACATCAAAGAGACCTGAAATATTGAGGATAACTAACTGTGGCAGAAGGTTTACAAAAAGGAATTTCTGTAATCAGTTGAACATTCATACTGGAGGTAATTTGTGTAAATGTGAGACCCTATTTTGTGTTCTTTATGATGTCATTACTCATATACACTCACCTAAAGGATTATTAGGAACACCATACTAATACTGTGTTTGACCCCCTTTCACCTTCAGAACTGCCTTAATTCTACGTGGCATTGATTCAACAAGGTGCTGAAAGCATTCTTTAGAAATGTTGGCCCATATTGATAGGATAGCATCTTGCAGTTGATGGAGATTTGTGGGATGCACATCCAGGGCACGAAGCTCCCCTTCCACCACATCCCAAAGATGCTCTATTGGGTTGAGATCTGGTGACTGTGGGGACCATTTTAGTACAGTGAACTCATTGTCATGTTCAAGAAACCAATTTGAAATGATTCGAGCTTTGAAATGATTCGAGGGGCCTAAAGTGTGCCAAGAAAACATCCCCACACCATTACACCACCACCACCAGCCTGCACAGTGGTAACAAGGCATGATGGATCCATGTTCTCATTCTGTTTACGCCAAATTCTGACTCTACCATCTGAATGTCTCAACAGAAATCGAGACTCATCAGACCAGGCAACATTTTTTCCAGTCTTCAACTGTCCAATTCTGGTGAGCTCGTGCAAATTGTAGCTTCTTTTTTCTTATTTGTAGTGGAGATGAATGGTACCCCCGGTGTGGTCTTCTGCTGTTGTAGCCCATCCGCCTCAAGGTTGTGCGTGTTGTAGCTTCACAAATGCTTTGCTGCATACCTCGGTTGTAACCAGTGGTTATTTCAGTCAAAGTTGCTCTTCTATCAGCTTGAATCAGTCGGCCCATTCTCCTCTGACCTCTGGCATCAACAAGGCATTTTCGCCCACAGGACTGCCGCATACTGGATGTCTTTCCCTTTTTTTTTATAATAAAGAAAATATAGAATTGGAAAAACAATTCTGGCTACTATGGGTTCATCTTTAAAATGTAAAAAATAAAAAAATGAATTAAACAACACAATACAACTTAAGAATTTTGTCATTTAATTAAAAAACAACCCCTAATTCACAACATTCATTTCCAATATGTTGCTGGTTTTCGTCCAAGTCAGCAAGTAATTGACCAATTACCCCTCCCCCTTGTCTTTGAAGTATATTTCCTACATTATTTCTTTTATCCTTTTTTTTTTTTGTTCAGTCATTTAACAAAATGACTATATAATTATAAAATGCTATAGACTGCAAATAAGATATTAACACACACAAAATCCATATATACACAAACACACATGGGTGATGCCACCACCCATCTTGCCATCAGATGGGTGGTGGCAAGATGGCCGCCGCTGCATGTGCAGGTGCTGCAGGCAGAAGTAAAATTCGAACAAAACCTGAAATCTACCGCACAGATACAGGGAAAATGATTGTGGAAGATGAGTTTTTAAACTTTCTTTCTATTAAGATCAAAACTGTGAAACAGGACGAGATTGTTTTGATGGCTGTGGACCATTTTGGATCAGAATGGATTACAAACTCCACCAAACTGCTATTTGAACTGTGCCCAGGTACTACTCGCAAGCTTGTGGCTCATACTGGGCCGCAAAAAGATTCAAAGAATGTTAGGAATTGCCTTAGGCTTCTCAATGAAGCTGGTGAAAATGTTCCTCGGTTTGTTTCTCACCATCTTGATGAACTACCACCTGTGACTTTTAACAGCCTTGATGTTTCCTGTTTGCTTGGGAAGATGTCCGGTAGCCAAGGCATATGGTTATTATAATAATTTAATAATTAAATATTTTCTATAATAAATAATATAATAATTTCGTAATTCAAAATAAAATATTATAATGAATACATCTCTGATAATCCCGGGTTGCTATGGTCACGCAGGTTTGTTTACGCATTAAACTCGTGGCCACGAGAAAAACATGTCGTTCCCTCAACATAACATCTCGAGGCCACGACATAAGGAGGTCATCGTGAAACATTGAGATGATGTAAATGAAACTTCATAATGTTTCACCTGATTATACATTTAGTCAAGAATTATATTTTGGAAAAAGTCTAACTAGTAAAATGTGTACAAGTTATATGAAAATTAATACAAGTAGATTAATAATAAAGAGGACTAACTCATGTTTATCTCTGCTGGGTCAAGCCTTCGTTCATCTTTCTGAGGTGATCTAAATCTTATTCCTCTCAGCACGAGGTGAACAGTAACATAAGGATCAGCGCAGACCAAGGCTGCAGACAGCACTCCTTGTTTGTTTTCTTTATTTTATAAATGTACAAAGTTTTGTTGTTATCAAGTGTGTATACAAATAAAAGTAGACCCTTTACAGATTTGATTGATGTATTGCTCTTATCTGTACAGTTCTTTTCTGGGTTATCAGGAGAAGATGCCTCAACATGCGTATCCGCGTTTGTCGACTCCAGAGGGATAACAAAGAATTACAAAACTGTAGAATCCTGTCTGGTGCTCTCTCGTGTTTTCTTTGTTGTATTTTGTAATTGTTTCTATGTTCTTCCTGTCAGGTTTGTGTCTTTTGAGTTATTTGATTGCCGGTGAGTTATCCTGGTCAGTGGTTATTGGACGCTTAGCTAGCGGTCCGTTTATAACAACTCTTCTGCTATCCAGAAGTGAGCTGGTGTGACTTTGTGCCGTTCCAGACTCTGAGTCAGCCACCAGACCAAAGACCTCAGTCAGTGTTTCTAGAAGTTGTTTCATACCTACGTGGTCTACGTAGGAGAGAACTGCTCTTGTGTTTGAAACTATTCTCTCAGTTTTTGTTAAGAGTAGGTAGGTAAGGTTCTTAGTACTGTTATTTCATTTATTTGTCTTGTTAGGTTAACTATATTGATATATTTTTTCTTGGGCCTTGGGGTTCTCTGAAGCCCAGTGCCACTCAATGACTGTTTTTCCTCATCTCTTAAATGAATATAAACCATCAGTTTACGGTGTTTTCGTTTGTTTCATTCTTGGTCTGACGGCTTGATGAGAGTCTCTATTATCCAGAAGGACCAATTCTGCCTTTTGAAAACTACTGCATTATAGGTCCTTTTACAGCCTATAGCTTATCTGAAATAATCTACATGTGTGAAAAATAATTTACACATGAGAAAAAAAGCAAAACTGTAAACAGTTTATTTGTTTACACTCACGATCAAATACAATACTGTGCTTTAATTTGAAGTATTAATAAAAACAGGATGCTTTTTTTTTTTAAGCTCTCTTGGTTCTTTTTAATACATTTCCTCTGACTGTAATATGAACATTTTAATCCAGGATAAAGTTATCAGTGACACAAATGCTTTGCAGTTGATTTTTATGAATTGTGAGCACTTCACACTTACATTTAGAGACAAACTAGAAGCGTTTGAAAAAAAAAGTTACTTAGTATTGATAGCTTTAGGAATCTGCTAGCCGGTTTTTTTTTTAAATTATTATTATTATTATTATTATGTGAATTTTCGTGGTTCTTGTGGACAAGACCTTTATTCTGGTCTGTCGACGTGACGTCATAAGGCTGCGCCGCGCTCCTGTCGTCTGTGATCTGAGGAAAGGTTTGTGTTTTCATTCATTTAACGCATTTAAATCATTAACTATTGTTTATGTTAACATCGTGATACTTTGAAACGAAAGAACGTTATCTGGTGTAAATTAAGCGCATGCACGGACGAGTAAGAGTGAAGTTGCGTCTCGTTTCGCTTCCTATAAATCGTGACTCAGTTCAGTAATAATTCCGTCTCTGGCAAGCAGTGATGCAGAAAAGGAGCTTTACATGTATAATGTGTAAATAAATCTGAACTCTGTATATAAAGCCAGGTTGAAGCCTGTTTTTGGTCACCACTCTGATTTAGTTTGCGTGTGTTTTTCTTTAATGTTGTTAATTATTCTCTTCTTGATCACGACAGAGTGTCATGGCGTTTATTAAAGAGGAAAGTGAAGACTTCAGGATCGAAGAGGTTTTCAGTGTCAAACTAGAAGATTTCCAGGAGCAAACAGGTCGGTTTTCATTCTTATTAAACCACTTCAGCTCTGCTTTTGGAGAATTATTCATATCTGAATCTAAAAGAGCGCCCTACCCACATACACTGGAGAAGAATGATAAAAATGGTCTCAACTTACAGAAAACCCTCTGAATTTTAGCACAGAGGTGGAATATTAAATATATGTTATTGTACACAATTTTATAATAAATACAGATAAAAAGTCAGATTTGTATTAATTTTTCAATCAAGTGTTTTTAGATAACGTAATTTAGGACCCGTTTGGATTCTTTCCCTGCTGGTGGATTCTTTTGAATCATCTCTATGCCAGTAAAAAGATCATTTTTTAAAAATGTTTTTATATTCTTCTTCACAAAAGTTATTTATTTTCTGAAACCTCCCATTTTCATCCATAAGTTATTCAAAGTGCAAAAACAAGCGTATTAGCTGTAAAACACTGCTTTTACTGTGTTACACTTGACAAGAGAATGATCCAACTCTTTATCACCTATCTTGACCCATGTTGTGTATTATAGACTCAAGCTAAACGAGGGTAAGTAGCTGTTCTTGCATTTTATTATGCACGATAATAAACTCCAAGAAAAAACAAATGTATAAAGAGAAATGTGCAAAAAGTAGTGCAAAAACACAATATACAAATCTAATATGTAAAATAACTTTAAACAGCTCGCAACTATAAAAAAAGTAAAGTTGCTATTGAAAAAAATAAAAAATCGAGGCCAACTTTTAGTTTTTGTACGTTGCTTTGTCAATAGTTTTCATCGGTTGCAAACTTTCAAGAGTGTCCATCAGTGTGCCATTTTCTAAAACAGTTTCTAGATGGCACCAAGCACAAGGGTACACTGCACTTTGTACAGTACATGGCAGTCTTCATTTTGAGGCCTGAAAGTTTGCACAAAGCACAAACTCTCCTCCCTCTTGCGGCATCTGACCCAAAGTACTCTGGACAGCATGTGGATGGCTCTGGGACGTCTGAGGTGCTGGACTGTGTGGCCAGCTCAGACACAAGTCTCTCTTGAAATTCTTTCTGGCTCAGAGGACTTTTGTTCTGAGCTCTGGAGAGATGCTGGTGGAGAATGAAACTGTTTACCACTATATATATATATATATGATTCCAGTCATCTTATATTTGTAAAATGACACAGCTTCTTAAATCTTAGCGTCTTAATCATTCAGTCAAGCATTATATTATGATATTAAGCACTATTTAATGATAGAACTTTAGTGATTATAACTAAAACTTGGTAACCATGTATGAATGCATATTTGTCATTTGAACTGAACTTAAGACTGGTGGGGATGCTTAAGATATTGTTGCTCATTCAGGGTTTCTGCAAAAAAAATAAAATAAAATAATTATTATTAAAAGATAACACTACTACTAATTCTACTGTACTAACAATATACAATGCACTACGGACTGATGAGCTGCTGGGTTCATGAATATTAGTCACGTTGTCTGCGTTCGGTCGAACTGATTTGCTGAAATCAAAACAGGGACGGTAATAGATGAGCGCCAGCCAATGAAATTGCATTAGCTCCGCACACTACCGGAGAAACCAGCATATCTTCTGCTTGTTCTAAAAAGCTGAATAATTCTAAATGAACTCCATTATTTTGACAGGAAAATACAACAAAGAATATAGTTTACATGTAGCGTGTTGATTCAACGTGGTAAGACTTTCTCTCTTTTTGCATGTGTGAGAAACAGCGCTATCAGCAAAGCGACTGCGAGTCGTGCGCCTTCACAGAGTTTACAGTTTGGCAGATACAGGTGCGATGTGTGTCCACTGAGATGAATTGAAAAAGTACAGATTGCTTGATGGAGAGCGAAACTGTGGAGCGCTCAGTCAGTGTTCAGCGAGTGAAAATGTATCTCTGCTAATCTTATAATAGTCTCGAAAACACACTGGCGAGTAAAATCTAAGAATTTATTAGCCATTAACTAACGATAGACATCATTTAGTCACACTGAGTAAAATTTGGTCGCATATGCGACTAGAGTCATTTTGTGGTTTTGTGCAGGACAGTATAGTACCCAATTAGGGCATCTGACAGGTCCACACCTCCCATATATTTTCAAAGTGCAAAAACAAGCGTATTAGCTGTAAAACACTACTTTTACTGTGTTACACTTGACAAAAGAATGATCCAACTCTTTATCACCTATCTTGACCCATGTTGTGTATTATTTACTCAAGCAAAAAGGGTAAATAGCAGTTCTTATATTTTATTATGCACGATAATAAACTCCAAGAAAAAACAAATGTATAAAGAGAAATGTGCAAAAAGTAGTGCAAAAACACAATATACAAATCTAGTATGTAAAATAACTTTAAACAGCTCGCAACTATAAAAAAAAAGTCGTTGCTATTGAAAAAAATAAAAAATGGAGGCCAACTTTTAGTTTTTGTTCGTTGCTTTGTCAATAGTTTTCATCGGTTGCAAACTTTTAAGAGTGTCATTTTCTAAAACAGTTTCTAGATGGCACCAAGCACAGGGGTACACTGCACTTTGTACAGTCTTCATTTTGAGGCCTGAAAGTTTGCACAAAGCACAAACTCTCCTCCCTCTTGCGGCATCTGACCCAAAGTACTCTGGACAGCATGTCTATTACAGTCCTTCACTGCTGCTGGAATCGGGATTCTGCGTCTTTCCCATTCACTCTCTGGATTCTTGACACGCCGCGGGACTGTATCACCATTATATGCCTTGTGCATTGTCGAACACACTGTATGTGCGTGCCAAAAAATACATGAGCACATGCTTAGCAAAAGCACCTTTTATTATTTGAATCATAGTGTGCATGTGTGCATGGTTTGTACTACTATTTTTTGCACACACATGAATTTGTTACAAAAATAATCTCAAATAAACATGCAAAATAATATTAGCACATGTATGTGCGTGCCAAAAAATAAATGAGCACATGCTTAGCAAAAGCCCCTTTTATTATTTGAATCATAGCGTGCATGGTTTGTCCTAATATTTTTTGCACGCACATGTATTTGCTACAAATATAATCTCAAATAAACATGCAACAGACATGCACAAATACATGTGTGTGCCCAAAAGAAATGAGCACATGCTTAGCAAAAGCACTCATGATTATTTGAATTATCGCGTGCGTGTGCATTATGTTGTGACCATATATTTTTGCACGCACATGTAATTCTGTATGTCCGTTGCATGTATAATTGCATGCATTTGCTCATGAAATGCACAAATACAACGTTTATAAGTTCGAAATGTGCACTTACTCAAACTCAGGATCTTCTCCAGCGTCGTGAGCAGCTTTGCTGATCGAGTCGAAGCTATCATTGCTGCAAGTTTCAGTGTCACTCAGATGATCAAGCTCCTCCAAAACCGCCTCCACACCAACAAAAACCTTTCTTGAAGCCATTGTCCAAAGACTAATCACTCCAACCAGTTATGAAAAGCACACAATAACTCGGAAAAAAAAAAACACTGTCCAAACTCTCTGACTACTCACAATCAACTCCTAACACATGTGCAATTGATGAACGCAGCCGCGTGAATTTGTGCTTAGTAGCCACACCTCCTCAACTTTAGAACCTCAGATCTCAGGCTCTGAATGGACTAGAGTCATGATCCACATGTCTATGGATAGCTATGATCGTCAGCTTTCTTGGCTGCATTGCATGTTTTGATCTGCACATCTGAGACATATTACAGTGTCGTTTGGCCATGCATGCTCACAGACATGTGAAAATAGTCTCATTTTGAAGAAAACAACCGAAAGAATTAGCTGATATACCGTTTAGGGCTAGTAGCTACACATGGAAGTAGTGATCGGAGCAGGAATATGACTCATGTGCTCGCTTGTTCAGAGGAGTCATTTCCATCTTTATGAATCTTTTGATAATTATGTTAATTTAAAGTGTATAATCGGTAAAATAAACTGCATATTGATATTCTTGAGAGTGACAGCTTTCATTAGAAATGTGACTTGTCTATGTTTGGTGAGTTTGTGTGATATAAATATGAAATTTATTATTATTTATATGATTTTCTCAAGGTTGGGGGGGGGTCAAATTCAGACCTTATAATGTTCTTTCATGTAACATAAATGCAAAATTGATTAGGTTTTTATGGAAGCTGAGGTTCTGAGCTTTTAAAATATACCATATATGTCTAGTTTTGTGCTCCACAGCTTATAGATTTTTTTAACATAATTATGATGATGCAATATTGGGTCACACGTGGGTCAACTGAGGCCGCAGAGTTGAAGTGGTTAAAATGTCATCATGAAAGTCTAGCGGTGTATGATCCTCAGTCATTTAGTGTGTGATGCCCAGCAAAGTGGGTAAGCATATGATGCCTAGTTTTTTAAAAAAAATTTATTTTAAAAGTGTATTCCAGTTTAGAGAAGTTAAACACATTTTACCAGACAGATTCCCTGAACACATCTACCTATGCAATCTTGATCATATTCTTTAATTAGAAAATTATTGTATTGTAACCAAAGATAAGTTACATTTAGTAATTTAGCAGATGCTTTTATCCAAGGTGACTTACAAATGAGGACAATGAAAGCAATCAAAATCAACAAAAGGGCAATGATATACAAGTGCTATAACAAGTCTCAGTTAGCTTAAATGCAGTACACATAGCAAGGGCTTTTAAATACTATAATAAATAAAAAGAAAACAGAATAGAAAAAGAATAGAGCAAGGTAGTGTTAGAGGTCTTTTTTTTATAATTGTATAATAAATGAAAAAAAAACATAGAATTCAAAAAGATTAGAGAAGAGTTTTTTAAAGAATAGAATTAGAATAGTGAGTACTAAAGTTAGAGAGTCAAATAAAGATGGAAGAGATGTGTTTTTAGCCGATTCTTGAAGATGGCTAAAGGTGGGCGTACACGGTGCGAATTCGGATGGTCGGAGGATCGTATGTCCACGCACACGTCACGAGTGAGTTTATCTAAAAATCGTACGGACGAGGTGGTATACGACACGATATTACGACCTGCCAATTTCCGAAGCAATCGCACGAAGTTGATAGGCGCATTCAACTTGAAGCAGCGCTGCACAGAATGATCACTGTATGACATCAAAGTACCGCGAGAGCGATAAGAGAGCACACGGATCCAATTCATTCGAATCGCTCTCGCGGTACTTTAATGTCACACAGTGATCATTCTGTGCAGTGCTGCTTCAAGTCGAACGCGCCTAATATAACTGCTCTTCCTCTCTCATAACTGCATATAAAATATTGATACGAGCCGTGACTGTTTCCCACACATACAGGTTATTTTTCAGCGAAACCGGGACGTCTGGTCACCTTAGTGTGTGTGTGTTCTTGTATATGGTTTATGGGGTCACATATGTCTATAATGACATGGGTATTACAACGTAAACATGGTTTATGAGGACACTTCCTATGCCCTCTTAAACCAAATGGCTTAAAAAAAATACCAAACGGTGTTTAATTGAAATTTTAAACATGCATTTTTTCCGTGATGGATATAGGTATGGGGATAGAATATACAGTTTGTACAGTATAGAAAACCGTTACGTCTAAACTACATATTCGTGTGTGTGTGTGTGAGAGAGAGAGAGAGAGAGAGAGAATTAAAAAGCATGGTACACACTGCTAGAAACATCATACAGCGCTCGCTGTTCCTGCCAGAGTTCAGCGAGTTTTTCATCTTGGTCAGTAGTCCACGTTCGCTGTGGCGCTGCCGTCTTCGTCTTTCTTCTGTGGTTTTCCTAGTTCGTGATTGGTCAACTTCAGATAGATAAACAAATCGGCTCGTTCAACCGCACACATGTCACGAATTCAAACCGATAGCTCACGAACTTTTTAGACATGTTTAAAAATGATCGGGAGGTCGGGAAGTGCTCGTAAGGCACTCTGCTCGGCTCGTAATTCCTCGCACATGATACGAGCCGCGACCATACGAGCATACACGATTTCCACACGATGGAAAAAAATCGCATGCGAACTCGTACGACAGCAAAAATCGCACCGTGTACGCCCGCCTTAAGGACTCAGCTGCTCTGATTGAGTTGGGCAGGTCATTCCACCAGGAGCAATATTTAACTTAATAGTCTGTAAAAGTGACTTTGTGCTTCTTTGGGATGGCACAATCAAGCGACGTTCACTTGCAGAACGCAAACTTCTAGATGGCACATAACTCTGAAGTAATGAATTTAGGTAAAGGGGTGCAGAGCCAGTGGTGGTTTTGTATGCAAACATCAATTCCTTGAATTTTATGCTAGCAGCTATTGGTAGCCAGAGCAAATTTATAAACAGAGGTGTGACATGTATTCTTTCAGCTCATTAAAAATGAATCTTGCTGCCGTGTTCTGGATTAATTGTAAAGGTTTGATAGAACTGCCAAGAGAGCATTGCATTAGTCCAGCCTGGACAGAACAAGAGCTTGAACAAGGAGTTGTGCAGCATGTCCTGAAAGAAAGATCTTCTTGATGTTGAATAAAGCAAATTTGCAGGAACGGACAGTTTTAGCAATGTGGTCTGAGAAAGTTAGCTGATCATCAGTCATAACTCCAAGGTTTCTGGCTGTTTTTCGAAGGAGTTATGGTTGATGTGCCTAACTTTATGGTGAAATTGTGATGAAACGATGGGTTTACTGGAACCACAAGCAGTTCTGTTTGGCAAGGTTGAGTTGAAGGTGATGGTCCTTCATCCAGCAAGAAATGTCTGGTAGACAAGCTGAGATGCGAGCAGCTACCATCGGATCATCAGGATGGAATGAGAGGTAGAGTTGAGTGTCATTGGCATAGCAGTGATATGAAAAGCCAAGTTTCTGAATGACAGAACCTAGTGATGCCATGTAGACAGAGAAGAGAAGTGGTCCAAGAACTGAGCCCTGAGGCACCCCAGTAGCTAGATGTTGCGACTTGGACACCTCACCTCTCCAAGATACACTGAAGGACCTATCTGAGAGGTAAGACTCAAACCACTGGCGTGCGGTTCCTGAGATGCCCTTTGTCAGTAGGGTTGACAGGAGGATCTGGTGATTAACCGTGTCAAAAGCAGCAGATAGATCAAGCAAGATAAGTATTGAAGATTTTGATTCCGCTCTTGCCAGTCTTAGGGCTTCAACAACTGAAAGCAAGGCAGTCTCAGTTGAATGTTCACTTCTGAAGCCAGATTGGTTGCTGTCAAGGAGGTTGTTCTGTGTGAGAAAGGCAGAGACTTGGTTGAACGGCTCATTCAAAAGATTTACAATGAAAGGAAGAAGGGAAATGGGTCTGTAGTTCTCTAAAAGAGATGGGTTGAGGGTGTGTTTCTTAAGTAGTGGAGTTATACAAGCCTGTCTAAATGTTGAGGAAAAAACACCAGTGTGGAGGAAGTTATGAGGAACTTATTTGATTACCAAATCTTTAATTCATCACATGACGTATGCAAAAACTAGGGCCTTATACGTTTTGTTTCCTAGTTTTTGCTGTCATGTATTACTCATGTTGTTTATGTTGTACTTGTTTAAAATATATTTGATATGTTTTTTTTGTTTTTTACCTTAGACCTGACAGCATTTAAAGAGGAGAATGAAGTGCTGAATGAAATGGAAGAGAAAGATCAGTATGAGAGCCATCGTGATTTCATTATTGAAGAAAAATCTTTTAATTGCTCACAGACTAAAAAGACTTCCTCACGAAAAAGAGTTAAAAAAGGGATAGGAACTAGAAGTTGTTTAACCTGCTTTCAGTGTGGAAAGCTTTTCACTCAAAAAGGAAGCCTTAACAGGCACATGAGAATTCACACTGGAGAGAAACCTTACTCATGCCCTCAGTGTGGAAAGTGTTTCATACAGCATGGAAATCTTAAAGTCCACATGAGAAGTCACACTGGAGAGAAACCCTACAAGTGCCTGCAGTGTGGAAAATGTTTTGATCAATATGGAAACTTCAAAATCCACATGAAAATTCATACAGGTGAAAGCCTTTTTACGTGTCAACAGTGTGGAGTAAGTTTCAGAAAGAAATGGATTCTCAACAGGCATATGAGAATTCACACTGGAGAGAAGCCTTACACATGCCTTCAGTGTGGAAAGAGTTTTCATCAACATGGAAACCTTAAACTCCACATGAGTATTCATACAGGAGAAAGGCCTTTTACCTGCCAACAGTGTGGAAAGAGTTTTGATCAAAATGAAAAGCTTCAAGTACACATGAGAATTCACGTTGGAGAAAACCCTTTCACTTGTCAACAGTGTGGAGAAAGTTTCAGAAAGAAATGGATTCTCAACAGGCATATGAGAATTCACACTGGAGAGAAGCCTTACACATGCCATCAGTGTGGAAAGAGTTTTCATCAACATGGTAACCTTAAACTCCACATGAGTATTCATACAGGAGAAAGGCCTTTTACCTGCCAACAGTGTGGAAAGCATTTCAAACGAAAAGGAAGCCTTAATTATCACATGAGAATTCACTCCAGGGAGGAAAAGCCTTACATATGCCATCAGTGTGGAAAGAGTTTCGATCAAAATGAAAAGCTTGAAGAACACATGACAATTCACACTGGAGAAAACCCTTTCACCAGCCAACAGTGTGGAGTAAGTTTCACTCAAAAAGGGATTCTCAATATGGACATGAAAATTCAGACTGGGGAGAAGCCTTACACATGCCCTCAGTGTGGAAAGGGTTTTCATCAACATAGAAACCTTAAACTCCACATGAAAGTTCATACAGGAGAAAGACCTTTTACCTGCCAACAGTGTGGAAAACGTTTCAAACGAAAAGGAAACCTTAATTATCACATGAGTGTACACACTGGAGAAAACCATTTCACCTGCCAGCAGTGTGGACTAAGTTTCACTCAAAAAGGAAGCCTTAACAGGCATATGCGGATCCACACTGGAGAGAAACCTTACTCATGCCCTCGGTGTGGAAAGTGTTTCGATCAGCATGGAAATCTTAAAGTCCACATGAGAATTCACACTGGTGAGAAACCATACACATGTCCCCAGTGTGGAAAAAGTTTTGATCAACATGGAAACTTTAAAATCCACATGAAAATTCATACAGCAGAAAGGCCTTTTACCTGCCAACAGTGTGGAAAGCATTTCAAACGAAAAGGAAGCCTTAATTATCACATGAGAATTCACTCCAGGGAGGAAAAGCCTTACACATGCCATCAGTGTGGAAAGAGTTTCGATCAAAATGAAAAGCTTGAAGAACACATGAGAATTCACACCAGAGAAAACCCTTTCACCAGCCAACAGTGTGGAGTAAGTTTCACTCAAAAAGGGATTCTCAGTATGGACATGAAAATTCAGACTGTGGAGAAGCCTTACACATGCCCTCAGTGTGGAAAGGGTTTTCATCAACATAGAAACCTTAAACTCCACATGAAAGTTCATACAGGAGAAAGGCTTTTACCTGCCAACAGTGTGGAAAACGTTTCAAACGAAAAGGAAACCTTAATTATCACATGAGTGTACACACTGGAGAAAACCATTTCACTTGCCAGCAGTGTGGACTAAGTTTCACTCAAAAAGGAAGCCTTAACAGGCATATGCGGATACACACTGGAGAGAAACCTTACTCATGCCCTCGGTGTGGAAAGAGTTTCGATCAGCATGGAAATCTTAAAGTCCACATGAGAATTCACACTGGAGAAAAGCCTTACAAGTGTACTCAGTGTGGAAAGAGTTTTGATCAACATGGAAACCTTAAAGTCCATATGAGAGTTCACACTGGAGAGAGCCCTTTCAACTGTCAACAGTGTGGGAAAAGATTCAACCGAAAAGGAAACCTTAATTATCACATGAGAATTCATACTGGAGAGAAGCCTTTCATCTGCAAACAGTGTGGAAAGGGCTTCACTCAAAAAGAGATTCTCAACAGACACATGAAAATTCACACTGAAGTTCAGATGAGAAATCATACTGAAGAGACCCCTTTATCTGCCAACAGTGTGGAACTTTCGGCAGAAGTTAAGTTTGAAAATGAATCCATATCTTGCTAATGAATACTCAGAACAGTTAGAAGCCATTTACATGTGATTAGTGTGGAGTTTCAGATTAAATGTTACCCTTAAGCTCACTCCTTGAGTATTCACTTAAGAGAGAATGTCATCAAATTGTTTCCTCTCTGTGAAACTCCTACCACTTTGGAGTCATTTAATAACGCTCATCTGACAGAAGTCTTAAATGTCATTTCACTCGAAAAGCCTTGCAGAAACAAAGCAAATCTTGAGGTTCACACTGGAGATAAACCTTTCATTTTCCCCCAGTGTTGGAAGAGTTTCAACCTTAAAGGAAATGTTAACATTCACATGAGACTTCACATTAAAGAAAGAAAGTATTTCACGTCTTTAGTGTGAGGAGTTATATCAAAGAGCCCTGAAATGTGGAGTGCTACTCAAGTGTGGCAAAAGGTTTACAAAAAAAGAGCAATTTCAGTAATCAGTTGTGCATTCATTCTGGAGGAAGACAATATTAGATGTGAGAAATGTGAGACCCTATTTGTGTTATTTGTGATGTCATTACTAATGAAAATACACATTGTTAGTTATTTATATTTAAAAATGTGTTTTCACTAGTTGTTACACCCCACGTTTGGGACCAGTTTAAGACTTGCAAAATGAAAAAAATTTTTTTGCAATGGCCAGGGGAAAAAGATAAACAAGAATGAATATGAACACATTTTTACATTCAGGGCATAATATTATTTGTTTTTGTTTTATATTTTGATCACCATACTATGTATTTACAGTTGCAATCAGAAATATTCAACCCCCTCAACTCAAAATACATTATAGTGATATCGATGAACAATCATGACAATAAATGACAAAAAAACTTTATAAAAAAATTATTTATTGATACACATTTAAAGGGTTAGTTCACCCAAATATTAAAATTATGTTATTAATGACTCACCCTCATGCCGTTACAAACCCGTAAGACCTCCGTTCATCTTCTGAACACAGTTTAAGATAATTTAGATTTAGTCCGAGAGCTTTCTGTCCCTCCGTTGAAAATGTATGTACGGTATACTGTCCATGTCCAGAAAGGTAATAAAAACATCATCAAAGTAGTCCATGTGACATCAGAGGGTCCGTTAGAATTTGTTGAAGCATCGAAAATACATTTTGCTCCAAAAATAACAAAAATTATGACTTTATTCAGGATTGTCTTCTCTTCCGGGTCTGTTGTGAACGCGACCGCTGTGACTGTTGACATACGATACTGCTGACGTGTTTTCTGGTGCGCCCAATAACAAAGATAACACGTCAGCAGCGTCACTGCAGTGTTGTGAACGCGCTCACAACAGACCCCGAAGAGAAGAAAATGTTGAATAAAGTCGTAATTTTTGTTACTTTTGGACCAAAACGTATTTTCGATGCTTCAACAAATTCTAACGGACCCTCTGATGTCACATGGACTACTTTGATGATGTTTTTATTACCTTCCTGGACCTGGACAGTATACCGTACATACATTTTCAAAGGATGGACAGAAAGCTCTCGGACTAAATCTAAAATATCTTAAACTGTGTTCAGAAGATGAACGGAGATCTTACGGAGTCATTAATGACATAATTTTAATATTTGGGTGAACTAACCCTTTAAGTTAATTTGACAACAGAAGTTAACTTAACTTTGAAGTTCAAATGAAAAATGTAAAAATGTTAACAAGTGCATATTCAGTATTGTTCAGCCCTCAGCTTCAGTACTTTGTGGAGCATCCTTTAGCTTTTATAACTTCTAACAAATGTTTTCGATAAGTGCTGACAAGCTTCTTACACCTCACGATCAGAATCTTTGCCCATTCTTCACGTGCAAAACCTCTAACTTAGTAATGCTTGATGCCTCTGTGCTGCAACTACACTCTTTAAAGTGCCCCTATTATGCCATTTCCAGTATTGCCTTTACTGCAGTGTGTAATGTAGCTGTATATGAATGTAAACGATCTGCAAAGTTGTAAAGCTGAAAGTACACGATAAATAAAGTTGTGTCCCAATATAAAGAATTGGCTCTGTACAGCTGAAACAAGTCGTTAGTAATTCGAATCCCATTTCCGTGATGACTACACAACAGGGGGTTACACATTTGCATGCCAGAAATACTGCTGGTTTATGTCAAACCAAAACTCTGAAGTCTTATTCAAATTCCTCCTGGCATATTCTAGTGGATTTTTGATGTTCCGAGTGCGTCTTGGAGTCCAGCCATGAAGTCATTGTTTATTCAGTGAATATCTTATAGTTGCTCCTGAAGGAATTGTTCCAGTCTTCATTAGCTCATCCTGTAGGTGTCTTGTAGTCACACAGGGGTTTTTCTTAGTTATCCTGACTAATGCCGCTTTTCCACTGCATGGTACGACTTGGCTCGGCTTGCGTTTCCACAGCAGTTTAGTACCGCAGTAGAGTGGGTGGGATTATTCATGTCGTTGTGAAAAAACTTTTTCATTCCGCATCACCCTGTCAAGCTCTCGCTGGATCCACTCCTCTCAACGAGGGGAAAGTCTGTACTTCCTCAACAGACAACGAAACAGTAATTTTTTTGGTTGTTAAAAAAGGTGTGCTCGTTCAAAACAGTTGCATACCCAGTAGAAATCCCCCCAAAAGTGAACCGTACCATGCAGTGGAAAAGCGCCATAAGTTGTTATGGGCCCTTGATAACATGTTGGGCTTTCTTCCATGGCCAGGCATGTTTGCAGCTGTTCCATAAGTTTTAAATTTCGTTATAATGCTCCCAACGGTGTCTCTTAAAATGTATTTTTGTTTTTAAATCTTCTTATACCCAAGGCCCTACAGGTGTGATGAAATAATCTCCTCTCTCAGGTTTTGTGGAAGCTCCTTTGTCTTTCCCATGATTGCAAATCGCCTTAAATACCTTCATGTGTGGGGTTTATATATGCATCAACACTGAAGCAAGTCAAGGTTTATTATACAACTCCCAAAGGCTTAATCTTGTTTCAGCTCCACTTTAGGCCGTAAAAACTGTCAGGAAACTTTAAAAACAACATTATATATTGAATATTTATGATTGCAACTGTGCATGTTGTTGTGCATATCCTGTGTGTGAGTGGGTCTCGCTCACTCTTTTTTTTTTCCCCATTCTCTTATGTTGAGAATTGTAAATACATGCCACAATTTTGCTTGGAACTTTTGTGTAAGCTTGTCTTCTTTCCTTTATTACTTTTCTCATAATTAATTCTTCCCCAACCCTAAACTGGGAATAGGATGTTACAATTGGGGGCTTGTCTATTAACAACAATTGGAAACTTATCCTACATTTTATTGATAACGAGGGGTGGGCTTACCAAGTTTTTGTTATTCAGAGGTAAGTGTGTTTGCTTGCATGGAGGTCATGTTGGTGAGATATGGATTTGGATTTAGTAATGTTTAAACTATGTTCTGTTGTAGTAGTGTTTAATTATCATTTTCATTTAAAACACATTGTATTTTATCACATTTGAAAGTGTAGATACTAAGCCATGGGGGTCCAAACTTGGTGATGGAGGGCCACTGTCCTGCAGAGTTTAGCTCCAACCTGCCCCAAAACACATGTCTGAAAGTTTCTAATATGCCTAGTAAGACCTTGATTAGCTGCTTCAGGTGTGTTTAATTGGGGTTGAAGTTAAACTCTGCAGGACAGTGACCCTCCAGGACCAAGTCTGTACACCCCTGTGCTAAGCTAAACTAGAGTTACAGTCTTAAAGAGCTAGACTCTTACAAATAATTCACAACTATCATAACATTTAAAACTGCAAGTCTGAAAGGAGACATTTCCACCAGTATAGTTGTTTCCCAGTAAGAGACTGTTGTGACTTAATGGCCATTTCTTACTACCAGTTGAAAAGGACTGGAAACTATCAGATTCTAAAGGGGTCACGGACTGCCTTGGTTTTTTGTTTGTACTGTTCTCTAAGGGTCACTTATAATGTTATCAATATTTTTAAATGAAAAAAACGTCTTTTAGTTTAAAGCTTTCTGAAAATCCTGTAAATGAATCTGCAAATGATGTCTTAATTAAAAATAAAGTTAATTCACCCTTTCCTATGTTAGGATCAGAAGGAAGGCAATGAAAAGACTTCTTCCACAACTTTCCACTGCATAGCATCTTGTCTTCAGAGTCAACTTAATAATTTGTGTTCGCCTCTATTTTTAATTATTTACACTACATGCGAATCTGTGGTCGGGGCTAAGCAGGCAGTAATGTAGAAGCAGGAGCTGATCTTCTTCTGCCTTAGCCACACTACTACCTCATAGAGTAGAACATCCACAAGCTTGCAGGATGTTTTTATAGTACAATGACCTCTTGTATGTCAAAAGATCAAGGTAATTTTGTTTTCTCAGTGCATGACTCCTTTAAATTTACTCTTCAAGAACTAGAGTTTTGAAGAGTTACAGGAGTTAGTTCTACAGGAGCATTTCAAAAATTGTATTCCTGAAAATGTTGTTTACCTAAATGAACAAAGAGTTACAAGACAATAGGATGTGGCTGTCCTCGTCATTGAGTTTCTCACTGTACTGTTTTCAGGTAAGTAACAAAACTCCTTCAGTAAATCTTAGTGCACATCACATGCACATCTAGGGATTGGAATGGCCACAATGACATGCCTTTAGATGCTTACTGATTCCAGAATAAGTTCTTCAGCATATATCAATTTGACAAATGACACCTTAAAGGTGCAGTAGGAGATCTTGGAAAATGCTAACATTAGCTTGATAGAACTGAAAGTGAATGTCCCACACTCCCTGCAAATCACCGTCCAAAGCCCCGCCCCCTGAACGCATAGATGCTCACAGACCAGAATACCAGAGACAACATTACTACAATAGGCTACATCAGCGGTTCCCAATTCCAGCCCATGTTCTGAAGTGAAGTAAACTTCAACAGATTCCCCTGCTCAGGGAGAAGGGAGCAATGAACACCGTGTAGGGATCATATCGATCAGTACACAGTTCATGCACGTAGCTCACTTCTAACGAGCTGGTTATTTGAATCGGGTGTGTTAACTAAGCGAGACATACAAAAGAGCGGGGGGCGCGAGGACTGTAATCGGGAACCGCTGGGCTACATCGTGTCATTCACCGGTGAGAAAACTTTAAAAGTACTACAATACCAGGAAGGAAGATCGGGTTGTTGATGTTTGTCTGCCATTCTTGCTCTGTCTGTACAGCATGCGTGAACGCGTTGATGATGTATTCTGTCTGCGTGAACAGGCTGCACAGAGGTATGCAGATACATACGTTGACAGGCAGGTAGGAAAGCGAATTAAAATACTCGGACCGAGCATTTTGATTGGACGAAAATTTCTTGGTCCTACGCCTTCCACAGAATATATAAATATAGATAAATCCATTTATACCACTTTGAACAAGAATAACAAAAAAATTTCTGAAGACATTCACCTATTGCACCTTTAAATGAGAAATTAGTGACTATTTTAAATTAGATGCTTGACATTTAAAATATAACATCGTAGGCCATTTTGCTTAAATGGGACTCAGTAAGTAAGTTTGCACTCAGCTCCCTAATCTGTGGTTTATCCAACATCAACAAAGTAAATTGTTGTCTGAATTAAGGTGGAGTATCATACACCACATTAAAGGGGTCCTATTATGCTCTTTTACAAAGTCTTAATTTTTTTTAGTTTGGGGGTGTACTAGAACAGGCTCTCACACTAGGTTGTTCGAAAAACATTATTTTTCTCATATTTTACATTATTACAGTACCTCTCTCCCCAGTCTGGCATTAACGGCTCGAATAGTTCCTGTATGAAGGCCTGCCTTCTGCAATGCTGCGATTGGTTAGCTGGGCCAGTCTGTGCTGTGATTGGTTAGCTGGGCCAGTGTGTGCTGCGATTGGTTAGCTGGGCCAGTGTGTGCTGCGATTGGTTAGGTGGGCCAGTCTGTGCTGTGATTGGTTAGCTGGGCTAGTGTGTGCTGCGATTGGTTTGCTGAGCCAGTGTTTGCTGCGATTGGTTTGCTGGGCCAGTGTGTGCTGCGATTGGTTAGCTGGGCCAGTGTGTGCTGCGATTGGTTAGCTGGGCCAGTGTGTGTTGCGATTGGTTAGCTGGGCCAGTGTGTGCTGCGATTGGTTAGATGGGCCAGTGTGTGTTGCGATTGGTTAGCTGGGCCAGTGTGTGCTGCGATTGGTTAGATGGGCCAGTGTGTTGCGATTGGTTAGCTGGGCCAGCGTGTGTTGCAATTGGTTATCTGGGCCAGAGTGTGCTGTGATTGGCATCACTCGGAGCCTGGTCAGGAAATGTCATGCCCCTTACCATGCAGCCACTTGCTGCGAGCTTCAGTGTAAATATTGTGTCAAAATCAAATCAATTTGAGCGTGATTTAAACCCGGATGATTGTAACCACTCTAAGTTTGTCTGCCTTTGGAACACTAACGTGTCTCTGACATAGTGATAACACTCGTTGCCTTCTCTAGTGCAGCTCAACCAGGTCTCATCCTATTCATCGATCTTTGTGATATCACAAATCCCAGAAAATATGCGCTGTAGGCCAAACGTTCGTTGTAGTTTTTGAAAAGTGATTTCTGTTAAATAAAATATCTCCTTTTACAGTGGACTTTAAGCTTTGTAACCTTGCAGATCTTTTTTATGCTCAAACAGCAACATTACAGACTAACTATAAAGTTGAAAAACATAAAAAATCAAAAAGCATAATAGGACCCCTTTAAAAGTTAAGTGAGCTTTAAATAGTTCATCGAATGCATTTGACTGTAGTGATGGAAAGTTCGGATCATTTTACCAACTCTTACATTTGAGTCTCATTCAGCAAAATGAACAAACCTTTTTTCGAGTCATTGCGTTTATTTTAGCAAAATATAATTAAAATGTTATGTGTTACTTCCCTAACACATCTACTGGGGTAGTCGTGGCCTAGTGGTTAGAGAGTTTGACTCCTAACCCTAAGGTTGTGGGTTCGAGTCTCGGGCAGGCAATAACACGACTGAGGTGCCCTTGAGCAAGGCACTGAACCACCAACTGCTCCCCGGGTGCCACTTTGGATAGGTAAAATGCAGAGCATGAATTCTGAGTAAGGGTCACCATACCTGGCTGTATGTCACTTCACTTTCTCTTACTACTTATGCAAATGTTGATCACACTACAAACAATTGAAAACTATAAGAAACAGAAAAATTAATTCATTGTTTACCTGGGTCTTCAGTCTATGATTAGCTCACTTATGATTAGCTCTTATCTGACAATAGGTTCTATACAGGAATTAGTCAAGAAGGTCACCTGTTTCAAGTCTTCAGGTTTTTTTGAGTCCTTCATTCATCACGTGACAGACCGTCTCGGTTACGTATGGTAATCCTCGTTCCCTGAAGGAGGGAACGTAGACGCCACGTCGGTGACCGACGAAAATGGGATATCGCTATGATAGACCAATCTACTTCGAGTGTAAACTAAACGACCCAATGCACATTAGCATGCAATTATTGCATCCAGCTGCCGCTGATCACAGCGTGAGTATAATAAGGCAGCAGGTGCAATGCATACCAGGTTTTCGCTGAGGAGCCGAGCCGGAGACCCGGCGGCTCAGCGGTGGTACAGCAACCATGGCGACGGGACGTGGCGTCTCCGTTCCCTCCTTCAGGGAACGAGGGTTACCATACGTAACCCAGACGTTCCCTTTCAGTCGGTCACTCTCGACGCCATGTCGGTGACCTACGAAAATGGCATCCCTACCAAAGCGCCATGGGTGCTGCCCCTTCCAGTGCCCTCTGCGAGCCGACTGCACCCCTATTAGGTGTAGGCCGGGGCTCGGAACAAGTAGTTCCACTCACCATTGTCAAAGCACTACCTCACTGGGTGAGATTAGATAACACTGCGAAAACGTACCCGTTCCACTTGGAACAGGGACGCTGCGGAAGCCCCATCCTTCCCGAAGGAGGTCTCGGGAGCAAATACACATATAACATCCGTTTAGGTGTATATGGAGAAATTTGAAGTGATTCAAACACTCTTGGAAAGGCAGAAGTCTGCCGGGGAAACACGGGCGCTAAGGCTATACCGTGGACTATACGCATATGAGTACCGCTTAGGTCTCAATATGGAACCCAGCCTTCCATGGTTCTCACGGATTCATCATGAAGGCCTGGCGCCGGACTGCAGCGCTTGCAGGTTCACCATTTGGTCTTTGAAGGGTGTAGTGGGAACCTTGGGCACGTAGCTGGGCCGGGGCCTCACGATTACCTGGGAGTCAGCCGGCCCAAACTCTAGGCACAAATCGTCGACCAAAAATGCGTGCAGGTCCCCTACCCTCTTGATGGAGGCCAGTGCAAGCAGGAGCATAGTTTTCAATGAAAGAAACTTTGGCTCGACTGAATGCAAAGGCTCGAATGGGCCCTGCTGTAGTGATTTCAGCACCAGAGTCAGGTCCCAAGAGGGTATGGAGGGGGGCCGGGAAGGATTTAACCTCCTGGCCCCTCTAAGGAACCTGATGACGAGGTCATGCTTACCTAAAGACTTCCCATTCACGGGGTCATGTTACACAGCAATAGCGGCAACCTGGACTTTGAGGGTGGAGGGAGACAGCCTTCGCTCCAGCCCTTGCTGCAGAAAGGAAAGCACGACTGCAATCGGGCATCTTCGGGGGTCTTCTCGGCGAGAACAACACCACTCGACAAACAGGTTCCACTTCAAGGCGTAAGCGTGTCTCGTAGACGGTGCTCTTGCCGAAGTAATGGTGTTCACTACCTCCTGGGGTAGGTCACCTAGAACCTCCGCGTCCCGTCCAGGGACCAGACATGGAGTTTCCAAAGGTCTGGACGCAGGTGCCAAACGGTGCCCCGTCTGTGAGTCAGTAGATCCTTCCTCAGAGGAATCGGTCAAGGAGGGGCTGTCGCGAAGAGCACTAGTTCGGGGAACCAGGTCCGAGTGGGCCAATACGGCACCACTAGCAAGACTCGCTCCTCGTCCTCCCGGACTTTGCACAGTGTTTGTGCGAGAAGGCTCACTGGGGGAAACGCATATTTGCGTAGGCCCCGCGGCCAGCTGTGTGCCAGTGCGTCCGTGCCGAGAGAACAACTGGCAGTGAGCGGTCTCTGGAGAAGCAAACAGGTCTACCTGAGCGGCTCCGAACCGTCTCCAAATCAGCTGGACCGTCAGGGGATGGAGTCGCCATTCTCCCGGGAGCATTGCTCGACACAGCTCGTCGGCTGTACGGTTGAGCAGGCCCGGAATGTGAACGGCACAAAGCGACCTCAGAACCTCAGAACCTAGAAACCGTACAAGCGGGACCAGCGGAACCACAGCCGTACCCGCAGTGGGGCAGCGAGGTGGAACATAGGGACCCATCTCGGGCGGCTTGTGAGCAGGCCTGAGTGTGGTGTGAGTGTGGGGTGCAGGGCTCACCTGGTTCCACGGGTTGGCAGAGGGTGCATGAGTAGGGCCTTTGTTGACGCTCTCGAACCGCCCACTGCTGCCATCTGGCGAAGGCGGAGTGTTTGGCCGTCCGCAACTCTCCGTGCCCTCCTGGGACCCAGAGACAGAGAAAACCGCTCTCTCGTCGAGATTTCCAGATTCTCCCCCGGCCCTCCTCCAGGGGAGGTGCTTTCACCATCCCCCAGAAAGCGGCTACCTCTCTCTGGGCCACCCGTCCCGGGGCCTCTTGCTCTTCCGCTCACCGCCAGGTTTGACAGGGGCCAGGACGGGTGGGGCGGCCTGCCTACACCCAGCTCTACGGCGCCACTTGCTGGAGGCTGCTGCGGATGTGGTGCAGGAGCGGGGTGGACGCAGGGGGCCGCCCTCGACGACGAGCAGGCTGTGGCGCTGCAACCGGCGGACGGGTGGAGGCAGCAGCTGCCTGCCGGGCAGAAGGTTGGACCGCCTCAGTCTGCTCCCGTGCAGCCGAGAACTGCTGGGCCAGGTTCTCGACTACGTCACCGAAGAGGCCGGTTTGGGACACAGGCATTAAGGAACTGATTTTTGCCGACATCCCTCATTTCAACCAGACTCAGCCAGAGATGGCGCTCCTGGACCACAAGCATGGACATCACACGACCAGAGAACGCGCGGTGACCTTCGTCACTCGGAGCGCAAGGTCTAGTGGTGGTTCTGAGTTCTTTCAAAACTTCTGGATTGTGACCACCCTCGTGCAGGTCCTTCAGTGCCTTGGGCTGGTGCACCTGCAGTAACGCCACAGCGTGTAAGGCAGAAGCAGCTTCCCCGCAAGCCATACAGGCACCGCCGGTTAGACCAGACGAATGCCTATAGGCCCGGAAAGGAAGCACCAGGTCTCCCCGCCAGCAGGAGGCAGACTTAGGACACAGTTGCATCGCTACCACCCGCTCCACTGGGGGAATCACCGAATACCCCTTCGCTGCACCGCCATCGAGGGTGGTGAGGGAGGAGGAGCCCACCAGCCGGTTTCTGGCAGTAAAAGGTGCCATCCTGGCTGGGCAATATGGCCTTTTATAAATACCGCGATATTTTTAGGCCATGTCACGATACGCGATATATATCTCGATATTTTGCCTTAGCCTTGAATTAAAACTTTGATGCATACAATCACACAAGTATGATGATTCTATATGTCTACATTAAAAAATTATTGTTCATACTGCATTAATATATGCTAATTTTAAACTTTCATGCAAAAAAGGGGATATCACAACTAAGTCAAAGTTAACATAATTGTATTTATTAAACAGTGAGTGGCACAAACATAAAATTGTCAACAGAAAGTGCATGTTTTGTGCAAAATTGTCAGAGACAACATTTCAAAACAAGACATTAGGGCACGCTTGTGCATGCTGTAACTCACATGTTTCAAAACACAAAATTAAATAAAACTCACACATAAATAAACCAAAAAAAATAAAAAAAAACAAATAAAAAAGTGCCCTTTTGTGAATGTGATCATTAAGATGACATTTCAAAACAACACTAAATTTAAGTGCACCTGTTGTGCATAATGCCACTAGGATATTTAAAACAAATATATATAATGCGCTTTTGTGCAGGATGTCAGGTAATTTCAAAATCAGTAAAATAAAAAATAGCTGCATAATAGGAAATCAAATGTTGGAAAGAAATTGTATTTATAAAAATGACCCTCCTTTTAGTTTTTTAATAAACAATCCTATGGTTTCAAACACAATACCTAAACATAAAACAATTCACAAAAGGTGAATCTGGTCCATTATGGAAAAGTTTGCAGCTTTAGTTTTGGTTTCTTCTGCATGAAATATATGGCACAAATAAAAAGTAAAAAAATATGTAGTTGTATTTCGTGCATACTATGTTGTCCCTTTGTAACAACAACCAGGGAATACCAGGTTGTTTAGAGGTTTTGTGCCAAAAACACAAGCCTATCAACGGCGTCTGGTTTGAGAGATGCTCGATGGCATGTAACTATATTACCACTGGTACTAAATACCCTTTCCGATGGGGAACTGGTGGCGGGCACACACAGATATTTTTTTGCCACATTTTTCAGGTTTGGGAACATTTCCTCATGGTCGTTCCACCACTGCAATGGATTTGCTTCACTGTCAACATTAACAGACTGCAAGTAGGCAGACAACTCTTTTTCAATAAGCTCTCTCTGCGACAGTGTGGCGGAAGATGTTGCTGCAGTTTTAAAGAAGCTGCCCAGGGATTTCTTCCTTAGTGGCTCTTCTGGCTGTGATACCGTTGTTGCATCTTGAGGCAGTGAAGCAGCCAACTCAGCTGTGCCCTGGTCAGTCTCATAGAGCATTGCCTCCATCTCGGTTATGGCTCTGCTCTTGATGGCATCCACCTTTTTTTCTGTGCAGTATGTTATCTTGGACCTGGGATCCACTAAGCCTGCCATGTCCAGCAGGTCGTTAGTGGAAGGATCAGAATACTTCTCCCTCAGGTAATCCAGGATGGAGACTTTGATAGACTGGGTCAGTGGGGTGTCATTCTCCTGACCTGCTCCAGTACCCACTCAATCATCTTCTCTCGGGATCCCCACCTGGTAGGAGACTCACTGATGAGCTGGTGTGCCGCGAGATTTAGCTCTTGCTGCGCTGTGGCCAGGTCTCTCCTCCTCTTCCAACTGAAAGAGAAGCTGCTCACTACCTTCTTTCACACAGCAACAGCACGGTCAATACGGGGGTCCTTCATGCTTCTCTCTGAGAATGAAAACAAACATTTAAAATGTTATAATAATTTAAAAGGGTATAGCAATTGTGAAGAAATCCACTCAGCCTAACACTAAACTAATTCTTGGTAATTATTTATTTATATAGTACTGTGTAAAAGTGAAGATGCTATCAAAAAATATAAGTTTCAAAATATAAAAAAATGCACAATAAAGAGCAGTCTACTGACACACTAATGCAGAAAAAGAAAGAACATGTAACTCTAAGGTGCCTAAGCTAGTATAGTACAGTATGTACTTTTTTGAAAAATCACTCGCATTCATTCTCTCTCTCTCTCTCTCTAATATTCAATACAGCTTTATTGGCATGGGAAACATATGTTAACATTAAATTCTGTGTTATGACCATGCAGTAGGCTATTATAGCATTGCTCATAGGGCTGGGCGATATATCGCATGCGATTGTTATGCGCATCTCGTCAGTAAAGCCGGTTCCTTGATTAGTAGTAAATCGCCATCACCTGCTTTCAGATGGAGTGGCATTTACAAAACACTAAAATAGATAACACAAAAAATCAGACAAACCAAAAAAATTATTCAAAAACAAAAAAATAGGGCTGTCACTTTTAGTTCGAAAATCGATTGCACAATCGATCGGACCAACCAAAAAAAGTTTTGAAAATGAAAATAGGGAATCGATTTTAACCAAATATGTACACTATTAATTTTAAAAGAATGAAAGAATTATAAAGAATTCCGAAAGTGCAGTATGCGTTGCGAAAGCTAGGCAGAAAATACCAGCAATTTTACGCACCTATAAGACCCATTGACGTTGAAAGCGACCTCTTATGCTGCGTTCACACCAAACGCGAATAGAGCGTCTGGCACAAGTCATGTCACCTGCAACTTCTGAAACATCTGTAAAACAATGGCATATAGACACCATATTATGCAGTGCTACAGTTTCATGTGTGGGTCTTTAAGTCACAACAAAGAGATCCAAAGTGGTCTGATAGGGCTCCCACTTTTCACAGAGCTGTATGTACCGGCCAGGGTCACGGTTGAGGGTACCACTTATAGATCAGGCATAATGCTGTTTATGTCTTATGACACAGATGGGGACCCTCAGTTTGGGCTTTTAAAAACCATTTTGGTTCTGAAGCAAATGGGCAGGTCAAGAATAAAGCTTGTTGTGCAGAAGTGGGAAACACTGGGGTTTGAAAAACATCTTTTTGCGTACAGTGTGATCCCCACTAAGGATTTGTTAGCTACTGATGTGGAAGAGCTACTTGATCATCACCCATTACATGCAGTCAAGTCATACAGAGAACATGATGACACTTCTTACATCTCTGTGCGCTATTAGACTGCAGTTAAGCATGTGAACAGCCACTGCCACTATTTACACTGCTTTGTTGACATGAGAACACACCAACCAAATTAAGTTAGTCTTAAGTAATACTGCTTCAGTGGAAGAGGGTCAATATCACCACAATCACTCAATGAATGACATAAATATTTGGAAAACTTGGAGGGGACACTACTTGGACTTGGTACTGAGATTTGATAAATTGGATTATAAGTAAAAGTGTTTTTTTGATATGATGCACTGGTCACTTAAGACAAGAGTGTACTGCTGACAAAGTAATATTTTTTTACTTTGTGCCTGTACACAGGTAGCCAAACCCATTGAATCTTAAGCTCAAAATATTATTTATATACTTTCTTTTCTGCAGAAGGGTTCTAATCCTCCGCCAGCTGCTGCGTCACCTCAACCTTCGGCTTCTAATGAATCCAGAAGCCATAATGCTCCCCCCATATGCCCCCTGGAAGAATCGGAGGCAGATCAGGTGTTGGTGTTAGAAGCAGTTCCATCACTTGGGGTTTTTTTTTTTTTCTTCTCTGTTTAAACATTGGCACTCACGGTAGCTAATTGTTCTGAACCTGTAAACTGACTCACACAACAAACCACACAGCCTGAAACTGAGTCTTAGCAGGTCCTCTAGAATAATATTCAATATTTTAAACATATTTATAAGTCTGAAAAACTGGAAAGCACAGTAGGTCCCCTTTAAAGCTAGGCAACAGACTTAAACATAAGAGTTTTGTGTTCAGGTTCTCTGTCAATGCTTGCAAAAGTGTTAAGTTGAGTATTTGAAATTCAATGTCTCTGATATTTTCAGGTTATCTGACTTCTGGAAATATTTAAATATCTGGACATTTAAATGTATAGGCTGTACATTTGTGTGTCACTTGTTTGTTTATTTACTGAAAGTGTTTTTTTTACATTTACAGGCCATCCACATATCCAACATAAAAGAGGCCCTGGTGCTATCACTGGTGCAGATATTCCCGGCCCTGAATGATGGATCAGACAGTGGCTATGTGAGTTTAATTATCTTGGTTCATATGGAAATTGATGCTGATTTAAAACTTACAAAAAATTTTTTTTTTTTTTTTTTTTTTACAAAGATGTGAATGCACTTAATAAGCAATGGTGTCTAATGAGATGAATGGGTCATACAAGACATAATATATTGTATGTGTACATGTATCATTTTCTTTAATTTTGCTAATTGTTCCTTATCTGTACCTGATGTGTGTCTCTACTGCAAAACTTTGTAAAAGATTAAAAATGTCCCTATTGGATAAGGAAAGTTCTATCTTTTTTTTTCTTCCAGGAAATATGGTACACAAAAGCCAGGAAGGTAATGAAGGATGGAGGAGTGATCCACTACCCAGCCACAAGCTTCCTCGAAGAAAGACTATGGAACGTTAGAAAGAGGTCAAACCGTGGGTCCACCCAACAAATGCCTGAAGCCACCCAGTCACCAAGGGCATACATACCAGGTGACACAGGCTCCCAAAAGTCTATTTACATTATCAATGACAGAAAATGTATGGCGTTGTAGGAGTGAAAGAATCAGATTTGTATCTTCGTCTCTTTCTGAATCTTGAATTTGTCAGATAAAGAAAAAGTGAAAATAGCTGACGCCACAACAACAAGCACTTTGCATTTTTTGACACTCCTCCCTTATGCATATTGAAAAGGTTTTCAAAATTTCCATTATTGAACTTGTGCCGATACCATGTATCAGTTTAACAGTGAAAACTTTCCTAAGCGCACGTTCAGACAGGGACGGGAAAGCCGGCAACCGGTGGTGGTGGGGGGTGAGGGGAGCATAGGTGGGTTGCCGGAGCTCGCTCACTGTTATGTTTCTCTCTCTCTCTCTCTCTCTCTCTCATCATCGGACACAAATCAAATTAAACTTCTTCATTTCATTATTTTGTGGCGTAAATTGCGAGTCAGACTCAGATTTAGAAGTTAGCACATCAAATGAACACACACACAGGTAGATTATCAGAGTTTAGTCCGTGAATCCACCTGGATGGTCTCTGTTTCTGAGACATTGAAGGTTGTCTGTGGAGGTTTGATCGATCTGAGTGTCTGATTGGCAGCGGAGCATGTCGTGGGGCTCCAGCTTCCCAAAAGTTGAATCTGGCTCAACTTCTCTCGTCAGATGCAGGCGGCATTTTTTTGCGGCAACCTCTACGTTGGGGGCTGCTGGCGCGGAAACGCATGACCCCCACTGAAATGAATTGAAAAAACGTTGCCAGCGTCCGGCTTCCCTGTCCCTGTCTGAACACACGCTACAGGAAGAAAACTCATTAACTTATTTGTAATTTCTTGTGTTTCTCTGGAGAATCAACCGTTCCAGAAGAAAGGGCCCTCCAACAGAAGGAATGGCTGAAACACAATTCAGAGCCTTTCACCCAAGTGCAGTCCTACATGAAGGACACAGTGTTATGCAGAGCCAGCTGGATCCGGGCTAATGGTATGGTTCCACTGGAACATATAGTAGCAATACCTTATTTACATTTTGTATTAAAGGAGCGGATATCACATTTTTTCCTTTGTATCCTGTGTTTTTTTTGGATTGCTGCATGGTAAGGCTGCACCTAAATTATTTGAGACCTGGATCCCTGAATATGCTAAAAAACGTTCCTGTACTTGGCCAAGCAGGACAATAAACTCCCTTCACTTACTGTTGAGGACATGACACTGGGTAAGTTAAAACTGACCTTTTGTGTGTTCTATGGCAAGGTTTCCTTTTGGTCACATTTGTCTTTATGTTGAGACACAAATATCTGTTCATTTACATATTTCTATACAGTCATTTTATTTTCCACACACATACTGATACCTAGAATATTGTTAATGTACAGATGCCAAAGGGGAACTAGCTCTAACACTGCTATCCACCATGGTGCCACAGGCCCTCTACAGGGTTGGGAAGAAGACTCCGCTGAAGAGTCCCGGACAGCGTTCATACACCAAATGCCTGTAAGTACAATGGACCAGTTTCTCAGCACCACTCTGAGAGAGAATAGTCTTAATTCTAACTATACTGTACAGGTGAAAGAAGGCAATCCAAGTGACATGTTTCATGTGAAAGCTAAAGGGTGAATCCTGATTTCAAAAAAACAACTCCAAGGTTCCTCACAGTTGTATTTCAGTTTTGGGCGATGCCACCCAAGGTAGCAATCTGACTAGAAAGTGAAGTTAAAGATGTTAAGTTTTATCAATAAGTGGTTCTCAACCCACATTTTCTTGTACACATTCATGACCCACTCAAAATGAACACAACAGTTAAGAACCACAGCTCATTTGGCTTCCTTGTACAGTTAGTATCAGCATTATAACACAACACAGGTGTGTTATAGGCCTTTATCACAGTGCGCGTGACGTCACTTCCAATGGCGAATAGTAGCGTAAACCGTCTTCCGGTCTAGTCTGACTGTAGCAATGGCGCGTAGGTTTTCAATATCACTGCGGGATCTTCCCCCAAATCACCAACGTTTACACGATTGTGGAAAATCATTCACAAACGAAAGTATCCAAATTTGAGAAGGGATATAAATTCTTCTATGAAAACTACATCTTCAATTATGAAGGTAAGTTTAATTTTAATGTTTGTTTATTCTCTCGAAATGGCTAACATGCTAAATTTTTTGTGCAATAGTATCTGATGTTGTAGATAGTGAGGTGATTATCAGGGCACAGTGTTACCGGTCCATGAAGAAAAACGAAGAGACACACTCTCTTCAGGTTACCTATTCAGGACGAACTGTAGTTAGGTCCAGTTCGAGGACACAAATTTGTTTGTGTTTATAGTTTTTTTTACGGTTGTAGCGTGTTAGACTGCGGTTGCAGTTTGTTTTGAAAAAGTGTGCAAATGAAAAAATGTTAGACTGCTGTTGCAGACAAATTATGTTAATGTTTCATTTGTATTCTAATTTTAAACCGTATATAATTTTTTATTTATTAAGATTTCATTTAAAGTCGACGAGAATCCTCCTGTCATCAGCACTTTTTGCTGTTCCTGTGTGGCTGGGAAAGAGCTATGCAACCATTTAGTTGGCTTGCTGTTTCAGAGTGCACACTACAGCATGATGAAACTAAAGACGGTACCACCCACTATACCCAGCACAAGCACTCTACAGACTTGGCACAGGCCCAGGACTCGGGTATAGTAAACAGCTATTAACTATTTTCTGCATGAATTATGACAACCTCAGACAGTATTTTTGTCCTATGTGTTTTCATAGCTCCAGGGACATGAAAAAACAAGTTTTGACTTTCTAGCTGTCCACTGCTGCAAACTCTAAACATAAAAGGATTTATTTAGAAAAATTAAGCTTTTAAAGTTTATAAACATGCTCTCAGTAATAACATAATTTTTATTTTTTAACAGGGAATCCATCCTGAAGCAGTGGATCGATTACTTGTGAGGAAGCCAAAAACCTCTAGCAGAAGTGGTATTAAGTCCACTCTTTACAGGGCCTACACAGGTGATTACATTTACATTATTATATGTCTAGCAAAAAGATTTACAAACTAAAGGGCTTTTAAAAGTATTGTTTCTATTCTCTTTTTTTTTTTGCTTTGTTTTTAGGTCTCCTTCCCAATAATTTGCTGCTCTCTTCTGTGGAGTCTTTAGGCCTCAGCCACTGATCTGCAAGGATCTGCATGGCTTGTCGGAGTTGAATCTGGTGGAGTCTAAGTTTGGCCTGGTACCAAAAGGTTCTTTGCTGTCCTATCAGTGCCCTGCTGAGTCATCAAGGGATGCTGTCAAACATGCAGAAGCCCCTGCTTTCCCTACGCTTCCTCTGGATTGGTATACATTTGAAGGAAGATTTAAATTTCTCCTGAATTTCCATGATATGTTATTCTTAGAAAGCTTGGCAGTCACTCAAGAACTAAGCACAATAATTGAAAAAGACACACGGCACCAGTCAGAGTCTGCTCTGTGGTACCAAATGCGTACACCACGCTTTACATCCAGTAGATTCTGTGAGGTGTGTCCTGTCAGAGGAGAGTCGACCAGCCAGGCACTAGCTGTCCGAATCATCAAAGGGGTTCGTCAGACTTCTGCAATGAAGCGCGGACTGGATCTTGAGCCTGAAGTGCTATTTCAGTACTCTAGTATGATGAATGTCAATGTTTTACAGTGTGGGTTTGTTGTACATCCTGATGCGCCACACCTTGGCACAAGCCCTGATGGCAGAGTCTACGACCCTACTGAGAACCTCCCTTTGGAGGTAAAATGCCCTGACGTTGATGACATTTCTCAGGTGACACACATAAAATTTGTCAGCGGTCAAGCAAAGCTAAAGGAAAGCCACAAATACTACTGGCAAGTTCAGTTACATCTATCAGTAACAAAACACAATCGTTGCCAAAATATAACAAAAACAAAAAAATATATAACCATTCAGCGCATCTGGAGAGATGAGAGTTTAATTGTCTTGATGAGGGACAAAGAAGACATTTTTTTCTTTAATACATACATGAATGTGTATTTTAACTCTAGGAGTTGTTAAACTAATACTGGTGGTGATTGATTGTTTGTTTGTTTATTGTTAAAAGAATAAGTCACCCAAACATGAAATGTATGCAATAATTTACTCACCCTCGTGCCATCCTACATGATGCACGATATATATATATATATATATATATATATATATATATATATATATATATATATATATATATATAATCTCTCTCTCTCTATATATATATATATATATAGATAGATATATGAATATAGATCAATAGATATATATAGATATATGAACTCTTAAGAGTGCTGATGTGCTTAAACTAGTGCTGATGTTGATTTATTGTTTACTGTTACATGAATAGTTTACCCAAAAATTATATTCATGCCACAAATGATGGCATAAATTTCATTTTTGGGTAAACTACTCTTAAAGATTCTTCAAATGTCTATTTTGGTTGAGCATCTGTTTGTCTTAGTTATGAATAGGCACTATTAAAAATTTAAGTTCACTGTAAATTCTTAATGAATAAAGAGAAATTGTAACAACTTTTTAATTGTCACAATGCAGGCAATACTTGCATATATGTATAAAAGTGGTGCACTAAAAAAAAAATCCAATTTTTAAGTTTGCGACTTTCAAGCTCATTTACTAAAAACATATTCCAACATTAAAGGCAAGTTTTCACAATTCAATATTTCTGTACATATAAAACAGACATTTGATTGGTGGCAACTTAAATCATGTTTCTTTTCTGTATAAACGTTTTATACAACATCATGATTTACATCAAGTGGGCCTTGGTAATTAGCCATTAAACAGCAGTTTGCCCATATTTGGTTCACTGTGCCTGTCAGGGTGAGAGGAATGGCAGAGTCCCAGATGTGGTTTTCTCTGATTCGTCAAATCACTCTTTCCACCACCTTAGACGGGCTATTGATTGTGTACGTTTCGTCTCCTCTTTTGTAAATTGGGCTGCTCTTTTGAATGGAGGGATAACAAGCCTGGCTCCCATATTCTCCAGCAGTCGCTCTATGGTAAAGCCTTTATCTGCCATACAACAGTCTCCAGGCTCGAGCAGTTCCAAAAGTCCAGACTGTTTTGTTATCTCCCTGTCTGAGATAGATCCAGTGAACAGCTGTGAAACAAAGGTTATAGCCCCACATGGAGCAACACCAACCTTTGAAGGTAGGGTAGTTTTTGTAATGTGAAAACATCTCCGACTGTAGTGTAAGTGCTGTGGGGTTTTCACATCTGATCTCAGTACAGTCTAAAATTTTGCTGGCATGACTTGCTCTTTGGTCATCCAAATAGGCAAGGAACCCAAAACAAGGTACAGAAAATTTGCCCATGTTATGATAACTCGACTGACCGTTGTTGTACTCACATTGAAGATATCTGCCAAGACCTTCTCTCGTGGCGAACACTCCCCCAGTTGTTCCATTCGAACCTGGACGGTATAACTCCACGTTTCAAGCGTTTACGATCGGCTGTTGACGAGTAGTCAGATTCTGTGAAGTGTTGCCCGCATACGGACGTACTCCCTTTTAAAACTGCAAAACTTTTGCCTTCATCCCGCCGAATAGCATGAACCCACATTTTCTTTGCATTTTCATCAGTTGGAAAAGAATGGAAACTGAGATACAGCTGTTTAGTAGAACTACTAGAACATTTAGGCTGTACTCGCCGCCTTTGCTACAGACAAGACCGGAAGTAGGTTTACGCTACTATTCGCCGTTGGAAGTGACGTCAAGCGCACTGTGATAAAGGCCTATTAACACTTTTGAAACCTTTCTTTGGGTTATTTCCTATTGCAATACACAGGACACAACACAATGGAGAAACAGGACAACATGGAATAAGATAATTCTTCTGCTTTTTAAAGTAAGTCTAAGAAATTCAGAGACATAACTTCAGTTTACAGTAGGGGTGTAATGGTAATTTTCAGTCCGGGCTTTTGGTTTGGTACGCGTGTGCTCTGTGCACCGTGACGTTAAAATCGAGGAACGTACCAAACTGTCATATTTGTGTACCGTTACACCCCTAGACAGACATGACATTATACAATAAAACAGGCATTAACTCGGTCAGTGACTGGATAGTAGCCTAACTGTGAAAGGTCTTTTAGTTCACACAAACCACAGCAATCATCCTTTGAATCTATCGTATAAAAAAGGGAGTAAATAAATAAAGTAACATTATTGCACTTCAATATTTCACTTCTGTTGTGTGAAAAGCGTACAGTACACATTTTCTCATCACACTCCCTGAGGCTGAAAGCACGTGTGTAAGGCATTGATGTCAAAGACATCAGGAATATCTGGAAATTGTGCATTTGTCAGTTTTGCCATCTGTAGCATTTAAAATAAATCCTTCTTGGAAAGACTTGCATCACAAACACCCCACAACTGGTCTCATCCTTTTAAAAATGATTCAGTGATTCGAATCACCACACGCTGACGTCACCTGCTGCTCAAAACAGTGTACGTGCAGCGAGAAAAACAAACGTAATGACAATCTTACAAAAAACATTGCAAGTGTAATATTAAAATATAATTTAATAACTATTAAATACTGAATTTGAACAAAAAAAGTGAGTCTGTAAATTTTCCCCCCATTCTTCTAAATTAAATTGGCCTTGTTTTTAGAATTGGGTGATTTAATGCTGTTAACTGAGATTAACTCCCTTACCAGTGTGCTGATTATTGAACTAGGGCGCTGATCGGGACACATCCAGAGATTTAGTTTGCATTTATTTTTCTTTCTGTTAATTCTTCTCATCTTGAACACAGATAAACTCAACTGAGATCCACGTGTCACCCTGTGATAAACCGTTATAAAGATGGCGTTTATTAAAGTCGAGAGTGAAGAGCTGACGATTGAAGAAGCATTCAGAGTCAAACATGAAGATACTGAGACACTAACAGGTTGGTTTTCATTCTCAAAGCTGAACTAATTCATTTGATTCCTAATCTAAAATCTCCAGCTCCACAGAAATGAAGGATGTTTTTTAAGAATGTAATATGACTTTCCTAAGAGATCACATGATCAGACAAATATTAATGCTGCCTTCCATCACAGATCCTGCATACAAGTTTTGTCTTACATTCATGCTTTAACATCCGGACTAAGAAAAAAGTTATTTGCAGTTCTTATTTTGTTGGGGCAATACTAAGATGTTTTTCGTATTGCCCCTACTAAATAAAAATGCAATGCAAAAACAAAAAAAATGTCTGAAGTCACTTTATGATAAGTGTAAATGCATTGCAGATAATAGTTATAAACCACAAAGCCTTCAAACTGTCTTCTGCATTATCTGTTTATGGAGCGACACCTTATGTTTACAGGGTGTATTCCAGGAGCATTGTAGCCAATCACAGACATGTCTGTTAAACACATAAACACAATGGCCAATCAGACGTGTTCAAGTCCAAACAGTTCAGGGCTTGTTTATTGACCGAGTTCTGCATGTTTAGAAATAGAGCTGTGCAGTTAATCGAAATGCAGTTTCTATTTCGGCCTCCAACGATTACGAAAATACAATAATCAAGAAAAAACGATTATCACGCAACATTCAGCCCCCCTTTCCAGCTTTTGCTCCTCCATAAAAGCCCAGTTTCACGTGCAAATCAGTAAAATCATGTAACGTTAAAATTATTGAAGTTGGTTACATTTATTCATGTTTTTAAAACATGAAAGAGAACTTGCGCTGTTCCTCAGAAGGATTTCTTAAAGTCAGCATGGACCCATAAAGTCAACTGTTAGCTCAAGGTCAACCCTCTACGGACACCTTGGCAATTGATTCGCCATTGGCTAGTAAATTTTTTCGTTTACTCCCCAGACTGATTTTTTTAACAGTTTTTTTAAATATCTGAAAGTACACTCTTAACATCAGTCAGTCAAGCATTTATAGCATTATTTAATAATAGATCTTTAATAATTAATAATAAACTTGATAACCATGTTTGAATGCATATTATTCATTTTAACTGAACATTTTAACTGGACTGGTGGTGCTGCTTTTTTGATCTATACTAAAATACTGATAGGATAATAATGATACGAATTCTACTAATAAGAACTATAAAACGCACTAAGGAATACTAAGGATTAATGAGCTGCTGGATTCATGAATATTAATCAGGTTTTGTGCGTTCGCTCAAACTGATTTGTTGAAATCAAAACAGGGACGATAATAGGTGAGCCCCAGCCAATGAGATTGCCGTTTGCGCATTGGCTCCGCCCACTACAGGAAAACCCAGCAGTTCTTAAAAGCTGAAGAATTCCAAAGGAACGCTGTTATTTTGACAGGAAAATACATCAAAGAATATCGTTTACATGTAGTGCATCAATTCACTCTCTCTCTCTCTCTCTCTGCATGTGTGTGAGACAAAGCGACGATGAGTCATGCGCATTCACACTAGAGTTTACAGTACGTCGAATACAGGTGCGTTGCTCATCCATTCAGATGAACTGAAAAACAGCACAGATCGCTTGAGGGGTCTGAAGTGCTCAGTCAGAGCATTCGGCGATTGAAAATATATCTGAGCTAAACCAAAATGCAACGCTTGGTGATTAATCACATAATCCCTCATCGGTTATGTAATAAATGAACTTAACAGTGTAACAGTAAATTGGATCTGTGTTGGTCTTAAAGTGACAGCAGGCTATATTCTTGTTGCCGACGGTGTTTAATACTAATCAGTGTTGTTGCCAGCAGGCCCAGCTCCACGTGGGGGCCAGGGTGGGCCTGGCCCACCCAATCAGAGGCTTGGCCCACCCTGGCCCCACACCACATAACAGCCAATCACAAAATTAGTGTGATATTCAATTCAGCTCCAGACACGTTATTTTCTAATTTCTGCCCAACCCCCTCTTTTTTTCCCTCCGAGACAGACAGACTTAGCTCATTCACTTCGCAACCTTTGAGGTAAACGGACGTGCTGAATTATAAAGCAATAAAACGACAGTAACAGCCAATTCATTTTATTAGAACTGTTAGTGAACTCAATAACCACACTATAGTAGCCTAATAAAATACAACATGTACAGATTTCTTGTTCCGAAAGGACAAAAGAAAACCATTTTAGCTCACCAGGACACAGCTACCACCTCCTCATCCATTTGCGGCAATGAGGTCGGAGAAATGGAGATCATCATCAGCTTCCGATGGTGTCAAAAGCACAAATACACCCACTCAAAAATGCAGCAATTCTGTCCCAAATGATTTAAACAGGGCGAATCCTTACCAGCCGGTTCTGAAATCATACCCCCGAACTCTTTTTGGAGGGAGAGAGAGAGATGTTTTTTCGGCCCGATTGGTGGTATCAGTCACGGCCGTGGCTTGAATATTCTGTAGATCGCGATGCATGCCTTTGTTTTCCGTGTCGAGTGTTTGGTGTTGCTTTCTCTGAAAATGACACGTTCGTTTCGACAGGTTTTCGAAACTGGAAAGCAGCATTAGAACGTGACCGTGGTCTTCAAAAACATGCCTGCAGCCAAGCTCATTTACAAGTCTCGACCTCATGGACAGAGTTTTGCCACCGATCGGTGTCAGGGGAGACCGTAGCATGTTTGCTCGGCCCCCAACAGATAGAAAAGAATCGCTATTACATAAAAAGCATGGCAGGTGTTGTGACGTTTTTAGCAGTCAATGAGCTTCCACTACACGGGGATTGTAAAACATGTGACAGTGAGGAAGATTACATAGCTGCGGGGCTTTTTGCCAAGTTGTTTAAATACACGTTGGAAAAAGATAAATACCTGGCTGACATTACATCAGGTATCCCACAAAATGCAAAGTACACTTCCAAAACCATCCAGAATGAAGTGATTGAAATTTTGGCATCCATGGTTCTGAAAAAAATAAAACAGAAATATGACACTGCTGATTCAGCTGCATTCTGTTTGAAAAGTGATGGCACAAGGGATCGGTGTAACACTGAAAATTTGTCCGTTATAATTCGTTTTGTGTGCTTGTTAGAACTCCAGCAGCTTGATGCAGATTACATCACTACTGAAATATTACAACACTTGTCTGAATCAAGATACAGTGCTGATAATATAATGAGCCAGTGTTATGATGGAGCATCAGTGATGAGTGGGGTGCGAGGTGGTGTTCATGCTTTATTACAACAAAGGTTGGGCAGGCATATCCCCTACATCCACTGCTATAACCACCAGCTTCACCTCACTGTCATACATGCGATTCAAAGTGAACCTTGTGCTAAAATATTCTTTGACTTGTCAGGCTCCCTGCACTCTTTTTTTCAGGCATCATTTTGTCTCTCAGAGATACAATTGCCCGTATCTCAAAAGACTGTTGAAAATCCGCTGGACAAGTCATTATGAAGTCACAAAATGTGTGGTGGATAATGAGGAAGTCATTCTTGACATTCTTTTTAAGGTTTCCAATGATGATAATGCATCAGTTGACCTTGCAAAAGAATCATCCGGGCTTCTCTCTCAGCTGAAGCGACGCCTTTTTTAAAAATTGGCAAATTTCTGATACATCTTCTCGCCATTTTAAAACCAGCTAATGCCATCCTACAGTCTCAGCATGTTGATTTGTGCAGTGCAGCTGAAGTTGTGCAGGGATGTCTTGGTGCACTGAAAAATCTCAGAGAAAATGACATTGAATTTCAGCAGTACTGCGCTGACATATCTACTGTTGAGCCCTCACCAAAACGTCTAAGGACTGTGAATCCCTCCTATGGTTACTCTTTTATTTTATCACCTTTAGGGCAAGAAGGGCAGTCAGTTTCTGAATGTGCCACTGCAGCTCTAAGACGACAGATGTTGAACATACTAGATACAGCTCTATCAGAGATAGAAAACAGGTTTTCCACAAAGAATTTACAGCTGATGCAAGCCCTCTCAGGTTTAATGCCAAAATCCAACAAATTTCTTGACATCCAGTTGCTTGAACCTCTCTGTAGTCTTGCAGGGGTTGCAAAAACTGAACTCCAGAATAAAATTCTTGTTGCCAGACCAATGCTGTCCAAAAAACTTCCATCTGATGCTGAATGTTCTGCTGTTTGCAAACCCTTGCAGGAACACAAAGATGCATTTGCAGGTCTTCATAAATTGTATGTATCTGCTATGGTCATGGGTGTCTCTACTGCTTCATGTGAGAGCTCATTCTCTACTCTGGCAAGAATTTTGACACCATTCCGCCAAACAATGCTTCATGAGAGGAAAAAAAACCTTGTGCTTTTAGCACATGAAAAAGCAATAACACATGAACTGGACATGGATGAGTTTGTAACAGAATTCTCTAAAATGAGTTGTAATTTTATACTATATTATGAGAATAATTCTTAAGAAAAACAGCATTTCAGATAAAATTAACATTTTTAGTTTGTAACAAGTTTGTTTTAGTTGATGTAAATAGTTATTTTAAAAGAACTGCCCCTTTTTATCAAATCTAAAGTTACTTAATTGATACAAGATCTGTTAAGGGGTCAAAAAAAATTACAAATGCAAAAAGAGAATGTAAAAATAAACATGTGAACCTTTTTTATCTATATATATATACAGTTACTAAATAGTTCCAAAATATGTACAAAACATTAAAAATGAAGAAAACACAAACACAACAATAACAAACAACCCTAACAATTGCCTTATCTATAAAAATAGACATGTGAGATTAAAGCATTAAAGATGCCAAAGGATTGTAGTGGTTTGAAAGGAGGGCTCTTCAGAGCCCTCAACACTGTGGGCAGGTCCCATGTAGGGACAGTGAAAGGGCAAGGCAGGTTGAGCCTAGGTTGTTCCTGCCCACCGACTGGCCAGCTATAGGAGTGTGTGAAGCTGTTATGGCTGCTACATAGATCGTGAGTGTGGAAGGGGAGTGACCCTTATCTAACAACTCCTGCAGGAAGGACAATACCAGAGATATGTCACAGGAAATTAGGTCTGCGCCGCGGGTCATGCACCGGGTGGAGAAGACAGACCATTTAAGGGGATAGGCCTTGTAGAGGGTTCTGTAGCCTGAGATATTGTGTTTAGCACGCTCTCAGGGAGGTCCGCAGGCTCCCATCGAGAGGCCAGAGGTGCAGAGCCCACAGCTCGGGCTGGAGGTGCCATATCATTCTTTTCGCCTGAGAGAGGAGGTCTCATCTCAGGGCAATGGGCCACGGGGCTGCCGAGACAGCTCTACGAACTAGTGTTGGTTCCTCCAGAGCGTGGCCACCAACAGAACCTTGTGCTTCTGTTTCCTGATTCGCCTGATTACCTGTGGGATCAGGGCGATCGGGAGGAATGCGTGAAGGAGGAGGTCATTCTTGGGCCAATGCATCCTTGTTCTTCAAAAAGTAAATTGGGCAGTGAGAGTTGTCTTCTTAGGTGAAGAGGTCAACCTCTGCCTTGCCAAATATCTCCCAGATTCTTTGAACTGTATGTGGGTGGAGCATCCACTCTTCCGAGGGGACATGCGAAGGCCCAAACATACTGCCAGCATTTCCAGACAGTTGATGTGAAGCCGACTCTCCTCCTTCCACCAATGGCTGAAAGCCGGTTTGCCATCGCTCAGAGCTCCCCAACATGTGCTGGAAGCGTCTGTCAAGACCACATTCCTTCTGCAGACCATTCCCAGGGGCACACCCCATTCCATCCACTGAGAGTCTTTACGCAGGCCTGGTTCATCTTGACACGTGTGGGACGGAACTCGTGGTTTCAGCCATTACTGAAGGGGCCCCATGCTAAACAGGCCCAGCTGAAGTACTGGAGACACAGAGGCCATGAGGCCCAACATCTTCTGAAACCCCTTTAGAAGGCTAAAGGCTCCAACTTTGAATGAGGCCGCGATCTACCAAATAGCCAGTGCATGATCTGGCGTGACTACCGCCCTCATTCGGGCTGAGTCAAGGACTGTTCTCAGGAACGATATCCGTTGGCTGAGGGATAGCGCACTCTTGGCGAAATTGACCCTGAGTCCCAGGCACTCTAAGGGTTTCAAGGTAATCATTCTGAACGGCCGTTTCATGAGTGCGCGGTTCGGGTGCCAGAGCCTCAGGCCAACATCCTTTTTGGGGATGAGCTTTTCGAAAAACGAGCCTGACAGCTCCTCCGCATCTGAAGCACCCAGAGACACATTGTTGTCCATGGTGTCGCACTCGCTCCCACAGAACGAGACCAGATCGCCAGGTGAGAGAAGAGGATGGGAAAACCTCTCTATGTGGAAAGAGTGACGCACGCAGGGGCTCAGACGGCGTGGGCTCACTCATCACTGAACGTTGAGATCTTCTGCCCCGCCCCTTTTTCCTTACAGGTTGCTGGGAGGGAGCGAGGGGCAGAGTCGCTTTCTGAAAAGAAAGCTATCCGCAAGCGCAGGGAGGCGAGACTCATATCCACACAATGAGTACATTCCGTCTCAGTAAGTGCAGCTTCAGCGTGAGCAGTGCCCAAGCATGAAACGCATTCGCCGTGACCATCAGCGGCGTGCAGGGTAGCCCTGCACAAGCGACAGTAGAGGCACGGCATTTACAACAACGCCAGAAATTTGCTCAGAAAATTTGCTCTTATAGTCGCCGGATAGCGGCAGGGGACCAGGAACACCACAGCTGCTGCAGACGCCCTAAAAAAACATTTTAAGTTATTAATTATAAAGCTTTCATGTCTATAGTTATTCAAACGGCACATCATTTATATATATAAAAAAAGCAAGTAAAGAACATTTACATTATCAAGCAACATGACTGACTTCAGTCTAGTGTGAGTTTAAGCATGCTCAAAAAACTTCCCTGTTCAATAAAGCTACCTACAATGTCAACGGAATCTCTTACATTGTATGTACATTTCCACTTTGTTGTTTATAATGAGAGAGAATTCAGTCAGCGTATGTGCGCTCAACACAACTCTGGCATTTCAGTGATTACTTATCTGAATGCCTCTGATTGGCCATTGCATTCATAAGCTCAACAGAATCATGTGTGATTGGATATAATGCAGAATGCTGTAAAAACGCATAATTTGATGCACAACTAGCAGATCTAAATTTAATGGTGCAATTGACACTTTTCATTTTCTCTTTATTTGTGACATCCTTAATGGATTGTTTAATTGTGCATGGACATATGTGACCCTGACATACATTTTTCTTTTATGTCACAACAAAAACTTAATTCTTGATTAGTAATATGCATTGCTAAGAACTTTATTTGGACAACTTTAAAAACGATTTTCTGTATTTTTATTTTTTTGCAGCCTAAGATTCCAGATTTTCAAATTGTCCTATCCTAACAAACCACACATCAATGCAAAGATTATTTTTACAGTTTTCAGAAGATATATAAATATAAATTTGCGAAAATTGACACTTAAGACTGGTTTTGCGGTCCAGGGTCACATATTTGTCCGATTTGGTGACATTTTGTCCCTAATTTTTAGACCCGTGGCCAGGGGAAGGCTAAGCCTTCCTTTCCCAGCCTTACACACACCCTGCCTATGGGTTTAACTGGTATAGGATCTAGTAGTATGTTGGTTTTGATGTCTGTTGCTTTGTGCCATTAACTTAAAGGGGTTAACTTTTATTTGTGTTTCCTTGCCTTAGACCTGATGGCACTGAAAGAAGAGAACGAAGTACTGAATGAAATCAAAAAAGAAGATCAATACACGAATCACCATGATTTCAAAACTGAAGAACAATCTTTTAGTTGTTCACAGACTGAAACAACTTCCATACAGGAAAGGGCTCAAAAGTCAGAAAATATAAGTTATTTCAACTGCCAAGATTGTGGAAAAAGTTTCACTCATAAAGGAAGCATTAACAGGCACATGAAAATTCACACTGGAGAGAAGCCTTACTCATGCCCTCAGTGTGGAAAGGATTTTCAACAACATGGAGGCCTTAAAGTCCACATGAGTATTCATACAGGAGAAAGGCCTTTTACCTGCCAACAGTGTGGAAAAAGATTCAAACGAATAGTAAACCTTGATTACCACATGAGAGTACATGCTGGAAAAAGCCCTTTCACCTGCCATCAGTGTGGAAAAAATTTTTGCCGAAAAGGAACCCTTGATTACCACATGAGAGTGCACACTGAGAGACCGTACACATGCCCTCACTGTACAAAGAGTTTCAGCCAAAAAGGAAAATTTGAATACCACATAAGAAATCACACTAGAGAGAAACCCTACATATGCCCACAGTGTGGAAATGGTTTCATTCAAAAAGGACACGTTATAGACCACATAAGAATTCACACCGGAGAGAAGCCTTTTACCTGTCAGCAATGTGGAAATAGTTTCCGCCAAAAAGGATGCCTTAACAGGCACATGAAAACACACATTGGAGAGAAGTAATTTGTATGCGGTCACTTGGAATGAGTTTTAGAAGTGAAACAGCCCTTAAATACCACCTGAAGATTCACATATGAGAAAACTGCTGTATATTATCACAGTGTGGAAGAAGTTTAACAGACCTGAAACACCTGAGGAATCATGTAATAACTCACACTGGAGAGAAGCCTTACATGTGCCATCACTGTGGAAAGACTTGCAAAGCCAAAGCAAACCTTGAGGTTTATACGGAGCCCGGGAACTCACCTGTAGGAGAAAAAAAAAAAAAAAAACGTGTGGCAACAGTTTTGCAATTTGTCCCCTCAGTTTATAAACCGTACTCACAAATTCTTAAACCGTTCCCTCGGTTTAACAAATCGTGCCCATGGATCAATAAACTGTACCCACAACTTTCCAATCCGTTCCCTCAGATTTTGTAAACCGTACCTTCAGTTTTTGAATCTGTACCCACAAATTCATAATCCATGCACATGCCTATGCAATCCGTTCCCACAGGTTTGTAAACTCACGGATTTGTGGCCCCGCCCCCAGACTGTACCGGCATTTCAACCAGGCCATCTGTTTAGGTTCGGCATTGTATTGTGTTTATTAAACTTTATTTTTCATAGTATATGAGACCGTGATTCACACTCACAAAATAGTCTTCTTTTTTGCGTTTATTTTACATTAATCACCAATAGGATAAACCACCGCCGCCTGTGTTTTATCCTATAGCCTAAAGTAAAATAAACGCTAAAAAGAAGAATAGAAAATTTCTTTAAAAAACGAGCAATACAAAACAAATAATGTACGGGTTATGTTATGTTGTGCTTCCTTTGCTCGCTAACTGAATGCAATGTTATTTAATAATAACATTAACAGTGAAGCATGCATCTAACTCTGGGAGGAAAATGTAGTATAATAAAATAAGTCTTTATGTTCTGAATGAAAAGTACATAAACACATTTCTATACCTGTAAAAGGTTATTTTAAAAAGAAATCATTCATGAATCATTTTATGATAAACTTTTTTCTCTCTAACGTGCACTCATTTATTTAGCCTGTAAATTAAAATAATAATAATTACGATTATTCTTAATATTGCTATTATTACATTTAGGCTACATATGCATTTAAAAGAAGCTTTTATCTAAAACGACTTACAAAAGAAGAACAATTTAGTCAAAAGTCAGCCATAACACAATGCCAGGTTTATTATACAATAATAATAAAGTGTTAAAGATATAATAAATAAACACAAGATTTTGGCGCAACTCTTGCTTATTAAATCGTAGGCTATGACACCTTGTAGGCCTACCCGCTACAATTGATAGAGAATCACTTAAGACAATTTGATATAGGCTTATTCCACATGATAATATGTGATAAAACAATATACAATATGATTAACACAGGCTACCTTGGAGCTTGCTGTTCTTCTAAAATTAATCCGTAAGTAGAGTTTACAAATCCGTGGAAATAGATTGAGAAAGCGTGCGCACGGATTAAAAACCGAAGGTACGGTTTACAACATGATGAATATGTAAATATGTGCTGGGGATTTTCCTTTCAATAACAAAATAAAAGTGGAGAGAAAACAGCATTGGAGTGTTGGAGTGGATCTATGCAGTGTATGGGTATTATTTCAGTTGTGGCAGGAGAAGGGCCAGATTTAATAAATAGGGCAAATTAGAGTGAGACAATTCCAAAAGCACTGATGGGAGTGACAAGTTCTCATGATCTACTGACGATGCTCAAATTAAAGAACACAGCAGCTCATTTCCATAATGATGAACACAATCTACCAAGAGCAGCTCAAATTACAAATAACAGTGCTTGGATATTCTGATAACGCCTCTCTGTTCTCTTCTTACAGCAACTATTGCTGCTTGTATAAATAAGTAAGACATGCTTTTTGGAGCATTAAATTATTGCACAAATACCAATAAATTGACTTCTGCAAATAGAGTTGCCAACAGTCCTGTATCATCAAAGTGTTCCGTATGAAAGCTATATGGAATGTAGTTTGTCCCATATTTGCAGGTATATGCCATATGACCACCAGACCTTACAAATAATAAATTCTCAATTGATAATCATTCTTTTTGGACAAATCATTGTCGAGGAAGACTTCAAGACCAAGCAGAATCTTCTGACAGCTGGTCGCTCCCGCTTCACAGCGATACCAGCACACTGCACCAGCAGTTCCATTCACAATCTGTGTTTTAATTTTGGCAAATCAGTTTGGGCGAATGAAAACAACATGATTATTGAACATCCAGAAAACCCATCTATCTGAGTTAAGGCGTCTTACACTATTGTGAGTTAATTGAAAGAAAAAAGGCTAATTTTAAAAATTTTAACATCTATTCCAGGGGTGGTGAACTCCGGTCCTGGAGAGCCACAGTCCTGCAGAGTTCAGCTCCAACCCTAATTAAAACTCACCTGCCTGTAGCTTTCTAGTAACCCTTCTGACCTTGATTAGCTCGTTCAGGTGTGTTTGATTAGGGTTGAAGCAAAACTCTCCAGGACCGACGTTCGCCACTCCTGATCTATTGTATTTTTAAACTTTAAACAAATTCAAGCACTAAACAGAAAAGCCACACTCTTTAATTTCTCCTTGATTAAAAAAATGCATTTTCAATAATTCATAGGCTATATGTCTGCAGTAACATTTTAGTTCAAAAACTGGACATTGATAAAATAATGCTTTATTGACTGGCTTTAGATTTTTAGTTGTTATGCTTTCAAATTTTATGTCATATATGTAGGCAATGTGCTCTTCGATAGCACTGTTAGTAAAACGGAGGACTGTAGAGGTGAATCTATTGAAAATCCTCAGGTCACTGGTTCAAATCTGACTCAAAGGAGGAAACTTTTGGGGCAGTTGTGGCCGGATGGTTAGAGTCGGACTTGTTACCCAAAGGTTGCGGGTTACCGGTACCGCTACGGAGTAGCACGGTACCTATGTGATTCGTCCAAGACATAAACATAGACTTTAAAAAAAGATGGACGACGCGTCTCCAGTTCCTTCCACTATGGAAAAGTGAAGCCAAAACATTCTTAGTATGACCGCTGTCATCTTGTGAAAATTATGTCATTTGGAGCCAGAGTCTGTGCGGTAGTGATTGTGGGGTGGAGCCGCGGTATCAAAGTCCAGCCCAAAATCATGACACCACACCCCATTTTTATAGCATCAAGTAATTAGTTAAAAGCTAGCTTAAGAAAAATGAACACTTGTACGTACATCAGCATGGTAAGAACTACCTAAAATGACAAAGTAATTTATTTAGTTTGTCTTACGTCCCATTTGATTATATGGAGAGGGCAGGGTTTATGACCTAAACTGCAGCCAGCCACCAGGAGGCGATCGAGACGCGATGGCTTCAGTTTTGAGGACTCATCGTGCATGCTTGGACATAAACAGAGGCTGCGTCCGAAATGGCATATTTCCCTACTATATAGTATGCAAAAAGCAGTAGGTGAGCGAATGAATATGTTTGAATCCTCCGTGTTCATAAAAGAGTAGGTGAGAATTGCACTAATTCTCGCGAGATTTGGACATACGGTACTTAATTTGTATTCTAATATGCCTACTTACCTAATATATAGTATGGGAAAAAAAGAGTATGTGAAGAAAGAAGTATGTTCGAAAACCTCAGTATTCATGAAACAGTAGGCGAGAAATCCCCGGATGTCCTACTGTTTCAGCCCAGATTCTGGTGTTTTCATCTGTGGATACTTTTCAATCCCAGGATGCCATACGTCATCATCGAACGTGAAGGAGAGCAGCTACGAGGGTGTTTACAAATGTGAGTATTATAAACCAAAACATGGTTCCCGTGTGTTAAAATCATATTTGCTGAGCTACTGTAGAGTAAACTGTTGATTTGTTAAGATGTAGAGACACTAGCCAGTAACGTTACAGTATATTTGTAAAAAAAAAATTCTGTAAAAACATTGTTTATTATGTATAGCGAACAGTGGAGCTCCAGTAAGCACATCTCCAAAATGAATTTACATAAACCACATACATCTTAAAGACGATTAAATGTCTATTTAATATGAGACGGGAAAATGTTCTAAGACCACTGCAGATGAGCACATCACAACATGAACAGACGTCTGATTGAGAGATGTGTGTGTGCTACTGCTTTAGATGAATGAAAGTCATGTAAATAAACAAATCTACATAGAGTAAACATAAGTTATCTGTTTCATTTGACCATTAGTATTGTTGATAAATTGAGGAACATTTGTGTTGGATAAAAAGTGAGTGAACACAGCAGCAGCTCAACATGTAAATGCAGTATATCACAGATACATCACAGAGGAGATGGACTCTTGTCTGGATGTTACAGGGACACATGAGATACACGTGTGTTTATCTGCTGAAGAGTGACTGATGAAGAAATGCTGCCATCAATAGTAGTGAGTACACTACAGTCATCAATAAAACATCTTTTAAATCTTAACTTGTAGTTTATTTTAATTATTGTCATTTCAAACAGTTATTACAGCACTTTTCTGATTCTTGATTGCTGATCATTTGCTGCAGATCTTTTGTGGTGGAGCAGGTGACAGCGGCATTTGTGAAGAAAGGAAAACCTGAAATCAAAATATAAAGTAAGATCATTCTGTTACTTCTAATACAGAAATTACTTCTAATACAGAAAAAAACACTGTGCTGTTAAAATGACTGCTTTTGTTTTGTGTTTGTGCATCTTTGCAGGATCTGACGTGTCTGCAGACTGCTGTGTGCACTGAGGATGGAGAAGACCACAGCAGCATCCTGGAAATGATCCAGTGTCATGAATGAGACACTCCATCACTGCATCTGCCCCTGTTTTCTCATCAGGACCGGATGGTCTCTTCATCCTCAGTGAGCCCAGAGCCAGCGAGAACATCTAGAGAAACACCAAAAGACACTGAGGATGGGAATTTGGTCAAGTCTGCTGGTTTCTGTTCATACAACATCAGTCAATGAAACCCGAGCTTCAAAAGCATCATCAAATAATGTCATGAAGAATCTGAAAGTCAGGCTCTATTGGCCGATACTGTATGAACACAAACCAGCAGGAGAAACTTGACCGAAATCACTTTTTCAGGAAAAAATGCACACACAGAAGGATTGAACCGCATGGACACGAGTAAATAATTTATTTATGTTTAGATGAACTAACCCTTTAAAGCCCCAAATAGAAACTGTATGAAATATATGCATGCATTAATATTATAGTAGTACCTTGAAGAAAAAAAAACTTTAAGAAATAAGCAGCTTTATTGAGTGTTTGTGCCCAAGACACAAAAAAGCATTTACAAAAATCACATTTACATGTATTCTTTTGGCAGACACTTTTATCTGAAGTGACTTACAGTGCTCTTATCACAGCGACCCCAGTCCCTCTGGAGCCACCTGGAGTAAAGACACACCGGTGGAGACGACTGCGGAGATCGATGCAGAAACCTTCTGCTGACCAGTCCAGTTCACTACACCACAAAACTAATGAAGCTTTATCAAATTAGCATGCAATTGTAAAAATATCAAATTAAATCTGGTTCAAGTTTGTATGGTTCAGGGGTGTCATCATGGTCTTCCTCATCCTCTCTGTGCACTCAGACAAGGACTCGATGTCCCTCTCTCATTCATGATCAGATTCAGTCTGACTGCAGCAGTGAGGGACGTGGATGTGGGTTCACTGTCTGTAAACTTTCAAAAACAGAACAATGTTTGAATAAAGCTTTGTTTCATGTGTTGTTGACTTGTATTTATTTATTCTGATGGTTATTTTTATTTAATCTTTTACTCATTTATTCATGTCTCCTGTTGTTGTCAGTGAACGAAATATTTAAAGAAGAGATCTTCTAGCAGCTGGTTCACGTCTCCTTTGTGCAGATATTACAAATATTGCAAACGCTGAGGAAACTGTACTAGGTAGGGTTGTGGAGTTACTGATGCTATGAGGTGTTTAATCTTTCAGGATTATACTGTGGGTCATTTCAGTAGAGTTAAAATATAAAAACTTAACACAAAATGTATTGGTTATACTACAATCACAATAAAAGGGCATCTGTTTCTTCAACAAGACCACAAAAGGAGCAAATTGCATCAACATCAAAATATTTACAGATAGTAGATATTAAACCTGTGGCAGTCAGTCATCTCTTTGAAGATGTTGTGCTTGTTATAATGTCATAGGTCACATGATAACATAAACATGGCGGATCGCATTCATACTCAACAAGATTTGGCTGTAGAGTACGTACTCTTTTAGATCTCGTTAAGTAAGTACTTATTAAAATTAAGTACCTACTCATTGAGTATGCCATTTCGGACGCAGCCAGAGAGAAGTAGCTTCGTTGTTCTAAGTTCTGCCGCAAGACGCACGCACTTCTGTTTATTAAGCACTAGAGCAGGGGTTCCCAAACTTTTTCATTCTAGGACCCACCTAGACAAGTATAATCAATCTCAAGACCCACCATAAAATGTTTAAATGGAAATATGGGGAAAAACACATCTTCATTTAGTAGTAAGTAGAGAACAGTTTTTATTTTCATATTAATTTTATTTATTTTCATATGAATGAAATATATAATTGATTGCAATACCAAAAGGCTTGAAAGAAACACAGAAAGTTATAACCATTCAGATGTCAAAACAGCAGCCTAATGGTTATGTTAAGGTTATGAGAGGAACAGCTGAGTTCTACTGATTAACAAAAACATGTACAAATCTCAAGAACTGAAATATTGTGTTTAATAACTACTTCAAGCTTAAGAGTAAGCAAGTGAAATGTATTAGTGTGAAGGGTGTGGCTGCTTCTTAGAACACAACACATCGAATCTAGGAATTATTATCGACAGACTGACACGCATGTCTTGTGATAGTTGTAGCCGTGATCTGTATTTTGTTTTCATTGCAGTCAGAGCAGAAAATCCACTCTCACATAGTTTCACGAGTTCACATCTACGTATATTAATACTGTAAGTTTATGCGTATTTGGCGTGCTGTCCGGGTGGAGGGCTCCGAGCTCGGGATGTGGCCCGAACCCAGAGTACTCCCCACAAAACAAGAGAGGAAAAAGACAGCCGCCGGACTACGAACCCCCCAAAACGCAGAGATTTGGCGGGCTGAGGTTTTTTTTTTTTATTTTTTTTTTTTTTAATCGTGGTCGTTGGCCAGAAGATTTCGCGTTGGAAAAAGCGGAGGAGCAGGCAGGTCCTATTGGTTGATGGATGAGGAAGAAGCGGTTACGATGTCGGGAAGACAGGTTCTACCGTCTGCCTGTGAGATGTATTGAATTATTGACTAGATGCGTAGTGTGTCCGCTGAGAGACTAGTGCTTGCTGGACGGACAGGGAAATCAATGGATATTTCCGCGTCCGCTGGGAGACTAGTGCTCGCTGGACAAACAGAGGAAAAATAGATGTTATTGAGTCCGCTGTGAGACTAGTGCCCGACTGATGGAGGAGACAAATGATAATTACTTCCTGCGTCCGCTGGGAGGCTGAGGCTCGCTGGACAGACAGAGGAAAGAAAAGAAAATAATAATAATAATGATAATAATAATAATAATAATGAAAAAATAGATATTTACTGCGTCCGCTGGGAGACTAGTGCTCGCTGGACTGATGGAGGAGACAAATGGGTATTTCTGCGTCCGCTGGGAGGCTGAGGCTCACTGGACAGACAGAGGAAAGAAAAATAATAACGAAAAATAGATATTTACTGCGTCCGCTGAGAGACTAGTGCTCGCTGGACGGGCAGTGGAAATGAATAATCTTTACTGCGTCCGCTGAGAGACTAGTGCTGAGAGACTGGTGCTCGCTGGACGGGCAGTGGAAAACGAATAATATTTACTGCGTCCGCTGAGAGGCTGGTGCTCGCTGGACGGGCAGTGGAAACGAATAATATTTACTGCGTCCGCTGAGAGACTAGTGCTGAGAGACTGGTGCTCGCTGGACGGGCAGTGGAAACGAATAATATTTACTGCGTCCGCTGAGAGGCTGGTGCTCGCTGGACGGGCAGTGGAAACGAATAATATTTACTGCGTCCGCTGAGAGACTAGTGCTGAGAGACTGGTGCTCGCTGGACGGACAGTGGAAACGAATAATATTTACTGCGTCCGCTGAGAGACTGGTGCTCGCTGGACGGGCAGTGGAAACGAATAATATTTACTGCGTCCGCTGAGAGACTGGTGCTCGCTGGACGGACAGTGGAAACGAATAATATTTACTGCGTCCGCTGAGAGGCTGGTGCTCGCTGGACGGGCAGTGGAAACGAATAATATTTACTGCGTCCGCTGGGAGACTCGAGCTCGCTGGACATGCGGGTGAAGACAGAGCAGATATAGATGTATATTTTTTTTTTTTTTTTTTTTTGCATGGTTTACTCGCTGAGGGTTTGGTGGGCTTTTTTGATGTGGAAACGGTTGGTTCTTATGTAGCTTTGAAAGGCATCTGAGGACCACCTTCCTAGAGCTTGGATCTGCTGCTGGGAGAGACCTTTTTGAGCTGCTGAGGTTGCTGCCCCAATGCGGAAGGAGTGGCTTGAGAAGTTTTTTGCTGGGATTCCTGAGTGTTGGAGGACGGATTTCAGATGTTTCTGAAACCAGAAGCGGGTGACTGGTTTGTTGGATTCGTCTATGAATAGGGGATCGAGATGGGATTTAGCTTGGGAAGTTCTCCACTGGAGGTATGCCAGAATGGATTGGAATGGTTGGATGGGTGATGAGAGTTTGAAAATGTAAATGAAATGGCCTTTTTTGGTTTGATCTGTCTTACTTTGTTTAATCAAATACGATATGGTTTCGTTGTCTATGACTGATAAGTCTGAGATGGTGGGGTGGGTTTTGGGATCGAATTTGGAGGTGATGGCGAGTTCCGAGCATCTAAGGAAACCGAAAAAGGCTAAAATAAACATGGCATCTAATGTGCAGGCGATATGGAGAGACAGGTAGCCGGTGCGGAGGGTGTAAATGCATTGGGTGAGGATATCTGATGTTATGGGTTGTCTGGTGTCGGGACGGTTTGGCTGGGATCGTTGAATTCCTTTGATTAAGAGGGAGGTTTGTGAATTATTTATCTCGGGTGAGGGGGCGCCGTATATCAGTTTGTGGAAAAATTGAATGCCACTCAGATACCCTTTGATAGAGCCAACTTGCAGGCTCTTGATGCTGTTAAGGTAGGATATGAATGAAGTGATTGTGAGGAGAGAAAAGTCTGGGAATGGTAAATTATAGGATATGTGGAATGTTTTAAAACATCTCCACGCAGTCACGTAGGTTTGGAGGGTTCTGGGGGAAACTGCTTGGAGGATTGTGTCGAGTGATGTGTCGAGGAGGGGTTTTAACGGATGTGTTACGGGAATATCAGTTCTGAATATGGAGGAACGGGCGTTGGGGAATTGTCCGCCCCTGGAGCCAGCGTCCTGAATTTCTGAAACAGAAAGCGAGAGAGAGAGTCAGCGATTTGATTTTCTGAGCCCGGAACGTGTTTGGCGACTAAGATGAATTGGTCGCACGCTGAGATCCAGGTGAGGCGTCTTAAAAGAGGCATTATAGCCTGTGAATGAGAGCGGCCTTTATTAATGCAATGCACTGTTGCATCATTGTCGCAATGCACCAGAATGCTGCTAGTGGTCCATTCTTTTCCCCACAGAAAGGCTGCTACTACTATGGGGTAGATCTCAAATAATGCGGAGGACAGAGGTATGTCCTGTAATTGTGGTGGCCAAGGAGACGCAAACCAGCGACCTTGGTAAAATCCTCCGAAACCAACCGAGGGGGCGGCGTCTGTGAACAATCGGATATCGACTGGGGACGAAACGAGGTGGCGGTAGAAAAGGGATAGGCCGTTCCATTGGTTTAGGAATGTTAACCATAACTTGAGTTCGTCGCGACATGCTTGGGTTATAGAAATGCGGTCCTCTAGTGCGGGGACGGAGGACGCGAGCGAGAGGAGGTGCGAAATGAATGGGCGGCCTTGCGGAATAATGCGCATAGCGAAATTTAGGTGGCCCAGCAGGGATAGTTCACGTTTAGAACAATTTGGGTTGTCGATGAGGGTAGATGAGACTAAGATGATTCGGTCGATTTTCTCTTTGGGCAGGGATGCTTGGAATTTGTCTGAATCCAATTTAATCCCGAGGAACTCGATGGATTTGGCTGGACCAATCGTTTTCTCTTGAGCAATAGGAATTCCGAGTTCGGAAAAGACTTTTTGAGCCGTAAGGAAACGTGCGGCTGGTATGGCTTCGGGGGGCGAAATTATTAAAAAATCGTCTAGCAGGTGAATGAGGTGGGGAATGGCGTAATTATTGGACAAGATCCAGCAAACTGCTTCTGATAGCATGTCGAAAATTTTTGGGCTGCTTTTGCATCCGAAGGTTAGGCGTACGGCGAAGTAGTATTTCCCACGCCAGCGCACTCCAAAAAGATGCCATGAATCTGGATGGATAGGCATAATTTTGAAGGCTGAAGTAATGTCGATTTTTGCGAGCCAAGCACCCCGACCTGCGATTTTAACCATGTCGATTGCTTGATCTATGTCTTGGTATTTAAGCGAAAATTCATCGAGAGGAATTAAGCTGTTAATGCTTGGAAACGGGGAATTATGCGGGGCTGATAAGTCGATTATGAGACGTTTTTTACCCGAAAATTTTCTTGTAGCCACTCCGATGGGGCTGATACGAAACGTGTTGAATGGGGGAGTGTCGAAAGGGCCGATCATGAAACCAGATTCGACTTCTTTTTTAATCAGATTGTCGACGACTTCAGGTTCTGTTATCGCGGACAGAAGATTACTACAGATAGTGTTCTGTGAGAGCGGGCATTCTGCGCCGGGTTTAAAGCCGTTTTCGAGGCCTGTCAGCAGGTACTTGGTAAATTCGGGGTCCGGATGATGAGCTAGTTCAGCGTGCATGCGTGAAATATTTACAGGAGTCGATAGGTAATTTTTTGAATTTTTATTAGCAGATTTGTACACTGGGCACACGAAGCGGGCATGAGCGCCGCCGCAGAAACTACAAACATGAAGGTACCGGCAGCGCGATTTGATGCATTTACCAGCGTTAAACTGGTTGCAGGGCTGCCTGCTTCCTTCAAAGGAGGGGTTTTTAAATTTTTGATTTGCTAAGGCTGTTGCAGGGCGTGGCACATAGCTGGTGGATCTCACTGGGCTGGTTCCTGAGTGGGGTGGAACAGAAGGATTAACTTGGGGGCACAACATGGTTGGGTGTGCCACTGACCTGCAGACTGCGCAGGAAATGTTTTTACAGCCCAAAAATACCCTGCTGTGGAGATCCTGGTCGAGAGCCCCCCAGTATGTGCACTGGTTCCACTGGGCGACTCGTACTGCACTCTTAGCTGAAAAGAGTTTGTGATAGGTGTAGAAATGCCCGCCCCCATAGGACAGCGCGAGCTCTCTGCTATTATAGCCAAATAATCATTCAGTTCGCGCCGCCTGTTGGGGAAAGCTGAACAGATAATTTCTGTGTATCTAGCGAAAGCAATGGTGAATTCAGGAAATGACAGTAGGCGGGATGAGTGGGTGGTTGGATTTTTTAAAGTGACTGAGAAGTCCCCGCAGTCTATTTGCCTGTCTGATTGGGCTGAGGGGAGCAGAGAGAGTAGAGATAAAAGATCTACGTCCATACCTGCGAGGATCTGTGCCCGGATGTTTTGTGACACGGGAGGTGGCTCCATTGCCACGGCATTGGACGGAATGGGCCTCTGTATTGCTGTGGAAAGAGAGTACTGGTTTTTAGTTTGGAGTGAATAGCTGGGGAGGGTATGCGCCGGGTCTGTAACTGTCATCGGAGGCCTCGCGCTTTGATGACCTGTTGAGGTTTGAAGAGAAAAGTTATTAGGATGATGTAGAGGAAAGGGAGGGAGATAGGAAGGGTGATAGGAAGGATTATATGCATTGGCTGCCGGCGGGGGCGGGCCCGCGCTTGTCTGAGCTACAGGAGCTGCAGGCCACTGGAAGTGGGCGGGGTTATGACCTGGTGGGTGGGATTGTTGATATGGTTGGGCCTGTTCTGCTAGCGACGGTAGCTTTGCGCTAGCGTCTGCGAGAGGAGCTGGAGGCCACTGAAAGGGAAAAGGGTTATAAACAGCGGGAGTGCCTGAGCGAGTAGCTGTGGGGGGGCTGCTGGGCCCGGCGGCATACTGCGCTGCTGCGGCGTAAGTGGTGGTGGAGGGCTGGGCCTCCTCAGGAAGTGAACCTGCCCTGGCGGACTGAAGGGGGCGGCCCAGGCTCGCTGAAGGCTTGTTCCTCCGGGTCGATTGGTGAAGCGAGCCGGATCTTGTGCGGGAACCCGACGGTGGTGACTGGACCGGTGAGTTTCGGGCAGTGCGGGATTTGCATGGTCTGTGGGTCGTCTTAGGCGTTGCTTGTAACGAGACATACAGATCGTACAGCTCCGCTTTGTGCATTTTCCTTGAAGCCTGTATGTCTGCATTCTCCAGCGCTTTCCTTAGTCCAGCTACGGTCCATTTCCCGATAGGTGGGATCGTCGGGGTGGCCGAGCGGTAGGAGGATGCTGGAGAAGATGGCAGTCTTGCCGGGGGTGGTGAAGGCTGGCCTCGGCGTCTTGGTGCGCGCAGGTCTGATCGGGCCGGTGTGCGGCCGCGAGGAGAAGCCTGGGGCTCAGGTGCGACGTCCGGCGTAGGAATGATGGTCGTGTGGCCGTCGGAATGCGAAGGTGCATCCCCGGCGATATTCACTTCTTCATCAGATGAAGAGCTTGGTTTTCTCGACATGGTTCGCAGAGAGGAGAGCTGAAGAGCTGTTGACTGCTGAAAAACTGCCAATGAACAGAGGTAGGTTCTGCTGTTATTTATACCTTGGCGTGAGTTGATTACTGATTGGTCTCCACTTGTGTTAATCAGGTTAATGAACTGCGACTGTTCCTCCCGAACTTTGTTATAAAACAGCATTAAATGGTAGAAAAGGGTACCAAAACTTTGAGTGCAGCAGCTCCTAATGTGGGGTATTCCTTGGCAACAAACACCCAGAACTGTCCGAGACTCTTTGACTCTCTGAAAAGCAGTTGAAGGCTCCTGTCTGAAGCCACGTCTATCAGCTCCTCCTCTGCTCTTCCTGTTAGGACACAGTGCTCTCTTGCCTCACTACAAAAAGGATCCCGTATCCAGTCCCATTCTGTCATATCTACAGATGATTGATTTGATAGAAAAAAATAAAATTACTATTACAATGAAGTCAACTGATAAGAGTGTTTAATGTATAAAATAATAATAATAATAGAACCAAAAATATATATCTTACCTCTTATATCAGGAAAATACTTGTGGAATTTCTGAATGAGTGCGCCGAGGTGAGAATGTACAGTGTCTCGGATGCGTTCACCGTCATTGGCGCACACTCTGCACAGCAGAGATGGGGACTCGAGTTTGAGACTCGGACTCGAGTGCGACTTAAGTCGCACACACAGTGACTTCAGACTCGACTTGAGACTCGTCCTCGAAAGACTTCAGACTCGACTCGGACTCGAGCTGCGGGACTCGTGAACAATGTTAATTTTTAGTAAACATCTGATGAGCTCGCTGTTATTCCCTCCCTCCGTTACCTATATAACCTGCCCACGTAACACGTGACCGTCGTGACGTACTACTATCTGCTGCGCGCGGGCGCAGCCACACAGACGACAACGGAACGAACAAACATGTCGACTGCTGTGCCAGTGCCATTCATTGTTAGCTTTGGATTTAAAAACTTCAAACAGGATGGCACAAACAGAAGAAGCGCTCAATGCAAAATATGCGATATCAGGATAAAAGATTCAGGCTCAACCACATCAAATTTTATCAGGGATCTGAAAACGCATCCTGATAGGTCAGTAAACATGTTTAGCTCAGCATTGACCATCCCTTAGCTTGCTTCTTGCTTAGCTACTACGACCTAACGTTACGGGAGGTTAACCTGTCTGTCTTCCTTATGAAAAATAAATGACTTGTTGTATGGTGTTCTGTAGGACCCCTTTTCAAAAAGTGGGGAAAAAAAAACGTTTTTAAAAGTGTGGAAATTTTAGGTCCTCTATAACGATTGCTCGTTCAGTGCCATGACCGCTGACGTTATTTATTTGCTATCATCTCAGTGCTCTCTGCTCTGCATCGAGTCTGAATTTGACCACTAAAACATAAGATTAAACAAGACGGTTAATTTATATTGTAAAATCTAAAGCGCGGTTTGGCGGTCCCTCACTGAAGCTCTGGTAACTGGTTGCCATAGAAACATGACATGTGCTTGAGACTGCACATGCGCGCTAGCTGGATCAACCTAAAACATTTTATTTTGAGTGTCCTAATTTTACAAGTTGCAAGTTACAAAAAAAAAAAAACACAAGCAGTGTCTAATCACAGCCGGTGTCCTGACATTTTATCCTACCCGTCAGATTTTCCTACATGTGTTTACTGCGCATGCGCACAGCAATATTGTGTCCTTTTTCTCATGCTAAACGACAATATTTAATGTATCTGCATCACTGTAAAAGTAGGTTTAGGGTTGGGGTAGGTATAGACTTGTGAAAAAAAATATATTTATTGTTGGTTTCCTGTAAATGTATCCCTTCTAAATGTATCTCTCTTTTTCTCCGAGTCTGATCTGATGACGGGTATTACATACATATGTTAAACAGACAATGTTAAACAGACCCGGGACCCGAAGTAATTGATTTGGACCTGACCCGGCTGATCATTCACTGTGAAGACCTCACAATACTGGGACTCTCCATAGGCGTAATGGTTTAACTAATGTACAAAACTGTATAATCTATCCTCCTACACTAATGTAACCCTACCAATCACAGAAAACTTTTGGCCTTTTTTGAATTTCAAAAAATACCATTTAGTATGTTTTTTAAGCCATTTGGGGGATGTCCTCATAAACCATGTCCTTATAAACCATGTTTACGTTGTAATACCCATGTCATTGTACACATTTGTGTCCTCATAAACCATATACAAGAACATATGTAACCCGCACGTCAGATTTATATCAGTGAAAAGGAGGAAAAATATCTACTGGGTCTGAGCTCACCAAATATGTATTAATTTCTATTACAGTAATTTGGAGTCTCGGGTTCGTGATCTCACACTTAACACAGAATAAAAAAATGTGTTTATAAAATGTGTCTGCACTTACATTCAATTCAGATCTCAATTTAGTCACTAACTGCTTGAATAAGGCACATACACAGAAGTCAGTTTGCACTTTTTGTATTCAATAACTTTCTCTTTTTTTTTTATTATACTGCACTGCAGTATACTTGAAAACCTTTTCTAAAACAGAGCAAAACAAAATCTTTAGTTGATCACAATTCAGTCACTGAACAGTAAAGCTGTCAGTCAACAAATAAGTTTGAAGAAAAGAAAAAAAAATACAGATAATAAAAATACTATGAAAACAACAACAACAACAAAAATGTAGATGAATACCAAAATCCTGAATGAAGTAGGAAATGTTTTAGCTCAGTTCAGTCAATGTGTGTGTATGAGTGCCTACAGAATCCTTGCCGGAATGAACGATGACGAAAAACTTTTCCTTCCTTACGAACGAATCCTCTGATTGCACAATCCATCCGTAGTGAAATCCAACCTGTTTCTCCCGTTCTGGCGCGAATCCAAAACGACCACGACGCGATGAATCAGTCCAATCTCATCAAGCACACACGGCATCCGATGATCACTAATGCAACAAAACAGTTCAGGCATTCATTTAAAGAAGAAATGGCGAGGATGGAAAAGATTAAGCAGCAGCCGAAATGCGGCTCGCATCTCTCACCACGAGCTGGCGCACAAGTGACGTCAGCAAAACTTCATTAACTTCAAATAACATTGATAACTTACACTTACAACATTGTTTTCCCCAAAAACGATTGTATAAACATGTTTAACACTTCTACTAATATAACAAAACAATTTACATTTGTCCTTTTTGTGCACTTTGTCCGCTTCAAGAACAGAATTAATCATCCACATCATCTTACATTAACAAACTAATTTGTTATGTACATATGCGGAAAATAAGAATGAATATGACTTACTTTGAATGCAACAAAACAGTTCAGGCATTCATTTAAAGAAGAAATGGCGAGGATGGAAAAGATTAAGCAGCAGCCGAAATGCGGCTCGCATCTCTCACCACGAGCTGGCGCACAAGTGACGTCAGCAAACCATCGACACACCATATCAAAAAAATAAAACTGTTTCGCAACAAAATTAAATACATTATACAAAAATAATTATACTTTACATGCCTGAACATGTTATGCATTAAACAAGAAAAATAAAATACATAAAAAAAAATTTTAATTCTCTCAGAAATATTGACAAATATTCATCAATCTATCAACTCAATTATATGAGTGGGTTACATCCTCCCCTGCTCAAAACTCTGATGTCCTCATCAGATACTTAATTAATTGTCTGACCCTTAAGGCTAAACAAAAGTTCACTCTGAGTTTGGAGATTTAATTTGAAACATGACCCATAAGGCTAAACAACAGTTCCCCTTGAGTTTGTTGCACTCTCATCTGCTGTTGCATCATTTCAAGTACTTGACTGAAATAGTTGGGTTGTGATTCTACATTTACACTTTGCCGCACACATTGCGCTTTCCAACCAACATAATCCTTCAATTTACTTGGGGGTCTCTTTTCTCTTTGGGACTTTCTCAGCCCAAAAAGAGAATCATGTCTCTCTTCAGCACTCAACTCATGTTGTACTGACGCATCAGCACCTTCCTCCACTAAAAAATAAAAATAGCGTTTTGCATTTAGCTACAATGTGATGTTTGACCATATTTGGTCTTTCTTAATTTTTGGTCTGTACTGTACTGTGTGTTCATGCTACAATGCAAAATACAGATATTAACTTAAAAGTAAAGCATTCTTGGTGTTTTTGTCATGTTGCAATAGCCTGTTTACACTGATTATATACCAAAATCAAAGCTGATACTGTATGCTAATAGATAGAGGTGTCATAATAACATATTACATGCTTTGAATTCCTTATATATAGCTATGCAGTGTTCTAAGCAGCTTGGATGGGTCGCTGTACGTGATGCAACATTTATTATAACCAGAGACTTAATATAATAAAGAGACTTGAGACTTGACTTGGACTCTAGCTCAGAGACTTGAGATTTGACTTAGACTCTAGCTCAGAGACTTGTGAGCATCTCTGCTGCACAGTGATGGAAACATGTCCCACACTCCTTTTTCCACTCGGGATCACCACAATTTCAGCTTGCTGGTGAAAGCTGTGATCTTGTCCATATAGGTCAGGATGGATGATGATGGACCTTGCATGCTTTCATTCAGTACATTTATATGAGTGAATATGTCCGGCAGATAGGCAAGCTTTGCGCACCATTCTTCATCTGACAGATGTACAGCAAGAGGAGAATTAACATTTGCTAAAAACTGCGAGACCTCTTCTCGCAGCTCAAGCAGACGAGTTAACACCTTACTCCGTGATAGCCACCTGACCTTGGCGTGAAGCAGGAGGTGCTGATGTTCTGAGCCCATTTCAGTGCATATAGAATTAAAAATTCTTAAGGAAATCTCCAACACATCGATAAAATCCACTATCATTATGGCATTACTCGCAAACACATCTCTAAACAAAAAACACAGGGTAAAAGTAGCTAATGGGGCCAGCTCCCTTACTCGAGCAACAAGACCACTTTTCTTGCCTGTCATTGCAGCCGCACCGTCCGTGCAGAGGCCCACACAGTTTTCCCACCGGAAGCCCTCGGACGCTATGAATCCATTTAAGCAGTCAAAAATATCTGCCCCTGTTGTTCGTCCTTTCAGTTCTTCACAAAATAAGAAGTCCTCAACGATGTCAGTGGAATCAACGTACCTGACATAAGCCAGTAACTGTGCACATTTCGCAATATCTGTGCTTTCGTCCAGTTGTACAGCAAATGCAACACTACTCCGGAATTTGTCACTTTTCTGTTCGCGTAAATCAGAGGACATTTCCTCAATACGCTGTTGTACTGTGTTATCAGAAAGTGGAACTTTAGCGATCTTTCCTGCAGCTTCTTTACCCAGCATTTCCTCAACGATGTCTATGCAGGCTGGCAGCAGAAGCTCCTCTCCTATGGTGTGTGGCCTTTTGGATTTTGCGATTCTATATGCAGCTAAAAATGAGGCTCGCATTGCTTTTTCAGGGATGCTGGCTGTACCTTTAATCAGTTTTTGCTGACGAAGATACTCTTCTTTTTTTAGAAGAAAAAACGATCGCCCCTTGTTGGCGTATGCAGAGTGTTTTGTTGTGAGTTGCCGTTTAAGTTTTGAGGGTTTCATGCTAGCACTGGCCAACCTTTCTAAGCATAAAAGACATTGAGGGACTTCCTCACCATCTGGACCTCCGTAGGCAATAAAACCAAGATCACGGTAGGACTGGTCATATTTTCTGCGTGGCTCCTTTTTAGATGTTGTTGTTTCTGACGACTTCTCACAGGTCTGTGATGACTTTAGTTTTAAAAACTTTTCCATTTTTTTACATACGCTACGCGGAGTGCGTGGTCATTGAATGCTGTATTTGTACTGATGTAGACACGTGACAGTTCAACTCAAATGAATCAGATGATTTATTTAGTGAGTCATTCAATGAATGCTATGTTGATTCAGACGTCTGATTCTTGTGTGTGTGTGTGTGTGTGTGTTGTGTTTAAATGATTCCTTAAAAGAATCGTCACTTAAGAGTCGTTTGGTCATTAATTGGACTGGTTTTGTTTCACTCATCGTAACGTAAATTTAGCTGCAGTTAATTGCCTTTGTCCCACCTTTTCTCACTGTGTTACCCACAAGTGGGTCGCGACCCACAGTTTGAAAACCACTGCACTAGAGCGCCAAAACTTATGAAACTGCAGCTTTAAACAGATAAACATCACAAAGCAGCATTATCACAGGCAAGTCATTCAGTGCCCAAAATTTTTAACTTTGTTCTTTACCTCTGTTATTAAAATTATATTATAAAATAAAAAATGACTGAATCAGTTTTTGTTTGATGTGTTTAAAACTTACTTGATAAAGGATTTTTTTTTAAATAAAAAAATAGGTGTGGTGTAAATATGATTAAATAATTGCTTTTGGTATGTCAGCCACACGGGAGCCACGTCAGCCCTTTACAGAACTTAGCCTTAAAAGAATTCCATATAAGGTTCATATATCAGCCACATATGTTTTTATTATTTGGTTCACTCTGGGTTGGGTTATAGCACTATTTTGGTTCAGTTCTGGCTAAAAAGATGTGGACCAGTTCTGTGCCGACAAACACGCACTAATCTTGGCCACACTTTTGTTTTGATATGGGCCAGATCCAAGCCGAAGGAAATTTGCTAGCTGGGTAGTAACAACGTCATGGCATTTCAACGAAGACACCTCACCAGTGAGTTGGTGTGTTAGGTGCAATATAGATTACCATTTGGGTGGAAAAGTCGGCCGTATGTTAATTTAATGAGTTGATGTGTCCTGTATGCATGATGTCTTGCACAATGTGGAGTCTGACGTCTCAAGCATTGCACTTTAAAGACTGACTGTTTCCAAGTCAGTTGTTCTGAAGACAAGACAAAGCTGTGCCCTTTCTGTCCTGGTGTCCACCAACCAGCAAACTTGGTCAGTGTACTCTACGCCGTCATTACACAGAGCCACATTCACACACTACTACACCCGAACTGCACTCAATCACACTCACACAATTCTGAGTGTTTAATGAAACGTTTTTGCTGCTCTGTAAGAATGTTAAAATGAAATGTTTATTTACTTTTCTTTGTTGTTCTTATTTTCCTACAGACAAATTTTGAATGAAATAAATATGGAATCGAGTGGAAAATAATTAATTTGTGTACTCTTTGTTGCCTGGATTTCAAAGCAATCCAAACTGCTTAAATTCAGTGTTTTGTTGTTTCCTTTTTTTTCCCTTCATTTTTTAAACAAGTATCTTTTATTTTATTTTGGACACTATGGAATAAAATTCCTCTATGAACTGAACTGAATATATATACACACACACACACACACACACACACACACACACACATATATATATATAGATAGATAGATAGATAGATAGATATTTCTGTGTATTAATTAAGTAACAGGTGGTAGAGCCCTGTGTGGGACAGATTTCCTGAACCCACACTTTCCTGTCTGCTCTCTACTGTCCTAACTAATAAAAAGGCATAAAAAGCCCAGCAACAAAAAACAAAATTACTAGCAGGAATCAACTTTTTGGCTAGAACTCTAAGAAGGTAGCTTTAGGAGTAGGGTTACCTCTTTTGTGTCATTCACCTTAATTTAAACATATTTACACAGTATAGAGCAAAGAAATCTAAACAGTTTCAGCAAAAGAAAAGGAGAAACCAAAAAGAAATTTTAAAAACTCCAGAATTCAGTCCCTCAAGTCATCCCAGTTCTTGACAGAGAATGGCACATTCATGCTTGAAAACTGCCCTGATGTGCCACTGGAAATGCCATGCAGCCCTTAAATCATTTGCACTTACTCTGCAATTCTACTCAATGCCTACAATTATGTCAGAAAGACATTGGGTTGCCACACCCATCTATGATAAGGAGATGGAACAGCAGCAACAGAGAAGATCCCGGATTCAGTGAAGAGGGATCAGCCTCTCCAAACTGAAACTACTGAAGCACTAGCCAAGGGACTGGAGACACTCTGTGCTCTAATGATTGATGAAATGGCCATTATGAAGCACATCAAGTCGGACATGAAGAGAATGCTTGGCTATGTAGACATTGTCACAAAAATTGAAAGTGAAAACATACCAGTAGCAACAGAGGTACTGGTACTGATGGCTGTCTGCTTTCACAACCATTGGAAAGCTCCAGTGGCATATTTCCTAACTGACGGAATGACTGGTTCAGAGAGGGCTACTTTGGTGCACCAATGCATTCTTAAATTGTCTGATGTGGGTGTGAGGGTGGTTTTCCTCATGTGTGATGGTCCATCAACGCATTTTTCTATTCTCAAGGACCTTGGGGCAGACTTGCAACCCACAGCACTCAACCCCAGTTTCCAAGATCTATCACATAGCCATCTAAGGGTTCATGTCATCTTGGATGTCTGCCATATACTGAAGCTGGCACACAGCACTCTGTTGACCTGTGGCATTATTGTGAAAACAGCATAAAAAGGGAATACATCAAATCTTTACACAGTATGCAAAAAGACGAAGGGCTATATCTAGGCAACAAACTTTGCTCAAAAATTGAAGGTAAACCTTGCTGCACAGACCATTAGCACCAGGCTCTGCAAGCCAACATGCCAATTCCTGGAGATTTATGACTAGCTTTTTGTTATGATGAATTCCAGAAATCCAATCGCCAGGGGATTTAAAAGTCCACTCAGCCAAGCTAATGAGAGAATTCGCATGGCCTTCTTAATGGAAGCTTACAATTACATCAGTGGATTGAAGGAGCCAGGTATTAATGGATGACCCCTTGTAGTAATGGGCAAGAAAACTGACTTTCTCAGCTTCCTGGTGGCAATAAAGAGTTTCAAACAATTATGACGTGTGGGACCACCATCACATTTATGGTACTTTCTGACCTACAAATTTATCCAAATTTTTGTCAGTTTTTTGCTGCCATTCGCTCAGCTAGTGGATATAACAACAATCCCACACACAGCAAAGCAGTTCAAGTCAGCAAGACATGGCTTCAAAACCAGTGGACAGCACAGTGGTACTGAAGGCTTCACCTTCTGTTGACATTTCGGCAAGCGTCACACAACCTGAAACATAAGAGAACACAGCTGGCTTCGTAGCTAGAACAGGTATGAAGAAGATAACTCACCAGCCAACTCACAGCCTGAGGAGGCTGAGGAAGTTTGGCATGTCACCTAAAATCCTCAACAACTTCTACAGCTGTGTAGTTGAGAGCGTCTTGACCAGCTGCATCACTGCGTGGTATGGCAGCACTACAGTGAGAGACCGCAAACGTCTGCAGAGAGTGGTGAAGACTGCTGAGAAGATCAGGACTCCACTGCACTCTCTGCAGGCCATTTACTATCGCAGAGTCCACAGAAGAGCTGCATCCATCATTAAAGACCTCACCCACCCCCAAAACAGACTGTTCACACTCTTACCCTCAGGACGGAGGTATAGGAGTGTAAACCATAGTTAAAATAAGTGTTATTATTTTAGTTTTTGTAGATTAATTAAAAAGAAAATGTAACTATTATTTTCAACAATAATTATCCACCAATAACTAAATAAAAATTCCAATAATTATATTACTTCAAATACTTCTATTACTAACGAATTCTAATAAGGCACGATTTCTATCATTGCCACTTTATATTACATAAGTACCTCGATAGAAATATTAGAAAACATTTTTTAAGTCATTAATGGACCATAATTATTGCACACAATAAGCTCTTTGGAATGCAATACAAATGCATCAGTTGTTGCCTTTGTAACGCAAGTGTAATGTAAACAACGATATGGACGATGATCAGATGTTTTTGTTTGGAAAGGACACAACTCTTGATGTGAAAAACAAAATTCCTTTCTAAAAATACCACATTTATTGATAATATTAATGCATGACCTTTTATAATTGAATTATATTATCTGCTGTCGTTGTGGACGAACTTAATGCATGTAAGCGTGTAAATCTGAATGCGATTAAGTTGTAAATTTAATATAAACTTCGATTTAGTTTGAATATGATAACAACTATACAGAAACTCCTTATCTTCCGTGAATTATTAAATACCATTTCCTAGACCCCCCCCCCCCATTTCTTTCCTGGGTTAAAGTTAATGGAGAGATGCCTAACACTGATATTCATATTGAAATAACATAAATATTTTTATGGCTCAACCCTCCAGCGCGTTTGAGGACACGCTGCCCCGGGCACGAGTTATTTGATTCTGACTATAATTGAGCCAATTCATTGCCACCAGCCCGTAATATACTGCTATTTAGCAAGAATTATAATGACGGCATTAGTTTATCTTCCTTTTACTGATTATTTTCCGGTTAAAGCTGATTTAAACAATACTAAATATTAATGCATGACCTTTTATAATTGAATTATATTATATTAGGCTAAATATAATATTAAAATATTGCTTTACTATAATGTGAGCCTATATAATGCACGTTGGTGACAAAAACAGGCTGACCTATAATTACTGCCGAATTATATATATTAGACACGTGCTAAAAGTATAATATGTAAGAAATAAAACAACAATTTAAAAATGTATTCAAATTGTAGAAAAAAAGTTGCACTAACAACCCAAAATAACAAAAACAATTCAAAAAACAACCCAAAATATTAATTTGTATTCCGCCCGCACTAACTAACAACATTTTTTTTCATACTTAAGCGCTGTAACTTATGCTTAACCCAAAATATTAATTTGTATTCATTCATACTTAAGCGCTGTAACTTATACTTAACTTTTGTGAAAATAAAAACCAACGCCTGAAGATGGCAGCAAAAGACTATTATTAGACTATTATTTTTGTTAGGAATCAGCTGCTCTAGTCAACATGAACAAACAACAAGCAGTATTTTACAGCTGTTACTAAGCTTGGTTACTGTTACTAAATTGTATTAATTAAATTGTACTTCAAGATTCTTAGTGCAATTATTATTTTCAACAAAACAAACCTTATTGTAAAATTTTACTAAAATCTTGTACACTTCCTATGGAACACATTGCTATCAACAATTTAAGTTAGATTTGAGTACAAAATAAAAATAATGCTGACTGCATAATACTGATATAAATATCATTAGCAGTGGTTAATGCATGCACTTTGATGTTTTCCCCAGGTGTTTTGCAACAAGATGCCCACCCACATTATGGACCCACTGCCGGGGAAATGACTGGTGAGAAGAATGTGTTCCATGGTTTTCAGATCGGCAATGGATTGACAACTTTTGAATTGATTGGCCATTACATTATTGGTGATGCTGCTTATCCTGCTCAGCCATGGCTGGTGAAACCTTTTACAGACACAGGAAGACTGACAGAACAATAAGAGATGTTCAGTGTTAGGATCAGTCGAGCCAGAGTGATGGTTTAAACTGCATTTAGCAGACTCAAAGGATGGTGGTGTTGCCTTTTGAAATGTAATGAGTGCGATTTGGATTTGGCCAGATAAATGGTTTTAGCATGTTGCATTCTGCATAATCTGTGCGAGCAACACAGGGTTAATGCCCCAGAATCTGAACGAATTGTCCAAACAACTTTAAAAACTGATTATTAAAACTTTCTTCCTCCCTTAGCTTTGCTGCTTCAGCTTCTGCCTCTGCCTGACGGCATTCAATCATTTGCTGGAATTCAGTTTGGGTGTTGGGATTGTGCATCCTTTTCCCTTTAAAATAAACAACACTTTTTCAGTCCGTTTCCATAGAAACTGAGGTAACCAAATTAGATAAACTGTGTAGGTGTCATTTATGCACTGCATGGTATGTGTATAAAATCCAGTAATCACATTTGTGAACTATTACTAATGTTTAATTTCTGTTAACATTAACCTTAGGGCTGCAACTAACGATTATTTTGATAATCGATTATCGAGAGCATCGATTATTTTTTTACGATTAATCGATGAATCGGTTTTATGTACTTATATTTTAGTTTTGCCCATTTTTTCCCCCAAGTAAATTATTAACAAAGGGTCTTTATCATTCAACATAGACTTTTTAGAGATTTTAACCATTTCGCATTGTCATATCCTCATCAAAAACATGCCTGGAGTTGAATGTTTTATTATGTGGTTAGTTATCCTTTGTCGAACTCTTCTGCAATCAAAACACTGACCCATACATACTCTAGCAAATTTCACAAGGAGATTTCAAATGTTTTCACCATGGCAGTCCTTAGGGCTCCTAAAGTAGTTTAACATCCCGAACAAAGCTTATTTAAGGAATCTTTCAGAACATATTATCACGAAGAATAAGAATAAAACAGAATTAAAATTGCAGTAAATTGCATTTTATTATTTTTTTTCCTGTAAACACACAGCTTATACCTGGGAAACAGCTTTATAGCTTTATGCTATGAAATTGTAAACAATCCTTCCAATAAAGTGCCAATGGCATGAAACCTGAATGGAACTCACATTTTAAGTAAAATTTAAAGTAAAATCCATCAGAAGGTTGTCCAGAAAAAAAATTGGACACACACAAAAACCTGCTGTGTGAAAAAGAGCAGTAAATACTTAGAAAAAAAGTGCATTTCAAATACATTTAAACATTAACCTCTCTCATTCAGTCATAATTAGGCTGCAAGACAAAGCTTTAAATGTTAATTGTTAAAAAGCAATGTTATCAGCTTTTACGACTAAACATTTGCAAACAACATTGTACTGCAGAATCTACACAAATAAAAGTCTTTGCACACTGTGATTTTCATCGGATTTAAATATGTAGTGGTCCTTTTAACAGTGCAAAATTCAAAACTGTAATAAAGCGATAAAATGTTATCCAAACAGCTTATGCCTGAAAACTGAAAGGAATTCGACAGCCTGTGGGAAATGAGGCAGAAACACTATTCACTCATTATTTGAGAAAAACTTTGCATTGCAGTGCAAAAAGGTCAAACATGTCCTCAAATGTTCAGGGCTTAACAGTTAGGCTCTCTCTTTTTGCTCCCACACTTTGGATGACTTCGTCCGATTAGTTTTATCTTCCGCTTTTTTCTTTTTCTTACTCGAGCTTACTTCACTGCCGCCTGCCTCACCCATCACGCTGATGCTGCAGAGACGCTGTGCGGGAAGCACGTGACATAAAACGAGGCCAGCTATGGCTATCGCTGCTTCTCCTGCTGTACTGGCTGAGTAAAACCTCCGGTGGCTCATTACTGCCACACTTTGGTCCCCCAGATTTAAAATATGCACGAAATGAGCCGCTTTACGGCAAATAAAAAAATTTTAGCAACGAATCGATTACTAAATTAGTTGACAACTATTTTAATAATCAATTCAGTGTGTTACACACATAATTTTATTAAACATATGTTAACCAGACCCCCCTTTATGGGACTCACAGCTGAAAGTGCCCTACCTAACTTAAAATCGCAACAGTTCCTTACTTCAGTGTGTTACACACATAATTTTATTAAACATAAAATATTACAAGACATAGAAATTCAATTAAAAAAAAAAAAAATACATAACAAATACAATGATTTTTTTTTAAATTTCATATAAAAAAAATACATGAAATCAGTCCTGGAGCAATCTAGAAAAGTAATGGGTTGAAAGTCAAATGTCTCATGAGTTTCTATTTCAAATCTGAAGAAGATATCATGAAAATGAGATTCCTGCAACCATTTTTCTGAGACTATGTCTGGTCCCCCCCAGCCCCCAAATATAAAAAATATTTACCAACTGTATTGAAGGGTTCTACAAACTATTTTAGTCATTAAACATACCACTGCATAACTTTCAATCATAAAACAATAGACAGAAACTTAAACATCATCTAAGTGATTTATTTGAGCACTAGAAAAATACAGTAAGAATAATTTGAGTAATAGAAATAAGAAAAATAATAAAGATTTAACTAGGTATGCCAATTACAGTACATCCTGAGATTGCTAGAAATGCAGCATTTACAATGAATTCTGGATATATAGTCAATTATCACGTGCTGATGTGCTGATGGACAGTTATAGAGATGGTAATCATATAAATGTGCCATAAAGTCAATAAATCACACTCTATTTATATAGATGGCGTTCACATTGATAGCCGTGATTACACAGTAATAGCGAGCTGATTTGCACTCAAACAGATGGTAATCATGCAGATACAGGCACAATCCCCATAAAACACACTCACACATATATGAAAAAGGCGATCGCTAAGTTCCGCCTCCATCAGATGACAGGTGCGTCAGAGCGTGCGTCACGAGCCGTCACGAGAGAGCGCCAGAATTCAAATAAACAATCTTTCGCCTATCTTTCACCTAGTTGAACCGTAAATAAAGGAATTATCATCCATATTACAATGTTATTGCTTCGTTGGACTAAACGTGCTCCATGAGATGTCGTTCAGTGGACCCTTACCTTCCTAACTAAACCGGATTTACAGCTGTGGATGTGTTTATGACTCGCTATTACAACGAATCTGGTATATACTGCGTTTTCATTCTTCATGTTTTGGTGTGTACTGCTTACACAAATTTAGCAAATACATTCTTTATAAGCTTTCCATAGAAAATCACTGATCTGTCGTTGATGCTTGAGGCTTAGATCTTTATAATGATATATAGTTTTTCAAGATTAATTTTGTCCCGTTTCATTTAATCTATTCGTAAACATTGACCCGTGCAAACAAAGAGAGTTCAGTACACCCGAGTCTAGAACGGGTTAACAGGTTAACTTTAAAATTACTGTAATTTTGTTCTTCTTTTTTTGGTTGTTTCTCATAATATTAAAACAAAATAAATAAATGTAATAAAAAAAATCACAAAAAAAAAAGTAGAAATATTACTCATAAATAAATATATTCCATAAAAACAACAAATGAAAATAATAAATAATTTATTAATTTAAACACGAGTAAATAAATAAAAATTAGAAAAAGTCAATTATTTTATTAATTTAAACAATAAAATACCTAAATTTCATAAATCACTTTGGTCAATCATTTTCTGTATTTAAACCCTCAGTTTCCTGCATTTCATACTCTAAATAATATCATTAAATACATCTCTTTTTGAGTTCTTTATTAATACATCAATAATAAAAAAAATCATTAATTCTTTAATACAGCCAGTCTTTAAAGCAGTATTAGTTGTTGTTTCTTACATTGTTTACATGTTCCATCAAGGACTCATGACTGAAGGGGTCAGTTGTCTCACTGGCTCAAAATATATCAATATTTCTTCCGAATTAAGCAAAGCAGCATGTGAAATTAGGCAGCGACACATTCAACATCAGACACAGACTTGACATGTAAAATCATCAATAATCATTCTTGTTTATCTGACAAATGATGAGAAACAAACATCCAACTTCCCATTACAATTCAGATATAACTACAAGGAACAAATCTCACATTGTTCAGCAAAAATGTGACTGTTATCTTTTCAGTTTTAAAATAAAACTTGTAATTATTGAATGCTCATTTCATGTCTGTTCATGACTTCTACACACCATTTAAAGAATATTATACTGTGGTCAAATAATGGGTGCCAGCTGAAAAGAGATAGTAATGTGGAGTATAAACCTCACCCTCATGGCCTCAAGAGGTATACTTATAACTGAAGCTATGGGCTGTAGCATCCTTGACCACATACCAGAAATCAAACAAAAGTTAATTTAGTATATAAAATTATACATTAGTAAAATGAAATCTAAAATTAAAATGCACCGCATACACACTGCAGATGGAGTACAGTAGTCAACATTTGAAGTGGATCAAAACCTTTCATCAAAGTTGTCCTAAAACCTTTTTTTTAGGATAACTTGGTTCTTAGGACAACTTTGATTAACTTTTTTGATCCACTTCAAATGTTGACTACTGTATGTGTGAAACAAGCGTTACTGTCAACATGATAATTGATTACACACATTTATTCTGTTATTTCACTGACCAAAGTTCAGCCATAGTGTTAATGTAATGAAGAGAAAATAAGAGACTATAACATCTCACTGTTAATTATTACAGGTAGAATCTCTCGTCAATCCATTGTAATTCATAAACACAGTTTCACTGATCCATAACATACATTAAACCCAGGATAGAGTGGCTGAGTGAATGTGGTCTGGACTGTGTGGATGAGGCTCATTGTGTCAGAGACGCTGTAGAAGGACAGAGTTCCTGCACTGTGATCCACAAACACTCCTATTCTACTGCTGATGGACTTTACAGGGAGATCTTTCCATATGTTGTTGTGTATGAATGAGTAACAGGAGGGAGAGCAGAACAAACTCCAGGACTGATCATTACGTCCAAACTCACACTCATTACCTCGTCCCTTCCTGCTTATGCTCTTATATGACAATGATATAAACACACCAGCACTCCCACTCCATTCAGTCTCCCAGTAACAGCGTCCAAACACACTCTCTCTACACAACACCTGACATACATCAAATCTCTCTCGATGATCAGGATACAGCTGCTCTGTTTCAGTACCAGTAATCACTCTGTTGCTCTCAGACAGACGGAGGCGTTTATTCACTGTGTTGAGATCCAGAGTGAGCCGATGGTAATCTGATGGAGATAAAACACATCAGAATCAGAAATTATGAATCTGTTTGATCTTTTCATGTAGCTGAACTCTTCATGGCCTCTGTTCAGTATAGACAGACTACAGTTCTACCCTTCCACCTAATATGACATTTCCTGGAAAATATCACACCGTGTTGGTTCATCTAGTCTAGAGGAAAACTGAACCAACTGAGCCTGGTTTGCCCTAAGGCTCTTTTCTCCATTTCTGTCACTGATGGAATTTTGGTTCCTTGCCACTGTTGTCCCTTGTCTAGCTACACTTAATATTCCGCAGTATTATTGACTGGACTGGACTGCACTGACGCTATTGGATGAGAACAAAACTAGAATTGAATTACATAATGATACTAATCTGTAAAGCCGCTCTACAGAAGATAATAATTAAATTTGTTTATAATTGCCAAATTTTGTAACATTGACTGTTATTGACAACCCAGGCTCATTGGAAATACGTGCTTGAGGTGACATTTCTGCAAAACCGATATTGTGTACTTTACCGCGGGTTTTGCATCAGTTTCAAAGTTAAATGTCCAGTGAATGTTGCTAAAACGCATGTTCAATACTTGACTGTCATACCTTTTTATTACGTTACTACAGGTACGTATTGCTGCGTTGCTTCAGGTATGTATTGTTGCGGTTTGGAATTTAAATGTCCGGTGAGTGTCACCAGAAGTTAATGTGCCATTGTGCTGGAAATACCCCTACACCAAACCTAGTCATAAACTTGATATAAAACACATTTGCTGATGCAATTGTGCTTTAATTGTGGCATCGAAACTCTGGCCCTGTAAATCATACATTTTGTTTCGAAAGTAATAAGTTGTCAGTGTTTTACTGTCTCTAGTGTTAATTTCAACAGGAAACGGCAGCAATTCGTACATATAGGTAAAACTTTTGAGTTTTGCGGTAATGTACTGTAGATAAAACCACAAATTTCCAATAAGCCTGAGTAGGTTATTGAACTGAACTGAATCAACACTGAACTGCACTGAGAGCTGCATTACAGTAGAATTTTTAATTTCAAGTTTGCATAATTAATTCTGTTACTTCCATGTTTAATTCTGTGAAGGTGATTTGAAACAGTCTGTTTTGAATAAAGCAGTATAAAAACAAAGGATCTTTGACTTTAACATAACATCAGTGTCTCAGTACAGTTTAAGATATCCTGTGAAAATCCTAATTTGCATGATCAATTATCAAACTCTTCTATCATGTTTTCTTTCACCTACTACAAGAAGAACATTAACACACTCAGTGAGTTTTTCTGTTTGTTTTTTTTCTGATGAGTGACTTACATCGTAGTAAGTCGTTCCTGGTCCTGGGAACAATGCTGGTGAATGTGCCTGTGGAAATCAACAGACATGAACAGTGTGATTCTCATGTCAAGAGAAAATTATACTGCATCCATTCCTGACACATTTTTAATATCATGTTCTCCATGATATGAGATGATAATGGAATCATTTCTGAGAGCAGATGAATCTCCAGGACTTTAAATCTATCTGAGATCTTTTTGATCTCCTCTTTGTAGAAATCCTTCTACACAAAAGAAGATTATTATGAAAAAATTATCTTCTGTTTACAGAGCTCAAGTCATGATGTTATGGCATAGGAACCAATGAGGTTTCATGTTATTGACCTGTTGCCATATTTGATATGGTTTCCGTATTCAATGATTTGATTTGCGAGTGAATAATGACTTAAGATTTGGTCTGTTCATCATACAAAGTAATCATAACTTCAGAAGGCTTGAATTAAACCACTGGATTTATATGGATTTCTTTTATGTGTAAGCAGTTGTGTTATATGTAAGTATAGCAAAGTTTTTAACCACTTTTTGTAATGTCAAAATCCTAATATCCTAATAAATATCCTTGTAACAGATCTGCGTAACAGAGCACAGTATACCGGCTGACAGGAGAGGATAATTAGTTTTTACTGACATATGGTCTGACAACATCTCATATGACCGCAGTTCACTGATGTTCTACTGAAACTCCTCACCACCTGTAGCTTTTCCGCACTTGTTTGACTAGTGGCTGACACTGAGGGGAAAATTAAACACATACGTTAACATGCTAATTTTGAAAGCACTAGTTGTTTGATGTTTCTTTGTTCTCCTCATGTATTCCTGTCATGTGATCTCATCATGTGTTACATGTTTTTTAATTTGCTATTTGTTCTGTCGTCTCATTGGTTTTTGCTTTATTAGTTCCACCTGTTCATTGAAAGGTAATAAAATCATCAACAAAGTAGTCCATGTGAAATCAGTGGGTCAGTTAAAATTTGTTGAAGCATCGAAAATACATTTTGGTCCAAAAATAACAAAAATTACGACTTTATTCAGCATTGTCTTCTCTTCCGGGTCTGTTGTGAGTGCGACTGCTGTGACAGTTTATATACGACGCTGCTGACGTGTTTTCTTTGTTATTGAAGAAGTGGATGTTGAGGATTTCATCAGCATCTAGCCTCAACACGCAGACTTTTGCAGCGTAGCCCAGAGCCCAGCCAGCCATCAAGCAAGCCGCCCACTCCACTGTCGGGCCCATCGGCAGCTCCGCTCTCAGGCCCACCGGCAGCTCCGCTCTCAGGCCCACCGGCCGATTCACTCTTGAGCCATATAAGGACAGCAGCATTCTCTTTGACCTCAACTCAGGGGAGGAGATTGAGAAGGAAGAGACAGTTGGCTCTAGCCCCTGACCAAAGTTGGGAGATGGCTCTAGCCCCTGACCAGGGCCCAGAGAGGGCTTCCGTTCCTGAGTTCAGCCCAGAGTGGGCTTGCATTATCGAGTCCAGCCTAGAGAGTGCTCCTCTTCCCACATCGAGCCCAGAGAGGACTGCTGTTCCCGCGTGTGGCACAGGGAGGGCCTCAGATCCCGAGTCTAGCCTAGAGAGTGCACCTGTTTCCATGTTCAGCCCATTGAGGGCTGCTGTTCCCACGTCTGGCCCAGGGAGGGCCTCAGATCTGGAGTCTGGCCCAGATAGGGCTCCAGTTCCTGAGTTTAGCCCAGAGAGGGCTCCTGTTCCTGAGTATAACCCAGAGTTCTATATACGTCTCTGGCTGTAGTGGCCAGGGCGAGTGCCAAACCTAGCCTGATAGGCCTTCAGGGCGCACACACCCCCTCCCCTCTGGAAGTTGAGTGGTGCGAGAACACGCCTTAACCTTAGTGTTATCTGTTCCTTGTTTCCTTAGTATAGATGACACCAGACAATGTGTTCTGTGTGTGTTCCTGTCTGCCCTTTGTTACCCCATGTTTAGATTAATAAAGACTGTTCTTTGTGACTCTCCATTGTCTCCACGTTCCTCGCCTCCTCACAGGAGCACCGTGACAACTGTATGTATGTTAATCCAGGTGCCCACCCTTCAAGAACTGTATACATCCAGAATGAGGAAAAGGGTTCAGAAAATTACTCTAGATCCCTCACATCCAAGTTATTTATATAAACTTTTGCAATCTGGTCAGCGCTATAGAGCCCCAAGTACCAGGACAGCCAGGCACAAGAACAGTTTCTTCCCCAGGCAATCTGCCTCATGAACAGTTAAATGTTCCCCCCATTGTGCAATAAAAATAAGTGCAATAACCTTATATTTATTTGTTACCACCTACATCCTAGTACATCCCTACATCTCATTCTATTCTATTCCTATTCTATTATCTATAGCATTACTGTACATTCAATTTATTTATTTTTCAATTTATTTTTCTATTTGTATTTAGATATGTGTATTTCTTATTCTCATCTTATTTTTTTATGTTCTGTGTGTTGTTGTCTCTGTGTACTGGAAGCTTGTGACACTAAAACAAATTCCATGTATGCACAAGCATACCTGGCAATAAAGCTCATTCTGATTCTGATGTAAGATATGGCTCAATCCTTTGCATTGTACCTAATGAAAAGTTAAAATGTAATAATTTAGATTATGATTTTGTGTGTCAATTGCCTTTTGTAAATCAAGGAACACAGCACCCACAACCTAACCCTTGTCTAATTTTGACTGGATTTTCTAGTTAAAGCTAAAGCAGATTTTTTCCTCACTATGATAGAAAAAGCAAGAGGCAATCTTAGAATCATTTGGAATGAGTAAAAAAAATTAACAGGACAACAAAATGAAGATAAGAAAATTCTAGAACTTAAAGTAAAGGGAAAATCAATAAACAATCCATCTGAGGTGATAGAGATTTTTAATCATCATTTTCTTGATTCCGTAGAAACTATTACTCGTTGCTTTCCGCCTGTGAATACTAATGTCTGTCAAGTTACAATGGTGGAGCCTGTTTTTAGAATAAGGCCTGTTAGTGATTGTGATGTTATGAGAACAATTGGATCTCTTAAATCATTTAGAGCAAAAGATAAATATGGTATGAATGTTGTTATGCTCAAAGAGTCTAGTTTGATTCTAATTAAACCTGTTACTAAAGTTATTAATCTTTCAGTTTTTCAGGGAAAATATTCAAAAGTGGAGATCCCCTTTTCTATTGATAATTACAGGCCAATTAGTATTTTACCCACTGTTTCTAAGATTATGGAAAAACTAGTTGCAGAACAGGTTATAAGTTACTTAAGTAGTAGTTCATTTTCATTGCATCCGATGCAGTTTGGTTTTAGAGCAAAATACTCAACGGAAACCACAAATTGTTTTTTTTTATAGAAAATATCAAAACTTTCTTACATAAAAGTGGTGTAGTTGGAGTTGTGTTCCTTGATTTAAAGAAACCCTTTGAGGCTGTTAATCATAGAATCCTTATGTCTAAGTTATCTTGTTTAAATTTGTCATTGCATACACTAACACATTGAAATATATCTGATAGATATGACTATCCAGTTAAGAGTACAAAATCACCTATCCAATGAATTAGGTACATCAACTGGTGTTCCGCAAGGATCTATCTTGGGTCCAATGCTTTTTGCAATATATATATAAATTATTTTCATCTTGCATGTCCTGGCACTAATATACAAATGTATGCAGATGATCCTGTAATCTTTTTTATGTGGTAATAGTTTCACACAAACTTAAAAATAACATACAAAATGCAACGGCAAAAGTATCGGCATGATTAAAAGAGAATTGCTTACAACTAAATGCGTCCAAAACAGTATGTATGATTTTCTCTAAATCTAATAGTATTATTTAAGAGCTGGATGTTTACGTGTCAGGGGTGAGGCTGCAGGTAGTACCTAAATATAAATATCTGGGAATACTGACTGATTCTAAACTTGCATTTAAAGCTCAAGTTTAAAAGGTTTGTAAGCAGGTTAAGTTTAATCTCTATAATTTTAAGTTTACTAGAGATTATATGTCATTAGAGGCAGCTAAGATGTATATGTCACAGTCACCAGCTCAGCCATCTCAACACACTACACTTACCATCATCCCCTCTGGTTACAACCTATGCTCACTCAACAATCACCACACCTGTCTGACATCAGCCTCATCAATCCCACTTCATAAGCCAGCACCAAACACATGTTGTTGTCTGGTCTCAAGGGTACTCCTTCCATGCCCTTCTCTTTGGCTCTGATAAAGACTGTTACTTACCTGTGCTCTCTGGACTGTGAACTGGAAACAAGGGCTTCATCCTCATCTTTGGCACATGGTGACAGAAGACCAGACCTCAAGAGACAACAGCAGAATGAGCCCCATTTTATTGGATCCTGCCAAACTACTCCATATCCGTACTCAAGATGGCTGCCCACTAGAGGAGTATGTAGAGGAGTTAATCGGACTCTCTCATCTTGTGTCCTGGAGTGATGAAACATTGAAGACTCTTTTCTGGCTGGGACTCGATGACCATATTGTGGGTCAGGTACCTGCAGCAACTATCACATGTTCCCTCACTCAGTATATTGACTATGTTGCTAGATGGTTCCTCCCTCAACGTTGGTGAGGTTGATGATACCCCCATCACAATCAGTCACTAGCAACCCCGTTCACGTCTGTCCATGAGTCTGTTCCAGAGTCCACTACAGCCCATAACTCCGCTCCAGCCTCCGAATTTAACCAGGATTCCCTAGCCAAGATGGCCGACACACCGGAATCCCCGGCCAAGATGGTTGCCACTCCAGAATCTCTGGGTGCTTCTCAATATCCCACCTCGTTTCCTCACTCCTCCGTCCTCCATCCTACGACCCGGAAACTGATCAAGCTCAGCCATCTTGTAGGACATCTCAATTCTCTAATTGCACCGCGAGGGGGCGAGGATCGACGAGTGAGGAGACTTCCAGAGGACCTATAAGCGAGGATAAACAGGTGTATACTTTCCGGAAGTGCTTTTCATTAAAAAACCTGATGCACGTATAAATTCTCCTCCCCCTTCACATCTGTTGTAATAATTGTAATTGATATTTTACCTTTGCAGTTTAAATAAACCATGCATGGCATATATTTCAAACAGGGCATCTTGCTTTATTAATATTTATTATGAATGTCTTAAATAACAAGCTTTAACAACATAAGGGCAGATCCCTTTAGCGCAGCTGATGACGAATTTAACTTAAGCTAAAAGGAGCGAGGATATATAATTTCACTTGATTCAACTCCTACGTCCTTGCATCTTTTCCTTGTGTCCTTGTCTCGCATCCTGAAGGGGTGGAGCTAAGACACAAGGAAAGGAAGCGAGGAAAGGAAACGAGGATGCACAAATAAGAATTGAGAACCACCCATTGTCTGTCATGGTTGCCATGCCAGGACGTATGAGCAAGATGGAATTTGGGCTAAGGCAGACAAGACTAATGTCCAGAGTGGCGGATCCACCGTTAATGCCAGTGCGAGCAGCAGGCATCCTGGTAACCCCAGTCCTTGAATTCAGCCCTGATAAGAGTTCCTGGCTTGAGTCTCCAACCTGTTTCAATTCCAGTTTCTGGCTTGAGTCTCCAACCTGTTTCAACCTCAAAATCTGCTCCAGCTTTCAACCAACTGTCTGTTCTAGAGGCTATGCCTCATTCCACCTCTGCTCAAAGGTGTCCCCATGAATTCAGTTCCTAATCCCGATTCAAGCCCGCCGGCCTCAGCTCACTCAAGTCTGCCGGCTGTTCCGAAGTCAAACACGCCGGCCATTCCAAAGTCAAGCCCACCAGACGCAGCTCTCTCCAACCGGCCGGCCGTTCCGAAGTCAAGCCCACCGGCCGCCCTATTCACCCGTAACCAAAAAAGGAGGAAGAGGAGAAATGGATGGCTCACGGCCCTCTTCCTCGCCCGAGAGCACCCCCCAGAGCTCGCTCCAGAGTCGGCTTCAGCCCCAGAGATCACTCCAGTGTCAACTCCTGTCCCCGAGTTTAGCCCACGGAGGGCTCCTGTTCATGGGTTTAGCCCACAGAGGGCTCCTGTTCCTGAATTTAGCCTACACAATAATACAACACAAAAGTCTACACCACACAAGTCTATCGTCAGAACAGTGTTTTTGTGTTTTTTGAGTCGCAGTGTTTTTGTACGTTTTCATCGTGTCTACCTGTATTTAAGCGTGCATACAGCCGGGAGTTTCTGCTCGATGTTGGCAGAACCACTTTTTTAGAGTTAAACTCCGTGCATGCTGAAGAGCTGTGGGATCTCAGTCTGCTCCAGAGGCCTTCACCATCACCGACCCCCACTGCTGCATCTCGCCCACAGTGGAGGCGCCACAAGCGGCGTGAAAGGAAGCAGAAGAGGGGTAAGAGTGGAGGTATCTGGGCTAGCGGCTAACCCTCACAAGCCAGTTATCCCCAACATTGTACTGGCTAACATACGTTCTTTGGACAATAAACTGGACTACATCTGATTACTACGCTCAACTCAGAGGACTGTAAGAGACTGGTGTGTTTTTGTGTTCACGGAAACATGGCTCAAGAAACGTGTTCCAGACTGCGCTATCCAGCTCGATCAGTTGACATGCTATCGAGCGGACAGAGCTCTCATCACGGGAGGTTAATCACGTGGTGGCGGGCTTTGTGTTTACATCAATGATGTGTGGTGCCGCGATGCTGTTGTGGTCTGCAAACACTGCTCAACCCTTGTGGAGTTTATGATTATTAAGTGCCGGTACTCCAGGAGGATAGCCCATTGATTCAGCGACAGCAGAGACACTAGGAGCCCGTGGCAGGGGATACAGACCATTACGGACTACAAGCCCCCAGCCCCCAGGTGTGCTCACTTTGAGGCACAAAACAGCTCAACTGCACAGAAGACTCCACCTCCTCCCGGCGACCAGGTGATGACGCTGTCCCCGGACATTTTTAACATCTCGCTTAGTCAGGCTGTTGTCACCACATGCCTCAAAGCTACCACCATCATCTCAGTTCTGAAGAAGCCGTCTCCATCCTACTTCAGTGACTACCGTCCAGTTGCACTTACCCCTATTCTCATGAAGTGCTTTGAACGGCTAGTCATGCAACACATCAAGTCTGCTGTCCCCCCCCCCTCCCTGGACCCCTTCCAGTTTGCATACCAGTCCAACCTCTCGACCGATGACACCATCTCAACTATCCTCCACTCAGCACTCAAAAAAGACTCATACGTCAGAATGCTGTTCATAGACTTCAGTTCAGCATTCAACACAATCATCCCTCAACAGCTCATTCACAAACTGGTCCAGCTGGGGCTCAACACTTCGCTGTGCAACTGGCTGTTAGACTTTCTGACTGGAAGACATCAGGCAGTACAGGTCGGCAGCAACACATCCAGCACCGTCACACTTAACACTGGGGCTCCCCAAGGATGTGTGCTGAGCCCCCTCCTCTTCACTCTGCTGATCCATGACTGCACACCGTCACACAACTCCAACCTCTTCATTAAGTTTGCAGATGACATGACTGTGGTGGGTCTCATTAGCAACAGAGATGAGACAAACTACAGGAGCGCGGTGAGCTGCCTGGCCGGGTGGTGCAGTGATAACAATCTCTCTCTGAACGTGGAGAAGACGAAGGATATTGTTGTTGACTTCAGGAGAGTGCACACTCAGCATGTTCCTCTGACCATCAACGGTGCGTCTGTGTAGTAGTGATGGGTCGTTCGCGAATGAGCCGACTCTAAGAGCCGGCTCTTGTAGGTGAACGACGGGAGCTGGCTCGCATATCTGAAGAGCAGGCTCTATTTTAAAAAAATATAGCCTATAGAAATTAAATCATTATGTAATAATGAAATAATGGATGCATTTTATTTAAAATAATTGACTAATTCAAAGAACAAAAAATTATTATATAGGCCTAAAGGCGCACATATTCGTTTCGACTGTCTGATCAGCCTCACATTCTGTTTCTGTCAATCATACACAAGGTGTCAACCAATTATACGGTATGAGGGAGGGGCCGAGCCATCACACACACACCATATAAAACGTAACTAGTGAGATAGTTCATGCTGGTTATATAACATGCCAAAAAAAGGGACCAGTTTAATCCTTTCAGTTATTTATTTTTCTTTAATATGGATTCTATTACGTTGTTCAGATTCAGATTGTATTTGTTTTGTAATGTTGTTGTTTCTATACATTAAAAAGTTGTAATTTAAATGCAAATGTTTAATAGTATTCTTTTTTCATAAATCAATGCATTTTTAAAGAAATTGTGAGACATTGTGGGTATGATTTCATTTAATAATTTAATTAGAATTGTTTTCACACCTATCATAATAAAAACATTATTGTTTTTTAAAGAGCTGTTTGTTCAGTGAGCTGAGTCAAACGAGCCGGCTCACGAAAAAGAGCCAAAATGCCCATCACTACTGTGTAGAGAGTGAGCAGCACCAAGTTCCTGGGTGTGGACATCACAGAGGACCTCTCCCGGACTGAAAACACTGCACCACTGGCCAAGAGAGCACAGCAGCATCTCTACTTCCTCTGCAAACTGAGAAGAGCCGCGGCCCCCATCATGTGCACCTTCTACAGAGGCACCTTCGAGATCATTCTGCTGCATCACTGTGTGGTATGGCGCCTGCAACGCATCCTGCTGGAAGACCCTTCAATGCATAGTGAGGTCAGCTGAGAAGTTTGTTTGTGTCTCCCTCCCCTCCCTCCAGGACATTTATGGAACCCGTCTCACCCGTAAAGCCCTCTGCATTGACCCCACCCACCCGTCACACAGCTTCTTCAGTCTGCTGCCATCAGGGAGGAGACTGCGGAGTCTCCAGGCCAGGACCAGCAGGACAGCTTCATTCATCAGGCTGTCAGGAAGCTGAACTCCCGACCTTGCCCCCCCCCTTCACCATGCACCACTCTGAACCTCAGTCCCTACCCCCCGCCCCCACTAACACACTGGGACATGCACCAGACACTTTGTACAGCACTGGTCTGCTCTCTACCTCATTCAGCAGTTAACTGACCTCATTCAACCACCTCTTCTGTCAGTTTAAATAAAGAACTACTCTCTGAGATTTTTGACACTTTAATCAGACTGAATAAGCTCTTTTGCGCTAGTCATTATATCTGCACTGTTTACTTTACTGGTTTGCATTCTATCTACCATTTGCCTTGTGCTGCTTTACTTATTTTTCTTTATTACATGACCTATTTGTATAGTTGTAATTTATATTTTATTATCTATATTTAATGTTCTACTGTTAGTGTTATCTGTATGCACCAAGGGTCTGAGAGTAACGCAATTTCAATTCTCTGTGTGTATGTACTGTACATGTGGAAGAACTGACAATAAAGCAGACTTGACTTTAGCCCAGAGAGGGCTTCAGTTCCCGAGTTTAGCCAAGAGAGGGCTTCTATTCCTGAGATCGGCTCAACGAGGGTATCTGTTCCAGACCAGAGTCCAGTGCAGGCTCCAGGCCCTGTCCAGAGTCCAGTGCAGGCTTCAGCCCCTGGCCAGAGTCCAGTGTCTGCTCCTCCAGAGCGCCCTCCAGTCTTCCCTACTCCTCTACCAGAGCTCAGCCTGGATCCGGCATTCATCACAGAGTTAAGCCAGGAGCTCTCTCCAGTTCCAAAATCTATTACAGAGCCTGCCCCAGTCCATGAATCCGTTCCAGATAATGAGAGTTCTAAATACTTTCCAGAGGAGGAAAGCCCTAAATTCACTCCAGAGAATCGTGAGATGGCTCCAGATTCCGAGGTCTACCCTGAGAATGTTCCAGATTCCGAGTCTAGCACAGAGATGGCTTCAGTGTCTGAGCACAGTCAAGTGCCAACTTCAGCCTCTGAACACAAAACCGTGTCCGCTCTCATCCCAGAGCTCAGCCAAGATCCCGCTCTCACCCCAGAGCTCAATCAGGATCCTGCTCTCTGAAAAGACTTCAGTCAGTATCCTGATCTTGCCCTGGACTTAAGTGAGAAATCCACTCTTGAGTTCACTCTAGTTATTAAACTCCCGCTGTGGTGGCTTCTGCTGCAGAACCTCCTGAAGTGAGCTCCTCTCATCGCATCAGCAATTACTTGTGAATTCCCTATTTGTCCTGCCTTAACCAAGGAGGCTGTTCGTGAACCCCTTGAATGTCCTGTCATGGCCAGGAAGGCTTTCTGTGAGCTCTTTGCCTACTTTGTTGCGGTTGTAGAGGACTTTGTTAATCTGTCTGTGCTCTATGTTCCAGTTGTGCCTGTTCTGCCTTGGTGGGTATCTGCTCTACCTGTTCCTCCCTGGTGGACCTCAGCTTCATCTACTCCACCCTGGTGGGCGTCGGCTTCATCTGCTCCACCCTGGTGGGTGTCACTTCTGCCCTGGTGGGCTTCTACTCTGCCTGCTTCCCTCAGGTGGGCCTCAGCTCTGCCTACTCCGCCCTGGTGGAATTCAGCTCTGATGGCTCTGCTCTGGCTGGCTTCATGCTTTGCCTCAGTCTCCAGATGCTTTGTTGAATGGACCTGGCCCTCAGTCCCTCCTCCTGTTCTGCCTCCGCTCCACCATCCTCCTGGACTGTGTTGTTTTTGGAGCATCTGGAAGCCACTCCTTCGAGGGGGGGGTGGGTACTGTCACAGTCAACAGCTCAGCCATCTCAAGATACTACACTTCCCATCATCCCCTCTGGCTACAACCTGTGCTCACTCAACAACAGTCTCATCAATCCCACTTCAAAAGCCAGCACAAAAAAAAGTGGTTGTCTGGTCTCAAGGTTACTCCTTTCATGTACTTCTCTTCGGCTCTGCTAAAGAATGTTACGTACCTGTGCTCGTTGGACTGTGAACTGGAAACGAGGGCTTCATCCTCGTCTTTGGTACATGGTGACAGTATATGTATTCTATGATTATTTCTCACATGATTTACTGTTTAACCACCTGGTCTCAGGCGAGTTCAGTGATTCTATTAGTGAAACCATTAGAGTCCTTATACAAACGTACACAAAGTCTTTGACAAGAAATCGGTACATTATCGTCATTGTCCAATACTGAAAAAATATAATTTAAGTTGGGAAAACATGATTAAGTATGCAAATGTATGCTTGATGTATAAAATTATTTATGGTTTATCTTCTCCCCCTTTTGGTCAGTTAGTTAGTATTAGAACAACTGATTATAGTTCTACAAGAGTAGCATTAAGAGGAGACTGTATCATACCGCTTAGACAAAGTAATTTTTCTAAGTCTGCTTTTTCTGTCAAAGCTGCACAGGAATGGAATACTATTCTGACAGCTATAAGAGATCTAGGCACATGCTTTATTTAGGGTTCAACTGAAGAATTGGTTAAGTAGTACTCAGATTTGTCAACACTAGAATTGTATATATGCTAACTATCCTATTATTGTTTGTATCTTGTTTGCATTGTTTTTAATTGATCCTATTGTTTTCAGAAGACTACTGTATGATTTGTACTGTGTAAGTATAACATTTTCTAGTATGTATTTTTAATTCTATAATAATTTTTTATTTTTTTTGTGACTTAACATCTTGTCCAGGGACTACGGATGAAAAATAGCCTTTGACTAATTTTGGAACATTTACAGGAATGTTTTATTAATGTACAATGTCCCTGTCAACTGTTTTTAATTCCTACAACTATCTGGTCTCTGATTAATTAACATTTTAATGCTTCAAAACTGCAGTGTTCTGTCAACTTGTGTACTGCCGCTATAAATATCTCTGCATTTTTTTTCTTCTACAACAAAATCATATTTCTTTCTTTTTGACTCACTCAGCAGTAATTGTGCAGGGATATTATCTCATCTCCCATGGCATATAACAGGGAGTTGTATTGCATTGGTTTTGCACTCAGTCCTGATGCTAGATGAAAGCAATCAAATTGTCTGATCCATCTTGTATAATCCACTGAAATGGAGAAGTTCAAGGGCTCTGGGGATAATATCTGCACTGTAGGAACAGCCTTTTTTCGGTTTCTACATCCTCCTCCCACACTCTCCCAGCTTATTTGTAATGAAGTCCCTATCAGCCCCTTTCGCACCCTTTTTCAAGCCAGGTCACATTTAAGTCAAGTTTATGACTACTAATGTCATGTCTTTATTTCTGTTTTGTATTGATTTATTTTAATAAACTGCACCTGTGTTCATTCAATTAGCTGTCAGTGGATGACCCATTACATCCAAATTACAAAGTAAGAATAAACTCAAATGTGTTTTTGTTTGTTTGTTTTCTGTGCAGGGGTTTATTTACCCCTGATGAGTTTTGAATTGGCTTCAACAAGCGCAGGATCCTCAATACTGCTCTCAGCTTGAGCTGTGTGACAGAGAAAGAGATCAGAATGAAAATACAGTGACATAAAACCAAACAAATACATCAGCTAAACAAAGGGGAAAGCTTAGGCTGAAAGCTAATAGTTATCCTGAAAACCACCACACTGTAAACAATGGCTCTGTGAAAAATCAATTCTAGAAAAATAGTTTTATTTTTATATTTCAGATATATTATGAAAAATGTATTCTTTAGTTTCACGTTATATATTCTTTCGGTAACACTTAATAATGATATTACAGTAACAAAGTTTATAAATCATTTCCAAACTAGATGATTGATAGTATATAAACTGTAGCCTCTGCATTGTTAATTCATTTATAAATTAAGAACTAATTACGATAAGTTAACAAAGCCTACAGGACATTATCCAACTCTTCACATATAAGCTAATTAAACCATCATTTGTTAATTACAGTGATAATGAATGAAGAACTCACTATTTGTGAATAGCCTATTAATATATAAACAATGTAGAGACTACAGTATATTAGAGACTACAGTATATATACACATTATAACAGATTACAAATGACTTGTAAATACTTTATTACTGTATGCTTATTTTAAAGTGTGTACCAATTCTTTAAAGGCACATCTAACAATTTGATTTTAACTTAGATTTACCTTGCTTTTGTTTGTTCTCTAACTGTTCAGCCACATGGTTGTGGTCCATCTTCCTCAGGATGTCCACGGTGATCTTTACAGCTTTTTCTGGTCCAAAACGCTTCATAATCAGATCCACTGTGTCAGGAGCATCTGCCTTCTCCAGAGCAGCAGCTGAAAAGCAATTACGATTCCTTAAGTACCATTTAAACCTCTTCAGTTCATCTGTGACTAGATCATCCAGAGCGGCCAGAAGCTGCTCTGAAACAGACGCCATCACCCTTCACTGATTCACCCCTGCAAGACAAGCAGAAAAGAGCATTAGTAGATACAGAACATCATCTGATTTGTGTTAAAAAGCTATAATTACTTTGATAAGGTTGATAACTATTGTGATACACAATGTCTTAATATTGTTAGAAACTAAAATTCTAAAATCAATGGAAACTTTAAATCTAGATAGAACGTACCGTGTAAAATGAGGACCTTTGTATAAGATTCTTCTTCCTCCTCTGAACTGGCATCCTGGTAAACAGGTGAAACCAGTTTTTCAACAGAGAAATGAGAGAAACCCTGGGGGGAACCATTAAAAATCTGTTCTTCCAGTGAACTTTTAGTGTACTTTCATATCAGCTCTAAGAAATTAAATTTTCGTGGCCACAGAAAATAACTTTCTTACAGTATTAATGCATTAGAACATGTAGCTAGATCGGAATCATAAAACGAACATTATCCACAAGCAGTGACAGAATCATAAACTCATGTAATTTGTCCACAAAAGTTTTATTAACTAAACACTAACACAAAAAATTCTATAGAAACAAACATCCAAAACTCCAAAGAACTGGTTGGGAGTTTCCTACCAGATAGAAAGTGAAGACATGGCTGTAGTCAAGGCCTGCCAGGTGCACCGCGCCGGCCCTTGGACTAAGTGAGTCCAGCAACCAGAAGACAAAACAGAAGAGCAGCAGAAGATGATGAGAGAAGAGGGAGGTCACTGATGTAGTGGGCTTTTAAGTTTTGGCAAGGACACACCTCCAGGGCATCAGTGAGCCAATGGTAACAAAGTTTCAGAGGGAAAGTTTACGATCCTATGGTTGAAAGCTGGCTCATTTGCATGATCATACTGGGCAGGCAGTTTTATGTCCCTTTTGCTCTGATTAATATAACAAGCATACAATGCATGTTATGAGGAGGTGGTATGAACCAAGGATGGTGGATCAAACAAGGGTAATTTTGATATCAAACATGGTACCAACTGGGTTACATTATGTAATAACTCTATAATAAGTCATGTATAAAACAGTATACAATACAACAATACAAAAGACATTATACAAAACAGTAATGATACACACATTGTTCTGGGGATGTGCATGATCATTCATAGAAAAGTTTGTCTTTGAATTATTGAAAGGAGTCTCTTCCTATAGGCAGTAGGCCTATGTGTCTGTTTCAGAGGGAATTAAGTGAGAGGGAGTCTCTGCCTACAAAAGTCTATCTGGCTACTGTCATAACCAGAGGTCTGTTCTGTCATTTTGTGGTTTATTTGCATTTTGTGGAAAGAGTCCATAGACCCTCATATCTGGCTTGTTGGTTGGGTCAATAGGTGTCATCATCGTACAGTCTACATGGATGTCGTACCCAAGTTTATTAGATCCATGTCGCACAGTGTGACCAGCAAAGATCTTATAGGATTGCTAAAATCGTGCACTGTGTAGAAGGCTTTAGAGGGGAGAGCAAGATACGCAAGATCACACAAGTGCCAATTACCACATGAGCTTTTTCTGTGTGCTTCAGAGACTCAATAATAGTGAGTTTTGCTTATTTTACTTTCATAAAGTGTGCTCATAAAGTTCCTGTACCCATTGAAGTCAATTGGGTGTTTGTCTTTGTTACCCTGTTTTATACAGTTTTTCTTATATTATTGGATTGAAATCCCCAAACTTTTCTCCGAACAAAACATTAACGCTGACAGCCCATTCACACAGGGCATCAGCATTAACGCTCCTCATTTACTTTGAATGGAGTGACGTCAAGCGTTGTCGAACTGAATTGTGGCTCTGTCACGTTGCGTTGGGCCTGTTGCTCGTGGCAGAAGTTGAAAAACGTTCAACTTTTCAAGCAGAATCGCAGGCGTCAGCCAAACAGATCGCTTTATGCAAATATACTAGTGCAGACCCTAGCCAATCACGTTCGTGCAACACCAGAGAATAGCAGTATGTCAAAATGGAGGAAAAGCTTATTATCACGGCCGGTAATCACCCGGTGCTTTATGATCAATCTTTATATAGGGTTCAAATTGTCACTATCCAGCAGTCAAATGCAGAATAAAGAATTTATTGAAGTGATTAGATTTCAGACACGAAACAATGATTAACTTTTCATTCATTCATATAGCCATTCATTCATTCATTCATTAGAGTGGCTATTGAATTTGACCATGTATCTGTCAGTTGGCTGGTAACACTTTAAAGAGTTAATTCTGAACCTTGCATGTAATTGCAGAAAATAAAAATCTATTCAAACAGAACATGTTTGATAAAAATGTATTTAATAAATATATATTTAAATTCAATATATATTTATTAAATAAAAGAGGAAATATGCAGGACCAGGTGGAAGTCATTGAGAGACAGGTTTAGGAAGGAAAAAAATAAGGAAAGGGAAATGAGAAGGAGTGGGGCAAGGTCATCTGTGACACAGCCTTGGCATTTTATGGCAGTTATGGGTTTTCTCACACCATTCCTCACCAACCGTGAGATGTCCAGCAACATCCCCAAATGAACTCTGCCCCCTTCACCCAGCACCTCTTCTGTCCATCAGTTCTCCATCAGTCCAGAGCCAGAGGAGGACAGTCAGGTCAGAGAATGCAGCCAGGTCTTTACCATTGAGACAGGCAGTCAGATGGAGGCAGGCAGCGAGACAAAACCGGGCAGACAGATGGAGTAGGAGGAAACCATGGAGGTTGCTGACAGGTGCAGGAACAGAAAGAGACAGCATATGTCAATTTTTGAGAAAGGACTGTTGGCAGCAATTGAGCCACTGACACATCCACCACCATCAGCAGCATCAGAGGATGAAGACGAGATCTTCTTTCGAAGCCTCTTGCCCTCAGATTCAGATGTCTCAGATTCTTTTTTTTTTTTCAGTACATTATCAGTTGTCTCATTTTTTTCTACACATACTTATCTACATTTACCCAATTTTTCTATTTTTTACACCCACCATTGCACACATCAGTACATAAATAAAAATACTACAATATTAGTCTTATGGTTGTACTGCATTTTCACTTGTTCATATAGAGCAGGGGTGCCCAAACTCGCTCCTCGAGGGTCAGTGTCTTGCAGAGTTTAGCTCCAACTTGCCTCAACACACCTGCCAGGAAGTTTCTAGAATGCCTAGTAAGAGCTTGATTAGCTGATTCAGGTGTATGAGGTTGGAGCTAAACTCCAGGACAGAGTTTGGGCACCCCTGATATAGAATAACAGCATTTATATAACAGGTCTTTATGGTTGTGGTTTCATACAGTGGTATGTATGGAAGCTTATTTTCACCATGGAGTAAAAAATAAAAAGGTAATTGCAACTTTTATCTCAAAAATGGACTTTTTCTCAGAATTGCGTGATGTAAAATTCACAATGTGTCAGAATTGTGAGATAAATTGCAATTAACATTTTTATTTTTAATGTTTTTTATTATTATTATTATTATTATTATTATTATTATTTAGTAGCAGAAACTAGCTTTCATAGATATGTCTACACATAATACAATCACTTATAGATGCCATTTTTACTTACCTCAACATATTCAATTCATGTCAGAACTAGCAGCCACTTTTGCCATGCAATGGAATGTTCAGGCCTTTGTATGTTCTCCCATATGAAAAATGCACAAATTAGGAATTATTAGTAGAAAACAGAGCTGAATGGGCAAAGGCTGTGTACTTTTTGGCACATGGAAATGAAATATAAAACAGTAAAAGAGCTTTTGGGATTTGTGACCCTGAAAAGAGCCTCTATGTACTTGGCTGCCATGGCACTGCACCCTCCTGGTTGAAGTAGGCACAGTACGTCTCCCGGAGTTGGATTGCTCAACGGGTGGCATTGTTGGAGCCCATTCTTGGTGCATCTCTCAGGGCCTCAGGAGCTGAAGATGGCTCAATGGCGGGTTCAGCTCTGCGTGTGCACATTTGTGCTTTTTTCAGTTTCTTATAAACATTTAATGGCTAAAGTCTAATATCACTGTAATCAGCACAAACTGGGCTATAATAATAATAATAATAATAATAATAATAATTAATAATAATATGTAAGCAGCATGTATGTACATGATTGTGTTTTTGAGAAAAAAAAATGTTATGCGTGGTTAGTGAAAAACTAAAAATGTTAAATCACTTGAATAAGGCAATAAAAACACATACAGAAAATTGGTTCCCGGGACTTTTGAGAACTGGGAGCTTGTAGTCTAGAATTTTTTTTTTTCTAAATGATGTGAAAATCATCTTGTTTACTCACTTACAGAAAACAATATATTGATTTAAATTTTCTAAGACACTTTTTGTTGGTAAAAGTCATATGCGAGTAGGCGTCAACTATCATGAATTCACACCTGAGAAGACAAAGGCCTGCATAATGAGCTGCATAATGAGCCATTCAGTCACCTGTGTCACTGAGAGCGATGAGTTACAAGAAAGAATGTGAGGACAAAATAAATGTATATAATTTTATGTTTGTAGTTTATTTAGAATATATTTAATTATCCCACAACATAATTTAATATTCACTTGTGAGTGCAGTTAAACAGTTTATTAGGAACAATCAAAGCTGACTTTCAAACTGAATTTTTAGCATCATTACTCCAGTCATACAATCCTTCAGAAACAATCTGATTTTCTACAAAAAAAAAAAAAAAAAAAAAAAAAAAAAAAAAAAACTTTATTGTTATCGTTATCGTTATTATTATTATTAATGTTGAAAAGAGCTGAGAATATTTTTTTCAGGTTTTTTTGGGGGGATAAATTGAAAGAACAGCATTGTTTGTTACATCTGTTACATTTACATTCATTTGTTACATTTATATTATTTACATCAAGCTTTTGAATGGTATAGTAGAGTATATTGTTATTGAAACTTCATAATGTTTCACTTGATTATACATTTAGTCAGGAATTATAGTTTGGAAAAAGTCTAACTAGTAAAATGTTTACACATTATTTGAAACCTAATACAAGTATATAAATAAAAAATAAAAAAAGCAGAGATCATAAACATGAGTAAGTCTCTTTTTATTTAACCTTTATTTTTCCAGGAAGGTCCCATTGAGATTAAAAGAAATCTCTTCTTCCAGGGAGTCCTGGCCAAGATGGCCGTATTAAAATTTCACATAATTACAAAACACATAAAACAAATTCTAAACAGACAAGATAAATACAATAACATTAATCATATGTCACCAAATTAAAACAGACACACACTTCATTCATTTTACATCGCAATATATTTTTAAACGCATTCAAAGAAGGAATTATTTCTAGTTGAGCATTAATTTGAAATTCATTCCACAGCCAAGGAGCAAAGTAGGAGAAGGCTGATTTTCCATGTTCTGAGTGTATCCTTGGTACTTCTAATTTAATGCCAATCGATGATCTAGTGTTATAGTTCTTTTTATACAGGCATAAAAGCCTAGTAATGTAATTTGGCAGCATACCAAACAATGCCTTTACTGTAAATACTAATATATGTGATTTCCTTCTTTGATGTAAGGAGGTCCAGCCTACACGGCTATATAACAAACAATGATGTGTACGTGAACAAGCATTTGCTATAAAACGCAACGCACCATGATAAATGCAATCTAATCTTTTTAATAAATATATAGAAGCATGCATATAAATAATATCATCATAATCTAAAATGGTTAAAATGCCAACTTCTCGTCTATCCATATTCCCATATATCCATATTCAACAGTAAGAATAGACGGAGCAGTGATCATAGAACGACTACGTAAAAAAAAATGTACTTAATATTATTCGCATTTAAAATTAATTTTAATTGGAGTAAATTATGCTGAAAAGTATTAAAAGAATCCTGTAAAATTTCAATAGCTTGTGAAAGAGAGGCTGCTGCTGAATAAATTATTGTATCGTCAGCATAAAAATGTCACTTTGCAGATTCTATTCCCTGCCCTAATTCATTTATAAAAATAGAAAAAAGAAGTGGTGCCAGTAAGGAACCTTGCGGGATACCCTTCTCAACTGTTAACACGGATGAAACATAATAATCTATAGCAACACATTGCGTTCGATCAAATAAATAATTTTGAAACCAACTCAAGGCCGAGTTACAGAGGCCTATACTTTTAAGCCTCTGCAACAGTAAGCCATGATCCACTAAGTCAAACGCTTTTGTCAAATCAACAAACAAGGCCGCACAATGCTGTCTCTCATCGAGAGCAGTGATTAAATCATTAGTAACAAGTGTAGTAGCTGTTATCGTACTATGGTCCGCTCTAAATCCTGACTGAAATGCGTTTAAGATATTTCGACTAGCAAGGTATTCTTTCATTTGATCATTTACTATAGATTCAAAAACTTTTTCTAAAACCGGTAATTTAGAAATAGGGCGATAATTATTCAAATCAGAGGGATCTCCTTTTAATAATGGCATAACCATAGCTGATTTCCAAGATGTTGGAATTACATTAGTGGATAGACTCAAATTAAAAATTGATGCAATAGGTTCAGCAATAATATCTGCAGACACTTTTAAAAAAAAACTGCTGAGTACAGTGCTGAATAAAGCACTTTATTCTTTTTTTTTCTGAGGAAATCCAAATCTCAAACCCTGAGGTAATCCACATCACATCTTTTTGGGGTGAATTATGTCTTATTCCTCTCATCGCGAAGCAAACAGTAAAATAAAAAACTTGAACAGTGTCGCTGCGTTGTCTTCTGTTGTGTGGGCGTATTCAAGCTGCGCGCTTCAGTGAAACAATATCATCTCAAAAGCGCATTCAGCGCGTTGTCACATTAGAAGATAATGAAAGGAGACGTGAAAGACAGACATCGCGTTGTTTTCTTAATGATTACTTTAACACAGAATATTTGTTTTCAGCAGCACTTGTTTAGTTTAAAAGTAGACATGTCAGGCTTTCTATAGATATCTCTCTCATGTCTCTTCGTTGAGTATTCACTGAGTTACAGTTCATTTTAATAACGCATGTCTAAATGAAGATCACCGCAGACAAAGGCTGCAGACAGCACTCCTTGTTTATCTTTATTTTTTAAATGCACAAAGTTTTGTTGTTATTATGTCTGTATACAAAAAAAGTAGACCCTTTACAGATTCAATTGATGTATTGCTCTTATCTGTACGATCAAAACTGAAAGTGTAATTTAAGTTATTTTCGGGGCTATCAGGACAAAATGCCTCAAAACGCGTATACGCATTAATCAACTCCAGAGGGTTAAGCGCAGGAAGTTGTGCAACATGCATGTGACCTTCACACACAACTCCGCAACCTCTGGACTTGTCGCGATGACACGGCAATACATCCGCCTTCGAGCAAAGTGGATGCCAAAGGCACACTGAACTACCAGCCTAGCCCGGCTTAGGCAGTAATTGAACACCCTTCTCTTTGGTGGGATGTGATGTCCAGGGTATGGCCACAAGAGGTTCGTCATTAGCGGGAAACCCTCATCTCTGACAAACACACAGGGCAGAGGCCCCCGCTGTTCGGCTGCTGGGATAGCAGCATCTGGTGGTAAGTCAAGCGTGCCATCTCTGAGGCCTACTCCAAACGCTGAATTCCGTAGTGTTCCACTGTCACGTGTTCTGGCATAGCCCCCAACATCCACAACCCTAAACAGGTAGGCAAGGCAAGGCAAGTCAAGTTTATTTATATAGCACATTTTGTACACAATGGTAATTCAAAGTGCTTTACATAAAAGAAGGTAAAATAATCATGAAGAAAAATAATAAAAAAAATAAAACAAGCAATTTTAAAAACATAAAACAAGCAATTTTTACAACATTGGAAATGATTTAAAAATTTACTTATTTAAAATGAATTTAAAACAGTTAAAAATAGAAAAATGATTTTACATAAAATACAGTGAATATGTAAAATACAGTGCAATCAATTCGGACATCGCACAGTGCTCATTCAACAAATGCACAGCTAAACAGATGAGTTTTGAGTCTAGATTTAAATGTGACTAATGTTTTAGCACATCTGATCTCTTCTGGACGCTGATTCCAACTGCGGGGCGACACAGTAACTAAAGGCGGACTCCCCTTATTTTGTGTGAACCCTTGGTATTTCTAACTGACTCGATCCTAATGATCTGAGTGGTCTGTTAGGTTTATATTCAGTGAGCATATCTGCAATGTATTTAGGTCCTAGATCATTGAGTGATTTATAAACGAGTAAAAGTACTTTAAAATAAATCCTAAATATAACCTGGAAGCCAGTGTAAGGACCTGAGGACTGGTGTGATGTGCTCAGATTTTCTGGTTCTAGTCAGAATCCTGGCAGCAGTGTTCTGGATGAGCTGCAGCTGTCTAATGGTCTTCTTGGGAAGGCCGGTGAGGAGACCATTACAGTAGTCCACCCTGCTGGTGATAAAGGCATGAACTAGTTTCTCTAAGTCTGACTGGAAACAAAACATCTAATTCTTGCAATGTTTTTTAAATGATAGTATGCTGATTTAGTTACTGCTTTGACATGACTACTGAAACTAAGGTCTGTCTCCAGAATCACACCAAGATTCCTGACTTGATTTTTAGTTGTTTGACCCCTTGAGTCAAGGTATGCATTCACCTTGAAAACTTCATCTTTGTTTCCAAATGCAATAACTTCAGTTTTATCCTTGTTTAACTGAAGAAACTTCTGGCACATCCAACTATTAATTTCATCAAATACATTTGCAGAGGGAGTCAATGGGGCTGTAGTCATTTGGCGATAAGGCTAGGTAAATCTGTGTATCATCAGCATAGATGTGATAGGCAATTTGGTTCTTTCTCATTATCTGAATTAGTGGGAGCATATACAGGCTAAACAAGAGTGGTGCCAGAATTGAGCCTTGTGGGACTCCGCATGTCATGGACGTCAACTTAGACTTATGCTCTCCTAGACTCACATAATAACCTCTCCCTTCTAAGTATGACCTGAACCATTTGAGTACCATCCCAGAAAGCCTGACCCAGTTTTCCATACTCTCTAGTAGTATGTTGTGATCGACAGTGTCAAACGCAGCACTGAGATCTAGCAATACCAGCACTGATATTTTGACCAGAGTCAGAATTTAAGCGAATATCATTTATTATCTTAATGAGCGCTGTCTCTGTGCTGTGATGCGGTCGGAAACCCAGATTGAAAATTGTCCAGGTATCCATTTGAGTTTAAGTATTTGTTCAGCTGATTAAAAACTACCTTTTCTATAATTTTGCCTATAAAAGGAATATTAGATATTGGTCTATAATTACTCAAAATGGTGTTATCAAGATTGCTTTTTTTTCAGGAGGGGCTTAACAACTGCAGTTTTCAGGGAGTTTGGAAATGTCCCAGAAAGAAGTGAGGCGTTCATCACTTCTAAGAGATCTGCTTCTAAACAGTTAAGCACACTTTTGAAAAAAGATGTGGGAAGTGTGTCAAGATAGCAGATTGACGATTTTAGGTGCTGCACTATTTCTTCCCAAATTTTGCTATCAATTGCTTCAAAAATAGACATAGTATCTTTTTGATATTGTGTCCAGATCTGTCTGACCTCTGCATTACTTGAGGATGTGCTAATTGCCTTCCTGATATTGATGATCTCATTTGCTAACTGAGAGCATTTCACTGGGAATCTGACTTGGGGGGTTTGTCAGTCTCTCAACAGTGGCAAAAAGAGTACGAGTGTTGTTTAAGTTACTGTTTATAAGGTTTGAGAAGAAATTCTGTCTAGCTGTGACTAGTTTCACATTAAAAACATGAAGGCTGTCTTAAAAGATGCTATAGTGAATTTCAAGTTTCGTCTTCCGCCACATCCGCTCGGCTTTCTGCATTGTCTTTTCATAGTCTGAACTGCTGTTGATCTTCTCCAAACTGATTTCTGTCTGTTTGTTTTCTTACTGACTATTATTGGAGCAATATCATCAATAACATTAACTTTTGAGTTAAAGGAATCAAGGAGAATATCAACAGAGTCTGCAGAAATGCTTGGTGTTAGAGATATAGCCTCCATAAACCGCACACTAGTGTCCTCGTTAATGCATCTCCTTCTGACAGAGACAGATCTAGATTCAGTGGTAGCAGAGATCAATATATCAAAGAAAATACAGAAGTGATCAGATAGTGCTACATGCTTAATAACAATGGATGAAATGTTTAGACGCCTACTGATGATTAAATCTAGAGTGTGTCCACCTTTGTGTGTGGGTCCATGCACATGCTGAATCAGGTCAAAAGTGTTTAGAACCGTTATCATTTCTTTTGAAGTTTTGTTTTCTGCATTATCTATATGAATATTAAAATCCCCTGCAATAACAAAACAGTCACACTCTGAGGAAATCATTGATAGCATTTCTGTGAACTCTTCAACAAAGGCCTCCAAAGAGTATTTTGGAGGCCTGTAAATAATGATAAACAGAACGCGTGGAGCACCTTTCAGTACAATCCCTAGATATTCAAAAGACAAGTACTGACCAAATGACATTTGCTTGAACAGATACACATCCACAAATACAACAGATACACCTCCAACGAGTGTCGCTTTCCTTCATACACTCATGAAAGTAAAGTTAGGAGGTGCTGCTTCATTGAGGACTGTTGCCCTGCAGCTGTCTTCTAGCCATGTTTCATTTAGAAACATAAAATCCAGATTGTTTGTGGCTATAAAGTCATTGATTAGAAATGATTTTTTTTTTTTAGTAGTAGTTGGCATCGACAACAGCCAGGAGCACCAGAGAGTAGGTGGACTTGTAATTGAAGAAGAGGGACCCAGAATTTGGTGGTGCTTGTAAGACCGCATGTTTCCCGTCGATGGCACCAAGACAATTGGGAAAATTCCAGCACACATGGAACTAGTCAGCGATGGCCCTCCAGTTCTCAGTGCTGGGAACTGGCATAGTCTCCTCCACCAGGGTTGTCCAGATGGCACTGGCCACTTCACTCACAATGTCTGAGACAGCAGAGTGCCCAACACGGTAACTGAAGGCAATTGTTCTGAAGGAATCTCCAGTGGCCAGGTACCTGTGCAAAAATCAAAATACATTACATTAAAAATAATAAAGTTAATAAGATTTACTGTGCATGTATGTTCTTTGTCTTTTACTATGAGCACACTGACTACTATCATGTCATCTGCTTTTACTGGCTTTTATGCATTTACTAACAGGATAGAATAACACACTGGACATGTACAGAATGTATAGTATGTATGCATAGTATAGTAGAATCACATAATTTCCACATGCTCAAACAAGCTGATCTCGGAGACAATTATTGAGTTAAAGAGATAGTTCGGCAGAACAAAGAAATTTATACAGGTTTGGAACAACCTGAGTAAATGATGACAGAATTTTCATTTTTGGGTGAACTATCCTGGTAGTAATACTGGTAGTAGGTACATTTTTGAGACTAAAAAAAGCTACACTAAACCACTGATGCATTTTCTTCTATCACTGATCACTGGTGGCATCTCTCTAGCCGATAGTTCAAACAGAAGTCTACAGCAAGTGTAATCATATAAAATAATTCTTACCGTAGGCAGATAGCGAGTTGCTTGGCAGGTCCAATTGCCAACCGCATCACTGAATTGGCCTTTATGATGAGTGGGCCCACCTTACCGAGTAACTCGTCGAATATGTCCGGGGACATCCTGAAGTACTACTCAAACAGTGCGCCATCCATGCGCAGCTTCAGACACGTCCTCCATCAAGCGTTAACGCAGATGCCCCGTGTGAATGGGGCATGAGTCTCCTTTGAGGTTCAGTCAGGAATTAAAGAATCATTTTTCGTTAGAAGTCCTGGCTTTGTCCTTTTATTAGTATACTAGAAGGACGTCAAGCCGGCCACATATAACAAATAATTGTGTCAATCCGTTACATGCCTGTTTGTCATTCCTGTGTTTTACATTTCAAGACTTTTATTTTGATTATCTCTTGTCATGCTATGTCTGTTATCTTCCTGTGTTTTATTTTTTATTTTAACAATTAGTTTTTGCTGTTTCTGCCTTTAATTCAAATACAAACTCGATTCCAAAAAAGTTGGGAGACTGTACAAATTGTGAGTAAAAAAGGAATGGTATTTGATATTAGGTCAATTGGCAACATGATTGGGTATAAAAAGAGCCTCTCAGAGTGGCAGTGTCTCTCAGAAGTCAAGATGGGCAGAGCATCACCAATTCCCCCAATGCTGTGGTGAAAAATAGTGGAGCAATATCAGAAAGGAGTTTCGCAAAGAAAAATTGCAAAGAGTTTGAAGTTATCATCATCTACAGTGCATAATATCATCCAAAGATTCAAAGAATCTGGAACAATCTCTGTGCTTAAGGGTCAAGGCCAGAAAACCATACTGGATGCCCGTGATCTTCGGGCCCTTAGATGGCACTGCATTACATACAGGTATGCTACTGTAATGGAAATCACAACATGGGCTCAGGATTGCTTCCAGAAAACACAATCCACCGTGCCATTCGCCATTGCCGGCTTAAACTCTAAAGTTAAACAAATAAGCCATATCTAAACTTGATCCAGAAGCACAGGCATTTTTTCTGGGCCAAGACTCATTTAAAATGGACTGTGGCAAAGTGGAAAACTGTTCAAAATTTGAAGTTCTTTTTGGAAAACTGGTACGCCATGTCATCCGGACTAAAGAGGACAAGGACAACCCAAGTTGTTATCAGCGCTCAGTTCAGAAGCCTGCATCTCTGATGGTATGGGGTTGCAAAAGTGCATGTGGGATTGGCAGCTTACACATCTGGAAAGGCACCATCAATGCTGAAAGGTATATATCCAAGTTCTAGAACAACATATACTCCCATCTCTTTCAGGGAAGACCTTGCATTTTCCAACATGACAATGCCAGACCACATACTGCATCAATTACATTACATTACATTTAGTCATTTAGCAGACGCTTTTATCCAAAGCGACTTACAAATGAGGACAATGGAAGCAATCAAAAACAACAAAAGAGCAATGATATATAAGTGCTATAACAAGTCTCAGTCAGCCTAAACACAGTACACGTAGCAAGGGCTTTTAAATAATATAATAAATAAAAAGAAAACAGATAGAATAGGAAAAGAATAGAGCAAGCTAGTGTTAGAGGTCTTTTTTTATAATTGTATAATAAATGAAAAGAAAATAGATAGAATACAAAAAGAATAGAAAGGTAGTTAGATTTTTTATTTTTATTTAATAGAATTAGAATAGTTATTAAATTAAATTAAATTAAATTAAAATTAAATTGAACCTGGAGGGAACACGATTCTTGAAGATGGCTGAGTTGGGCAGGTCATTCCACCTGGAGGGAACATTTAATTTAAAAGTCCGTAAAAATGACTTTGTGCTTCTTTGGGATGGCACAATCAAATGACGTTCACTTGCAGAATGCAAGCTTCAAGAGGGCACATAAGTCTGAAGTAATGAATTTAGGTAAAGGGGTGCAGAGCCAGTGGTGGTTTTGTATGCAAACATCAATGCCTTGAATTTTATGCGAGCAGCTATTGGTAGCCAGTGCAAATTGATAAACAGAGGTGTGACGTGTATTCTTTTCAGCTCATTAAAAATTAATCTTGCTGCCGCGTTCTGGATTAATTGTAAAGGTTTGATAGAACTGGCTGGAAGACCTGTCAAGAGAGCATTGCAATAGTCTAGCCTGGACAGAACAAGAGCTTGAACAAGGACCTTTAAACATGGCCTTGTCCCAACTTTTTTAAGATGTGTTGATGCCATGAAATTTAAAATCAACTTATTTTTCCCTTAAAATGATACATTTTCTCAGTTTAAATATTTGATATGTCATCTATGTTGTATTCTGAATAAAATATTGAAATTTGAAACTTCCACATCACAACATTATGACATTAATTTAAACAGTATCCCAACGTTCTACCAGACAAGATCGAAAGACCCAATGATGACAGGAAGTGAAGTGGGAGGTGTAGGTGGTATCTGGAATGGTCTACCAGCCCACAAGGCTAGAGCCCTGCATGGGCCTCAAATTTAAGCCCTAGTCCGGCCCTGGCCCGAGGCGCTCAGGCCCTAGCCCGGCCCATGTCCGACAGCTTATCAGAGTTACTGGGCTGAGCCCGCCTTTTTCCCCCTTCTCCCTAAACAGCTTAAACTACTGTTAAGCTATTAAAATAGTTCAGTTTTGTATGTAATAGCAAAGTGATTGTTTCATTTTGTTTTTTATTAAGTTAATTTAGAAAAACGTTTGGAGCATTTTTTGTACGTTAAATATAAGTTTTCGTTTTTTTTTTAGTAACGACTAAGCGGTCAGCGGCAGAGTGAGCCTATGTTTGATCAATTTAGCCTTCTCAAATCCTCACAACTTGCCTAAAATAAAATCTATAGATATAATACAGTTCAAGCATATAACAATGTTTAAACGTTAAACCTAGATAAATGTGCGCTATATCCAATAGTTTGTGCAGGACATGGAGGTGCCAGCGCCATCACTTGAATTTTTTTTGTGGATACGCCTTCATTTTTGCTCATAAAGGTAAGAGCAAGCATTCATAACTGCAAAGGGTCTACTTTTATTTGTGTGCACTCATAATATCAACAAAACGTTTTTTCGTTGCTATTATAAAATAAAGAAAACAAACATGATGCGCTTTCTGCCGTCTCATCAAGGAGTACAAAAATGAACCGAAACTCAGCGAAAACATGCCTCACAGACATGATAAATATATCTATAGAAAGGTTTAAATGATTACTTAAAATAAACCTAATCAAAAACAAAAACACGTTCATTATAATCATAATCCGTAAAGATGCACTTCTCTTTAAAGGCGCGTCTAATGATGAGATGGTGAGTTAGGATCCGCAACTTCATCCTTGCGACACAGACTCAGAAAACAATAGTTTATTAGTAAACAATTCAAATATCTCCTTACTATTTCCCCCGTCACAATTATGGTAGGCTAATTACTTTTGCCAGCGCTTTGCAGGTAAAAATGGTACTTATATGACCGCCATCAATTCGTAACAGTGAATGAAGAGGTATCATATTGATCACAAGTGCAGTATGGAGTTCCTCAAGGCTCAGTACTAGGGCCATTACTCTTCATGCTTTACATGTTACCCTTGGGAGATATCTTCAGGAAACAATGTTAGCTTTCACTGTTATGCTGATGATACTCAGCTGTATATTTCTTCGCAGCAACAAAACTACAAAAGAAATGATAACAGTTCTAAACACTTGACCTGATTCACACACAAAGGTGGACACACTCTAGATTAAATCATCAGTAGGGGTCTAAACATTTCATCCATTGTTATTAAGCATGTAGCACTATCTGATCACTTCTGTATTTTCTTTGATATATTGATCTCTGCTACCACTGAATCTAGATCTGTCTCTGTCAGAAGGAGATGCTTTAACGAGAACACTAGCGTGATGTTTATGGAGGCTATATCTTTAACACCAAGCATTTCTGCAGACTCTGTTGATATTCTCCTTGATTCCTTTAACTCAAAAGTTAAGAATGTTATTGATGTTATTGCTCCAATAATAGTCTGTAAGAAAACAAACAGACAGAAATCAGTTTGGAGAAGATCAACAGCAGTTCAGACTATGAAAAGACAATGCAGAAAAGCCGAGCAGATGTGGCAGAAGACACATGTGCAGTTGTTAAGCCCCTCCTGAAAAAAAGCAATCTTGATAACACCATTTTGAGCAATTATAGACCAATATCTAATCTTCCTTTTATAGGCAAAATTATAGAAAAAAGGTAGTTTTTAATCAGCTGAACAAATACTTAAACTCAAATGGATACCTGGACAATTTTCAATCAGGTTTCTGACTGCATCACAGCACAGAGAGAGCACTCATTAAGATAATAAATGATATTCGCTTGAATTCTGACTCTGGCAAAATATCAGTGCTGGTATTGCTAGATCTCAGTGCTGCGTTTGACACTGTCGATCATAACATACTACTAGAGAGACTGGAAAACTGGGTCGGGCTCTCTGGGATGGTAGTGGAGTCCCACAAGGCACAATTATAACACAGATCCTTTTATATCATTCAAATACACCATTAGTCTAAGTGGACGTCCATGACATGTGGAGTCCCACAAGGCTCAATTCTTGCACCGCTCTTGTTTAGCCTGTATATGCTCCCACTAAGTCAAATAATGAGAAAGAACCAAATAGTCTATCACAGCTATGCTGATGATACACAGATTTACCTAGCCTTATCGCCAAATGACTACAGCCCCATTGAGGATTGATTTTAAAGTACTTTTACTTGTTTATAAATCACTCAATGACCTAGGATCAAAATATATTGCAGATATGTTAACTGAATATAAACCTAACAGATCACTCAGATCATTAGGATCGAGTCAGTTACAAATACCAAGGGTTCACACAAAACAAGGGGAGTCCGCCTTTAGTTGCTATGTGGGAATCAGCTTCCAGAAGAGATCAGATGTGCTAAAACATTAGTCACATTTTTAAATCTAGACTCAAAACTCATCTGTTTAGCTGTGCATTTATTGAATGAGCACTGTGTGATGTCCGAACTGATTGCACTGTACATTACGTATTCACTGTAATGTAAAATCATTTTCTATTTTTAACTGTTTTAAATTCATTTTAAGTCAATTTTTAAATCAGTTCCAAAGTTTTAAAATTGCTTGTTTTATTTTTATTCTTTTTCTTCATGATTATTTTACTTTCTTTTATGTAAAGCACTTTGAATTACCACTGTGTACGAAATGTGCTATATAAATAAACTTGCCTTAACTTAAAAAAATAATCAAAAAAAAAACACCAAATCCATAAATTTTAAACAGAGATGGCGACAAAGAGGCAAAACTTACAGACTGCAGGTTTAAATTACATTAATCACAAAATTTACTTTCTAGCCTGTTTCATTTGTAGGTTTACCCTTACCGTCAGTTACAAAGGTTGCTTAGTCTTTATTTGTAGTTAATTATACAAATGTTTAAAATTAACTTTGCAGTTGTATTGTTATGCAATAAAAGCTTTTATGTGTTTTCATTTGTGTAGTATGTGATTTGGCGTGGTCCATGGGAAATAGTCCTGCCACCACAGCTGTAAAAAATTCTAGAGTAAACACTGTAGGTAATAATTAAACCTGTAAAAAGATCATATGCAGTGTTATATTTAGTTCTGTCAGACCTACTAACATCATAACATCTATTATTTTCCGTCATTAAAGTAAAGTTTGGTTCACATTTTTTAAATAGTTTTTTAAAGGGATAGCCCACTTAAAATGAATGAATGATGCATTTTTATAGTGCTTTATTGTGTATTGTTGTACACCCAAAGCGCTTTACAATCGTGGGGGGTCTCTCCTCAACCACCACCAGTGTGAGGCATCCACTTGGATGATGCAACGGCAGCCACAGGACAACGGCGCCAGTGCGCTCACCACACACTAGCTACAGGTGGAGAGGTGAGAGAGACAGAGCCAATCAAGTGGTTGGGGATTATTAGGAGGCCATGATTGACAAAGGCCAAGGGGGCAATTTGGCCAGGACACTGGGGTTACACACCTACTCTTTACAAGAAGTGCCATGGGATTTTTAATGACCACAGAGAGTCAGGACCTCGGGTTTAACGTCTCATCCGAAAGACGGTGCTTGTTGACAGTATAGTGTCCACGTCACTGGGGCGCTGGGACCCACACAGACCACAGGGTGAGCACCCCCTGCTGGCCTCACTATCACCTCTTCCAACAGCAACCTAGATTTCCCAGGAGGTCTCCCATCCAGGTACTGACCAGGCTCAGCCCTGCTTAGCTTCAGTGGGCAACCAGTCTTGGGCTGAAGGGTGATATGGCTGATAAAATAAAACTCTGTCATCATGAAGTACATTTACATTCATGCATTTAGCAGACACTTTTATCCAAAGCAACTTACAGTGCATTCAGGCCATTTTTTTTACCAGTATGTGTTCCCTGGGAATCGAACCTACAACCTTTAACGCTCCAAAATCAATGGAGAACAAATGGGATGCCCACCAACATACTAAGTTGTATGACTTAAGGCTGGCCCACACTAAAAGATTTTTACAATCTTTTCAAAATGTGAACGACCACAGACGTGATGATAAAAATAACCCAACACACTTAAAGACTTTTCCCATGGACTGGAGCAGATTCTAGTGTTTGACAGTCAGTGTTTGACAGACAATTTTTAAGCAAGTTATAGACCATTAGCAAATTCTACTTTTTACTTGTCATTTTTTAACAAGTCTTCTGTGATTTGTTTTCTTCCCCCTTTTCAGGTATAAAGTTTAATTTGTTAATACTGTGTAAAATAATGTTATATGAGTCATAAATATTCAGTTATTTTGATCTGGGTTTCATTCTCATGGACTTCTAGTTTATTTTCAGTCATGTGTTCCCTTGTTTAGTTACCTGCCACTCTTATCAGGTGTCATAGTGATTAATTTGATCTGCATAGGTGTTTGATTATTTCATTCATTTGTACATTTTCACAACTTGTACACAAGTTGCTGTCTGTTCACTCCTCAGTTTGTCCAGTCTTGTTACGGTTGTGTTTGTCTACTTGCTGTTATTGGAGTTTGCAATTAAAGCTTTTGAACCGGGGCCCGCATTCATGAAAATTCTGAGTGCAAAGAGGCTCCTAGTGACAAAATTTGAAGACATTTCCCCTTAGAATTAAAGAGAAGATCCTAGTAAAGATTAAAATTATTCACCAAGCATCTTAAACCTGAAAAGAGTTCTTAAGATCTAAAAGTGTTAGGAGCAGGGAGGAGAACTTTTAAGAGGCTTAAGAGTTTCTTTAGCGGAGGAGGAAATGGCAGAAAGACGAAGAGGGAGAAGAAATGTTGCAGACAATGGATGACTTAAGACACTAGATAAGATTATGCCGGGGTCATGTTTGTGATCTCTGAGTAAAACAAGAAAAAAAGAACCTTATTTAAAAGTGCACTTATTTTTTTCCCTCTTGAACAACCAATCACAGTCTTCAAAAGCAGTGGTAGAAAGGAGTACTAAAAAGCTGTACTTAAAAGTATTGTGTAAAACTATTGCTACTTAAGGAATAATGTTCTTGAGTACAAGTACTGAAAAAAAAATGACTCAAGTTACTGCTTTACAAAGTACTTTAGTATTGTTTTTATATTTTTACCCAAAATGAGGTGATGTGAGCATTATGGAAAATTAAACAATTGAGAAGATTTATTAAATAGTACAGTCATACTGTTAAATAGTCATAAGTTTAAGTATTAAACTTAAACTTATGAACAGACCTGATTGCATGGGACTTGACTGGTCAAATTAGGGGCTTGGTTGTCAGAATAATCAACTCAAATTAATTTAAAATTCATGAGTCACATGTAGCAACAATCACTTTCTGGGGAATAATTAACTCAAATGAAGTGAATATTCATGAGTCTATTAATATGATGTGCTTATTGCTTACAAATATTAAATTACCCAAAGAGGGAATATTTAATCATTTAAAGGTAATCTTTACTAGAATTAATGTAAGTTATCTAGACAATCTGTTCGTCCCACGAACTGGATGCTAGACTCCCTTATCAAATATCAATAAAAATACCCTTCTTACAAACTCCAAGAAATATTAATCTTCTGATCAGGAAGAACAATATTTTATGTGTCTGTAGTATTTAGATTACTGAATAGTAATTACTAGAAAACAAAGCTTGTAGCTTAGATCACACGATTCAGGGACTTCGATCTTGATGAGCAATAACGACGGTTCAATTCAAGCAAATTATTGTATTTAATAAAAGCGGACTAAAGAGTACATAACTACAATTCACACAGAGTAAATATGAGTATATAGCAAAACAAACAATACAATTTAAACAAGATAATCAAACGAAAATAGTAATGAAATAGAGAGGAAGAGAAAGAGAGAAAGAGAGAGAGAGAAAGAGGGAAAGAGAAAGAGGGAAGGCAGATCTCAGAGTGACAATTTTCAAACAGTTAACTTTGCGAGAGACTCCAAGTCATTGGATAATTTCACAAAAGTGGAATAGCCTAGACAACCTTAAACAGCAATTTTTTAAGTTGAGATATAAGAAAGTACTTGCTTTGATCTGGCCCTTGTGTGTAGCTGAGCTCAAATTGTCCGTTGTTGTAGCTTCTACGTTGTCCGTTCCGGAGCTGATGACGCGTGAGTTCGTGGTTAACGCGAATGTAAACTTTGCCAAAAGATGATTAGACTTAAGTTCGTTTGACTCGTGAGGACAATTGAACGAAGTCAAATATCAGAAGACAATAAAGAAAAACTAAGATAAAACGAAAAAGTAAAGAAGAACAAACGGAGGGACTTCTTGAGAAGTCCGATCGCGAACTGGGAAACCCCCCTCTTTCTCTGGCGGAATGCCACGAGCAAGGGTTTTCCTTTGTTTTTATTGAAAGGTTGGTTCACACCTATGTCACCTTATGAACCAATGAGGTGTGAGAAACTGAGGCGGGAAAAATCTTCTTTGTCTGCTGATTCCCGCCCACTGGTCTAATTTATGGCGATGACAAAATTACACATTTTTCCTCAGAAAGATTGTACTTCTGAAACAATGCATCTTTTTGTAATTTGCCATTGAGATTCGTCACAGTCGGGTTTCTACGATCATACAGACACCATAAACTATAACTTTGTGAGTCAGGGATACAGAGATACAGAGTTGTTCCTAACTACAGGCATATAAAGTTTGATTAAACACACACAGTAAACATTATATCTATTCCACTATATCACGTGAAGACATCTAAGCACATAAAGAGATACATTTAATACATTTAGAGGTAGTTTATCAAAAGTGTTCATGTGTGAGCCAGAAATGCTCGTGTGGGTGTGTGAGCCAGAAATGCTCGTGTGGGTGTGTGTGTGTGTGTGTGTGTGTCTGGAATGTCGTCGTGCTGTGATTAAAAGGGTGGGTGTTTATCTTTCCTTTGATGCTCACGAGAGTGTCTCTGGATCATCTCGAAGGTGTAATAAATGTCACAAGGGCTGAGATGTCGTCGACATCGTGGCGCCCGAGGGGGGGTTTTATGTTGGAGGATGTTGTAAAAACAAAAGTCCTTATCTTTTGTTTTTTTTTTAAGTTCTTGTCTCTGAGTGCAGGATGTGTTAGAGAGTCAGGATTCATTAATATGAAACGGATGGTTGAATACCATCCGCTCATTAGTGTTACACACAACACAAACTGTTTGAAAACAGCATTTCTTTCTTAGTATTTAAGTTTTTTTTTATAGTTTTGTTTGGGAACTCCCTCTTTGCCATAAGGATATTCTCTGATGCGTACACAACAAAATGAAACTATACTACTTTTTTGGGGTTTAAAAGTGGTAGATGCATAGGCTGTCAATGGAGACATTTCAGATTTCAATAAAAAAGATCTTCATTTGTCTTTTAATGGGTATGTTATGATGTGATTTTTGCCAAACTAAGTCTTTAAATGTAAAAAGAATTCAATATAACATGGTTGTGAAACTCTGATTTCATACAGAATTGCTTTCTTCTGTCTGCCTGGGATCTGACTGATGATACTGAGGATCTGACTGGTGCTGCCAGTACCTAGGTTCCTACTGCCATGGGAAACCTGGAAATTGCATTTTAAAATATGATTTTCAGTACTGGAACAAACCATGGACATTTCTATACTACAGGTGCTGGTCATATAATTAGAATATCATCAAAAAGTTGATTTATTTCACTAATTCCTTTCAAAAAGTGAAACTTGTATATTATATTCATTCATTACACACAGACTGATATATTTCAAATGTTTATTTCTTTTAATTTTGATGATTATAACTGACAACTAAGGAAATCCCAAATTCAGTATCTCAGAAAATTAGAATATTGTGAAAAGGTTCAATATTGAAAACACCTGGTGCCACACTCTAATCAGCTAATTAACTCAAAACACCTGCAAAGGACTTTAAATGGTCTCTCAGTCTAGTTCTGTAGGCTACACAATCATGGGGAAGACTGCTGACTTGACAGTTGTCCAAAAGACGACCATTGACACCTTGCACAAGGAGGGCAAGACACAAAAGGTCATTGCAAAAGAGGCTGGCTGTTCACAGAGCTCTGTGTCCAAACACATTAATAGAGAGGCGAAGGGAAGGAAAAGATGTGGTAGAAAAAAAAAGTGTACAAGCAATAGGGATAACCGCACCCTTGAGAGGATTGTGAAACAAAACCCATTCAAAAATGTGGGGGAGATTCACAAAGAGTGGACTGCAGCTGGAGTAAGTGCTTCAAGAACCACTACGCACAGACGTATGCAAGACATGGGTTTCAGCTGTCGCATTCCTTGTGTCAAGCCACTCTTGAACAACAGACAGCGTCAGAAGCGTATCGCTTCAAAAAGGACTGGACTGCTGCTGAGTGGTCCAAAGTTATATTCTCTGATGAAAGTAAATTTTGCATTTCCTTTGGAAATCAGGGTCCCAGAGTCTGGAGGAAGAGAGGAGAGGCACACAATCCACGTTGCTTGAGGTCCAGTTTAAAGTTTCCACAGTCAGTGATGGTTTACGGTGCCATGTCATCCGCTGGTGTTGGTCCACTGTGTTTTCTGAGGTCCAAGGTCAACGTAGCCATATACCAGGAAGTTTTAGAGCATGCTGCTGACCTGCATCTCCATAAAGTTGGTCAGCAGCAGGATTTCATTTTCCAACAGGACTTGGCACCTGCACACAGTGCCAAAGCTACCAGTACCTGGTTTAAGGACCATGGTATCCCTGTTCTTAATTGGCCAGCAAAGTCGCCTGACCTTAACCCCATAGAAAATATATGGGGTATTGTGAAGAGGAAGATGCGATATGCCAGACCCAACAATGCAGAAGAGCTGAAGGCCACTATCAGAGCAACCTGGGCTCTCATAACACATGAGCAGTGCCACAGACTGATCAACTCCATGCCACACCGCATTGCTGCAGTAATTCAGGCAAAAAGAGCCCCAGTTAAGTATTGAGTGCTGTACATGCTCATACTTTTCATGGTCATATTTTCAGTTGGCCAAGATTTCTTAAAATCCTTTCTTTGTATTGGTCTTAAGTAATATTCAAATTTTCTGAGATACTGAATTTGGGATTTTCCTTAGTTGTCAGTTATAATCATCAAAATTAAAAGCAATAAACATTTGAAATATATCAGTCTGTGTGTAATGAATTAATATAATATACAAGTTTCACTTTTTGAATGGAATTAGTGAAATAAATCAACTTTTTGATTTCTAATTATATGACCAGCACCTGTACATATTCTTGTTCAAGTACAATGCATTTATACTTTTTTCAGAAAAGTCACAATAGGGAACCAATTCTGCACGCGTTCCTGCATCTGTTTGCTTGTACCTGCACTGATGGTCTGTTCTTGAAGCAGATAATTGCCACTTGTGGGTCTTTCTGCCACAAACATCAAAAACCATCAAAAAACCTCCATTTTCTTCTCTGTCCTCCTTCACTTCCATTACACAAAATTACGTTTTATATGATTAAAGTACACGACTGCATACTAAAATTTCCTTAAATTGATTTCCAGGTCATTTTTAATTAACCTTATTAAATGTATGCATAATATTTCTTATCAAATAGTTATGAAATGTCTCTAAGGTAACTAAAATGTTTCTGCGATATGGGGTTTAATAAATGCTCAATGTATTCAAGATGGGTTCACGTTCGGTGAATGCAGCTCGAGCTGGAGGCCGTGGAGAAGCAGATTCGGGTCCTGGAGCAGAGGCAGGCCCAGCTGAGAGAGCGGAGAGCCGCGCTGGAAACCTCCCAGGCTGACGCTCACAAGTCCAGTGTAAGTATGCAGTGCGCTACTAACAGTCCCACCACATCTACCCCGTGTGTTTCTCTGCACAGGCCCGGTGCACCCAGGACGCGATCTGCCCAGATGTCCTTCACTCTGGCGCCGGGACACCACAGACCCTGGGTGCATCGCGAGCCAGGCCCCGGGCGACAACCTCCCCTCCTCTGGTCTTCGAGATCTCCACACGGAACCGCTTCGCTCCCCTCCGCGAAACGGAACGCGTCGCTGTGATCGTCGGAGACTCCATCGACGGACACATCCGTGCTGCATTAGCCGAAGGTAAAGTGCACACTCACTGTTTCCCTGGTGCTCGTGTTCTCGATGTTTCTGCGCAGATACTCATGATCCTGAAGGCCGACGAGAGCCCCAGAGCGGTCGTGCTTCATGCCGGGGGTTAACGATACCACGCAGCGGCAGACAGAGAGATCGAGACGGTGCACAGCACAATGCCCACGGCGACGATCATCATGTCAGGACCACTGCCCACGTATCGACGAGGACACGAAAGGTTCAGTAGACTTTTTGCTCTAAATGAATGGTTATTGTCATGGTGTAAAGAACAGAAACTGCTCTACAATAACAATTCAAATCTTTTCTGGGAGCGTCCTAGGCTTTTTCGCACTGATGGCCTGCACCCCAGCAGACTCGGAGCGGAACTCCTCTCGGACAACATCTCCAGGACTCTACACTCTATTTGACTAGTAATTCTCAAACAACTGCTATGATGGCTTTTGTTCTACCCGCTTAAATGTTAAAAGTACATGCGCTGTCCAATCTATTAAGACTGTGTCTGTTCCCCGAATAGTGAGATCAAAATATAAATTTAATGTAGGATCTAGAAAAAATCTTATTGTGATTAAACCAGAAAAACGTAAAATAAATGAACAAAAACCATTTCTAAAGTTTGGGCTCATAAACATTAGATCACTCACATCCAAAGCAGTTATTGTAAATGAAATGATCACAGATAATAGTTTTGATGTACTCTGCTTGACTGAAACCTGGCTAAAACCAAATGATTATATTGGTCTAAATGAGTCTACTCCACCAAACTACTGTTATAAACATGAGCCCCGTCAGACTGGTCGTGCGGGAGGTGTTGCAACAATATATAGTGATATTCTCAATGTTACCCAGAAAACAGGATACAGCTTTAAATCATTCTAAATACTTCTGCTTAATGTTACACTGTCAGATATGCAAAATAAATCTATCGTATCTCTTGCTCTGGCTACTGTGTATAGACCACCAGGGCCGTATACAGAATTCCTAAAAGAATTTGGAGATTTCCTCTCAGACCTGTTGGTTACCGCTGATAAAGCGTTAATTTTTGGAGATTTTAACATTCACGTTGATAATACAAATGATGCATTAGGACTTGCATTTACTGACTTATTAAACTGTTTTGGAGTAAAGCAAAATGTCACCGGGCCAACTCATCGTTTTAATCATACACTAGATTTATTTATATTGCATGGAATCGATCTTACTGATATAGATATTGTACCTCAAAGTGATGATGTTACTGAACATTTCCTTGTATTGTGCATTCTGCGTATTGATGATAATAACTATATGGCTTTGCGTTATCGTCTGGGCAGAACTATTGTTTCCAGCCACCAAAGACAAATCAGGCAGGTTATTTTTGAATCTATCTCAACTGCTCTGTGTACCCATAAATAGACATGAACTAGACAAAATGAATGGCAACATGGGCACTATCTTCTCTAATACATTAGAAGATGTTGCCCCCATCAAATTGAAAAGTGTTAGAGAAAAACGTACTGTGCCATGGTACAACAGTAATACCCACTCTCTCAAGAAAGAAACTCGTAGTCTTGAGCGCAAATGGAGAAAAACTAACTTGGAAGTTTTTAGAATTGCATGGAAAACCGTATGTCCAGCTATAGACAGGCTCTAAAAACTGCCAGGGCCGAGCATATCCACAAACTCATAGAAAATAACCAAAACAATCCAAGGTTTTTATTTAGCACAGTGGCTAGATTAACAAATAACCAGACGCCACCGATCTAAATATTCCCTCACAGTTAAGTAGTAATGACTTTATGAATTTCTTCACTAATAAAATAGATAACATCAGAAATACAATAACAAATGTAGATTCTACAGCGTCTAATACTTTTTTTATCCATCGCACCCAAAGATAAACTGCAGTGCTTTACAACTATAGGACAGGAAGAGCTAAATAATCTTATCACTGCATCTAAACCAACAACATGTTTATTAGATCCTGTACCCACTAAATTACTGAACCGCTTCTCAATATTATTAACTCGTCATTATCTTTAGGTCACGTCCCAAAACCATTCAAGCTGGCGGTTATTAAGCCTCTTATTAAGAAACCACAACTAGATCCTAGTGAACTGGCAAATTACATTTCAAATCTTCCATTTATGTCTAAAATTTTAGAAGAAGTTGTGTCTGCTCAATTGTGCTCCTTCCTGCAAAAAAATGATCTCTATGAAGAATTTCAGTCAGGTTTCAGGCCCCATCATAGCACAGAAACTGCACTTGTTAAAATTACAAATAACTTGCTTCTTGCGTCAGACCAAGGCTGCATCTCATTGCTAGTTTTACTTGATCTTAGTGCTGCATTCGACACCATAGATCACGACATACTCATAGATAGATTACAAAACTATACAGGTATCCAAGGACAGGCTTTAAGATGGTTTAGATCCTACCGGTCCGATCGCTACCACTTTGTTTATTTAAATGGGGAGTCATCTCATTTATCACCAGTCAAATATGGAGTACCACAAGGATCTGTCCTAGGTCCTCTGCTAATTTCAATATACATGTTGCCCCTTGGTTATATCATTAGAAAATACGGGATTAGTTTCCACTGTTATGCTAATGATACTCACTATATATCTCAACGAGACCAGATGAAACTTCTAAATTATCTAAGCTAACAGAGTGTGTTAAAAATGTAAAAGATTGGATGACCAATAATTTTCTCCTATTAAATTCAGATAAAACACAGATATTACTTATTGGACCAAAAACATTACACAGAATCTCGTAGATTACTGCAATTAGACAGATGTACTGTTACTTCCTCTACTGTCAAAAATCTGGGTGTTGTATAAGACAGTAAATTGTCTTTTGAAAATCATATTTCCCATGTCACAAAAACAGCATTCTTCCATCTTAGAAACATTGCCAAGCTATGAAACATGTTACCTGTTCCTGATGCAGAAAAGCTAGTTCATGCATTCATGACCTCTAGACTGGACTATTGTAATGCACTGCTAGCTGGTTGTCTTGCATCCTCAATAAACAAGCTACAGGTAGTACAAAATGCAGCGGCTAAAGTCCTTACCAGGTCAAGAAAATATGATCATATTCCCCCAATTTTACAGTCTCTGCACTGGCTACCTATTAAGTTCCGTATCAGTTACAAAATATTATTACTTACTTATAAGGCCCTTAATTGTTTAGCTCCTGCGTACCTAACTAGTCTTCTACCACGCTACAATCCATCATGCTCCCTAAGGTCACAAAACGCTGGACTTTTGGAAGGATGTAGGATAGCAAAGTCCACTAAAGGAGGTAGAGCTTTTTCGCATTTGGCTCCCAAACTCTGTTTAAATCTAGATCAAAAACACACCTCTTTGGCCAAGCATTCAAATAATGCATCTCATAATTTTGGAATGCAGTTATATCTGATAAAATGCACATTATTATTCTTTAGCTTGGGTTAGACTAATTAATTTTACTTGGCTGGAACAGCAGCTACGCTTATTAGGTCTCTATTTGTTTCTCTGTTCTGCCACGGGATTTATACAATTTACACAAGCTCCAGTCTGGATCCAGAACAACCCCGCAGAGGACCTCAGACGATGCTATCCCAGAGACAACATACAGAACTACCACATTTTGCTATAAGTTTGATTGCATTATTGCTGTTAATAGTGTTAATCGTCTGTTTCTTTATGTCTTTTATTGATTTTTCCAAACATTTCTACCGTATGCACATAAACTGACAGTCATCACTGATAAGCTACTACTAAATATTGTAGAAACTTAATTTTTCTGTAAAGTTGCCTTGCAATGATTTGTATTGTAAAAAGCGCTATACAAATAAACTTGAATTGAATTGAATTCACTGCTACAGTCCAACAAGATGGGTCTCCCAGGAGGAATTTGGAAATATAAACTCAGGTCCTTGGGGTCTTTGTGAATTTTGGGTAAAAAATAAAACCTCCTCGGTTGGGGAGTTCCCGGGCCTAGTACGTACCAAGAGATCCGGGAGTTTGTGGTGTCCCCTGCATGGTCTGAGCCTCTGTGGTTGTGGTAGCTGGCTCTCTTGGAGGTGTTCGTTTTTTTTTTTTTTTTTTCAGAAGGTTGTGCATTATTTGTATTGGTATCTGGGGAAGAGTTCTGTTGGATTGTTTGAGTGCACCAGAAATGCTTCATGTTCTTGGAGGAACTGAGTGAGTGGTGAGAGATCTATCAGATTCAGAATGGTCTGTGAACTACACGGGTGACATTTCCACCCTATTATTGACCACAAGGTACTTGAACATTTGGGAAACTCTCATTTGTTTCCATTTGAAGCCAAGACCTGGGAGCAGATGTGGCGAGTGAGTCACTGCCCAGAGCTGTTCCCTCACCCATTTTGTGTTAGGGAGATATCTGCTTTATAGATGGGGGTCTCTCCTCCACCACAGGGTCCTCTGTGTCTTAAAGTCTCTGTATTCTTTTTACGTGATGTTCTTTGAGTAAGTGGCTTGAATACTTGAGCCTGTATGGGCTGGAGTGCTGGTGTAGGTTCAGGCGGAGAGTATTCCTCGTTGTATGACCATTCCCCATGGTTTGGTGGGTCAACTAAAGCCTCTTCCTCTCTGGGTGGTCTGGGAGATGTTTGGATCTCTACATGGATGTGTTGGACTACCCTTTAGGTCTAACCACCTGAGAGGTACTGGCAGAGAGTGTAGGTACTGTTTCTTTAACTGTGTTGACCACCACTGCATATGTTCTGGAGGGAGTAGGGTATGTCATCTGCTGTTGAGCTATAGGTGGTTTGTCTGTTGTTTCGGTCTTTTTAAATTCATCTTTGCAGTAATCAGAGCCTCTGGTCTCTCAATAGTATCATTTTGTGTTCTACCTCTGAATTTTCTTTCTGCCCAGTTGATGGCTATTTCAAAGACATGTGGCCAGTCAGCTTTGGTCAGTTAAATTCTTGAGATCTTGAATTGTTATCAATCAGTGTTTAGTAGTGTTCCTCAAGAAATAGCTGTGTGGTTAATGCCCAGTTTTTTGCATTTCCGTCCGCTGGAAAGGGGCTGTTCAACGTGCCTCATAAATCTCTCCATCACAATAAAATTGTATCCAGGCAGCGCTCCCTTAATGATGTCATTTGGCTTCAACTGAACTCTGAAATAAATAGTTTAAATCATGTTTTTAGAGTTAAATAAAGTTGTAGATATGTTTCTTTAATCATGTTTTGTTATTGTTAAGGATGGCACTCGCGATCGGAGGCATAATAAGACCATGGCGACAGGAAACTCCAGTGGAGGTGAATTTATTGTGTGGATAGTGTAGATCCCACAGCAAAACAAAACAAAACAAAACATATATAAAAGAAAACACTATTTGGAAGTCTCTTTGTTGGATCAACAACAGTTAAGTACTTTAACTCAAGCTTCTCTTGCTTGTTCCCTCAAAACCAAACAACCTAACCCATGGCAAGTGATGAGCCACATGTACTTCTTTTTAATGTTTAACGGCGGTTGGCATCCAGCATAATTGGTGCATTACCGCCACCCTCTGCTCCGGAGTGTGGATCAGACAACAGGTTCACAAATTAATTCACCCCATTCCCTCCTACTCCCATATAAATCCCATATCAATCCACACCCTTCACCATTATTCTACTCTATAATAATAATAATAATAATAATAATAATAATAATAATAATAAAAATATATATATAATGGTAATTACAATAATAACAGTTATACCCTTCCTCACAACTCCTATGACTCTTCACACTCAATTATAAACCCCTGTGTCCCTTAAGAAACCCATAAGAATTCTAGTCTGAGCCCTATGTTGCGTGCTCAGTAGCCCTTTTAATGTCATGTCCTGAACCTCTATCTCTCTCAACTTATTCCTCATCAGCTCTCTCTGAACATCATACCTGCTGCACCTCAAGACCACATGCTCCACTGACTCCACTTCCTTGCACACCTCACACAATCCTGTGTCATGTTTTCCTATTAACTTGAGTGTTTTGTTTAATAAACAATGTCCCAATCTTAACCTTGAGATAACTGTTTCCTCTCTGCTATTTCCACTTCCAATCACTGTACACTTAACATCCCTCTGGATTTGATATAATTGCCTTCCTTTTCCCTCTCTATCCCACCTCTCTTGCCACATTTGATTTACTGTCTTCCATATCACACTTTTAACCTCTGCTTTGCTGATACTGACTTGCATTTCTATATTTCCTTTTGATAATGCTGTCTTGGCTAATTTATCTGCCAGTTCATTTCCCCTTATCCCTACATGTCCTGGTATCCATACAAATGTATCTGCCTTCCTTATTAAATATTCTTGTAAACTAACTTAAGAACTCAAAAAATAATTCCTTGCCAACTTTTGAGAATAAAATGACCTTATACTTGCTAACACTGACGATGAATCTGAACAAACTAATACTTTATGCTACCCTGTCTTTTCCACCCACCGTACAGCGATTAATATTGCCAGCATTTCCACTGTATAAACCCCTAACATATTAGAGTTTCTTCTATTAATTCCAATTCCTTTACTTGGAACCACCACACTCAATCCTGTTACTTCCGTCTCTGGTTCCTTAGCGCCATCTGTATAAACCTGCGTGTAATCATTATACTTTTCTGCTATCCGATTGTTGAACACCATTTTTAGATTTATACCTCCCTTTGCCCTGTTTTTTTCCTCCAACACATACCAATCTACCTCAGGCCAAACTAACTTCCAGGGAGCCATCTCTGGATAAACAACTGTGCAACTTACCCTCAAATTAAAAACTCCTAATTCTTCAGCTGTGTCATTTCCAATCCTACCAAAGTTTTCCTTTTTCCTTTTCCCATATTCCCAGCTCTCCTGTAACATTGCCTTAGTAGGATGAGAATCATTATGCCCCTGTAATCCTGCCCAATAATTTGCCATCAACTGCTTCCTTCTTAGCTCTAAAGGACATTCTCCTATTTCTACCTGTAATGCTGGTACTGGGGTAGTTTTTAAAAGCTCCACAACACAGCCTCAAGGCCTGTGCCTGGATAACATCAAGCTTTTTTAACAGAGATTGAGCTGCAGAACCAAAAACCACACATCCATAATCTAACACTGATCGGTTTAGGGCCATATATATTTTCTTCATTGCTAATCTACTTGCACCCCATTCTTATCCCCTCAAACACCTCATTACATTTATTACTCTTTTGCACTTTTCTTCAATTCTCCTGATATGTTCTGCAAATGTCAAACGTGAATCCAAATTAATTCCAAGAAATTTAAAAGTTCCAACTTTCTCTAAATCTCTCCCATACATTCTTAACTTCAGTCCTTCCTGAATTCTTTTTCTCGTAAAAAAGACTGACTGAGTTTTCTCTATAGAAAACCTAAACCCCCAATTATATCCCCACTCCACCACTATATCAATTGCTTCCTGTATTTTCCTAGTAACATATTCTATATTCCTTCCTTTCTTCCATAACGCGCCATCATCTGTGAACAAAGACCTTCCTATATCTTCTGGAACTGTTCCAAATACGTCATTAATCATAATAATGAAAAGTAATGGACTTATCACACTGCCTTGAGGTGTGCCATTATCAACTATGTATTGATCTGATAAATCTGCCCCAATCCTTATTTGTATTTTCCTTCCAAACAGAAAATCTCTTATGCAATTAAACACTCTTCCTTCAACCCCTATCTTACTTAATTTGATTAATAACCCCTCCTTCCACATCATATCGTAGGCTTTTTCTATATCAAAAAATACTGCAATTACTGACTCTCTATTTGCTTGTGCCTTTCTTATTTCAGACTCCAATCTCACCACTGAATCTATTGTGCTTCTTCCCTTCCTAAAGCCACTTTGACATTTAGCCAGTAATCCTCTTTTTTCAAGGACATAAGTCAGTCTATCCGCTATCATCCTTTCCATGACTTTACACAGATTGGATGTGAGCGCTATTGGTCTGTAACTAATAGGATTAGTTGGATCCTTACCCAGTTTTCTTATTGGTATCACAATCGCTTCCTTCCAGATACCTGGTAACTTCCCCTCTTTCCATATTTTATTATACATCTCAAGAAGCTTCAACAATGATTCTTCCCCTAACTGTTTTAACATCAAATAACACACTTGATCTTTGCCTGGGGATGTATGTTTTGCCCTCTTTATTGCTCTAATCAATTCAGCCAAAGTAAATGGCTCATCTAACTTACTTCCAGTTTCTTCATTCCTATTCACTTCATTAAGATGCAGATTTAAAGTTATAGATCTCCTCCTCCTCTCAACTTCTGACAGATTTTCTGAACTATGAACCCTTGTAAATGATTTGGCCATCATCTCAGCCTTCTCCTTATTAGAAACTGCAGTTTCTTCTTCAAATACCATAACTGGATATTCCCACTTCCTCCTGTCTCCCCCCATTCTTTTAATCATTCCCCAAACTTCCCCCACTGGCGTAGTTCTACCTATTTCATCACAGAAATTTCTCCAACTACTCCTCTTACTACTTGCTTGGCGTACTTTCCTTCTAACTATTGCTTGTTCCTTCTTGTATTGCATTAGATGTTGCACATTATGTGTTCTTTTAAGCTTCCTGAAAGCTTTATTTCTGTCCCTTACTGCCTGTTGACATTCTTCATTCCACCAAGGTACCAATTTTCGATTTGCCCTGTTTCTCGTCTTAGGTATAGCTTCCTCTGCTGCCATAATAATTGCAGAGGTTATCTGATTGTTAACATCCTCTATACTTCCTGACACCTCAACCATTGCATCACACGAATTCTTAAACCTTTCCCAATCAGCTTTACCAAAATTCCACCTAGAAATTGTATCTTCTGTTCCCACTTCCAATTTCTCACCCACTGAGCACAAGACAGGGTAGTGATCACTTCCCACTGTTGTTCCTGTCAACACTTCCCAATTAGTATTTCCAGCCAACACACTAGATACTAATGTTATGTCTAATACAGACTCTTTCCCTATTGAAACATTTATTCTAGTTCCTCTTCCATCATTTAAGCACACCAATTCTCTTTCTTCCATCAATTCTTCAATTATTTTACCATTAGTATCTGTATGTACACTTCCCCATACCGAGCTGTAAGCATTAAAATCTGCACACCAGATTATTTTTTGTCTATCTTGCCCTGGTAATCTTAGAAGCTTGTCCAGCTCCAACCTCTTACATGGGTTATAGTAATTAATAATACTAATTACCCCCCCCCCCCCCTTTCCCACACCTCCACCACTATATACTCTTGATCATCCCATTTGCCCAGTAATCTATATAATACACCCGCCTTAATAAATATAACACACACCCCTCCCCAGAATTCCTATCTCTTCTAATTATTGTATACCCATGAATCACAAAGTCTAGATTTGGCTTCAACCAGGATTCTTGAATACAAATTACATCTGGTTTCTCATTCAACTCATTCAAAAAATGTTTAAATTCTTGTCCATTAGCCAGTAAGCTCCTGGCATTCCATTGTAAAATAATAACCATTAATATTGTTAACCAACCCATGATGACTCTTGACTTGACTGATTAGTAAGGGTCTCCCTCACTTCTTCCCATGTCAGTCCAGTTAATCCCAGGTGATTGACTGCTGCTTTAACCACCAACTGAATTTTGTCATTTTTAGATTTTACTTCTGCCGTGCTATTTATCACTCCTGCTATGAATGTAACTAAATCAGTTTTTTTTCACAAACACTCCTTCAAAGCTACTTTGCCTGCTCTCTAGTGTCTCCACATCTACCTCTTCATTCCGCTTGTTATCTTTTTCCCCTGAAACCTTGACAGCTTCTGCATATGTTATTCTTTTTTGCATTCTCACCTTTTGAATGTTAATCTCCCGTCTCATAACTTCACATCCACTAAATGCCACATTGTGGTTTCCTCCACAATTACAACACTTTGGTGGTATCCCTGAGCCGCATTTTCCATAATCATGGTCCCCTCCACATCTAGCACATCTTCTCTGCCTATTACAGTTCATTGCAGTGTGACCAAACCTTTGACATTATTAACACTTCAATGGTTTTGGAATAAACATCCTCACTGGATAACTCATGAATCCTAAGTATATTTTTTTTGGCAGTATTTCTTCCTTATATTCTATTGAAACTGTTTCTGTGTCCTTTACCTCTCCATCTCTTGATGTTTTCATCCTTTGGACATTCACAACTTTTGCTCCCTTGATATTCTTCATTAATTCCCCCATTGTAACACTCAATGGCACCCCTGTTATCACCCCCTACCCTTCCATCTTTTTTCCTCATTCCCACCCTTCCTGTGTTTTCCAACCTTACACTTTGCTATATCCTTGATGTTTAGGGCTTTTTTTTTTCCCATTTGCCCATCATCAGCAAATCTTACCAATAAATTCCCATCATTAAGGATTTTTGCAAACTCAATCTACCCTATCTTGTTTGCTAGTGTTGTTGTTAGCACAAACGGGCTAACCTTCTTCATAATCCCCTGATTCTTTTCATTAAACCGTATTACAACATCATAAATCTCTCTCCTCCTTTCTTGAGAAGTTTCCTGGTTTTCTTCATCCCATTCAGAATCCTCAACACTACCACTCCTTATCCTTTTATTTCTCTTATCATGTTTATCACTCTCCTGTCCCCTCCCCCACCCTCCCCTTTCTTCACCTCTCCCTTCCATATTATCCATTTCCCCCCCACTTACCTCTGATCCATTCACGGAACAGTCGTGCCCCACCGCCTTAAGATCCCGATAAATATAATAATCCGTTTTCCAAATTTCACACCGATCGTCGATTCTCACTTTGCGTCTGCACGCGTCTACCCGTTAGGTCCACCTAGCTTGCTCCAAGCCCCTCGAGCCACATGTACGTCTTTGGCAGCCATTTTATAGTCTAGACCACACCCCAGGATGTACCAATCTACAGGTAAGTTTACTTTCTTTACATATGCACTTCTGATCACATTATGCATATAAAACAGCACCTATTCAAATATAAATTCCACAAATCACAATATAGAAATACAACACATGAATGAACAAATATAACCCTTGTTTTACAGGTACATTGAAACATATCTTAAACACATAATACACAATACATTCGAATACCCACAGGCATTATACAGGTCTGTGTATACATGATGTCAGTGCCGGCAAACAGACCATGTTAATGATGCGTGCAGTGTATGTGTGTGTGCTAGATATGGTGTACGTGCATACAGTCCATTTATGATCACGGGCTTGCTCCATGACAGTTATTAAACGGAATGTTTGGACATTGTATGTAATCGTTTAATCGTATTATGAAAACGGTCTCTATTTTTCTTTGAACCCAAAAATTATTTATTTCTAAATTATTAAAAAGCTTTCTTACATCTATTCCAATTTTTTGATGATGTTACTTCCATGGAAAACTGAATATAGACTAGATGTATGATGAAAAAATTCCATAAAACAGTCTCTGTATGCCATTGTTTACCTAAAAAGTCTAAAAGCTCAATCTTTTCTTCCTGAATCCAAAACATACAAATATGCTGATGATTTTGTTTCTTAGTCTGTAGTCTCTTATTTGTGGTGTATACAGTCGGTGGCCAACCAAAATGATGGTTCTACCGCCGCCGCCTCCACCGCCGCCCTGTCTGCAAAGTGCATTTGCAGCTTTTGACCGCTGAGTGGCGCTTTAATCACAAGTTTTCAAACAAGCGCATCAAAGCACATTTTCGCAATAGCCGTAAGCTTTGCCTCACCGATGTGTTACATTTGATGGCTGCAGTCGGGGAAAATGAAAGAGAAACACTGTAGTTAAAATATTTAATATTCACAGATGAAAGTTTAGTACTTATAAAGTTATGTGCGTTTCTTAGAACGAATTGAAGCAGGATAAATGTCAAGCCTATGAGCCTTTGCTTATATTTTCTCTAAGCTGCACAATATTACACCTTATTTTAGATTTGACACATTTAATAGGTGTAGAGTATTATTTATATAATATGAATTATGTGTTATATTCTAAAGAAATTGTGGTTTACTTGCATCAAAGCATTAAAAGTGGTCTATTTTAGTGAGCTAGGCCAGTGCTTCCCAAACCTCTCCTGGAGGACCCCCTGCCCTACACATTTTGTATGTCTCCCTAGTCAGACACACCTAATTTAGCTCTTGCAGTCTCTATTAACAAGCTGATGAGTGGAATCAGGTGTGTTAGATAAGAGAGACATACAAAAGGTGCAGGGCAGGGGGGCCTCCAGGACAGGTTTGGGAAGCACTGAGCTAGGCTACATGGATTTATATGCAAAATGTCTAGGGTGACCATATGCGCTGTTCATACGGGACACGTCCCGGACAGGATTTTAATATTGCCTAAAACATCCAAAGCAGTTTGATCAATAACATGCAGGTGAAGGAGTGGATGCCAAGTTGCTATATCCTTCATATTGATATCAATTATATTATTACATTATTTCTTGTTTGAGTATTAATCAAGTTATGGCAAGAGTAAAATGTGTAACCTTATGTGCGCTTATGAGATATTAAAGAATCCTGCTTTATGCTGTACTTCTACTCTCTAAGATGATGACTTCATAGTGTGTGTGTAACAAACCATACTGATAAAATTCTAGCTAGGGCTAGACGGCCTTGAAGTTCTGATATGTTTTCTGCGTATGTGTGTTAGTATCTGTCTGTACAGGGAGAAGCTCAGACAGTCCTAGGACGAACGTTCAGCTGCCAATGTCCAGCTTATCAGATATATACGTCTTTAGAGAGTTTATCTAGGTTTTGGGACCAGTCAGAATTTTGTTGACTGATGCATTGACGCAATTAGTATCCTCTGTCAGGTTATAATTGTTGTTGATTTTGAGTTGTACGCAGAGCGGCCTACGAACTCCATTGAGAGTACTGAAGCGGACTTCTGCTGATGAAACTGCAAACCATGTTCTTCAGGAAATTTTTCTTTAATTGAACACATCTCTGACTCCTGGTCTTCATTGCGACACATCTGGTCCTTGGGTTTTAACTGTAAATTCCCCTACACAGGTATTATACATAATCGACCAATCGTGGGGCTGAGCGTGAGAAGGTGAGATCTACAGGGAACAATCAAAGCGATGCAAATATGCGCACGTGTTTGTTCGTTCGTTTGACTTGAAGCGTCGCTGCTTAAAAAAAAAAGACAGCAAAGTAGAGAGCGATCCGAAAGCATAAGGAGCCGTCTGCTCTGCTCTCTAGCTCTCAAGAATGTCGCACAACGATCGACCTGCAAACAGCCAAAACCTGGATATTTTAGGCAATATTAAAATCCTGGCCGGGACGTGTCCCATATCAACGGCACATATGGTCACCCTAAAAATGTCAATATTCTCACATATTAGGCCTATATTTTAATTTATATTTTAAAATTCCTTAAATCAAACAGCATGCATTTTTGTCACGCACTACTTTGTTATTCGTTACCTGTCCTTTATTTTGACAGATAACTTCTTGGGAAATAGATATCTGTCTGTACACTGATTAAGAAATTGTTGCATGTTTTATAAATTATTTTCTTTATTTTAGTAAAATATGAGGCACTGTATAATTTTGCTCCCATTATCTAGGCCTAATTAAAACAGGAAACGAATAAATTAAACCTGCACGATTTAGCTAAATCATTGAAACTCTAAAGAATGGACGGATTAATAAATCGTTCTCACATTTAAACTCAAGTTCTCTCATTATAATCAACAAAATACACACAATGTAAAAAAGAGCTTCATTAATTGACAACTTCAGTGATTTTAATTCATTAATTCAACTTCAGTGATTTTAAAGGGAGCCTTCTTTACTTGCTTTCATATAATTTAAGTAAAGTAAAAAATAAAATAAATAAATAAATAAATTGCAGCCGCATTTAAATGCAGGTGTGTAAAATATCAGAGTGCATAATTTGCACGGTGCACTTGATGCATATCTAAAGAAAACCATAAATTCCTACTTTTAAACAAATCAATTCAAAACTAAAAAACTTGTTTGGTTTTATTTTGGATAATTGCATGTAAAAATGATTTACTTTGTAATGCATAGCAAATGTGAATTATTATTCATATTCAAGTGTTTGTGCGAAAATTATTAATGCGCATGCAGGACAGGGAGGCGCCCTCTCGATCACTTGACTTTTTTTCCTGATAATGAATTAACTTAAAATTGTGGTGTCTCACATACCTGAGAAATACATCTAAAGAAAGCTTGAAATGTCTTTTAAACAAATCAATTCAGAACGAAATCATTATGTAATCTGTGAAGGCTGTATTTCTCTCTAAAGCCGTGTTCATGTGGAGAGAGTCAGCACTGTGAATTTCATCTTGCAGCTGACAAGAAAACATTTGTTTATTAATAAATAATTAAAATGTCTCCTTTTTCACAATTATTAAGCTACTTCTGCCTGTTCTTTGTGGCAAAAATAATGCATTGTGCTTGAGCGCGGAATATATTAAGGCTCATTATGGATTATAGATGTAAATTTAATATAAACCTGCGATTAGTTGAATAATGACAAATGAACGACTAGTAACTAGAAAAATCTTGGGGGCAGACCTATTAAATACTCTCTAGACATCTCTGTTAAAGTTTTTAAAGCATTTTATACGCGTTTGCATAAATTCTTCTTTCAGAACGGTGTGTAATGGAGAGATACCTTAACACTGATTTTTCCTCTGGCCAACCCTTCTCTGCAGATATTCTTGCTTCTGGTTTGTGCATTGTAAATACAAAAAAAAAAAAAAAAAAAATTATATAAATATATATATATATTTATATATATATATATATAAAATGTCTCCAAAAACTCCACAATGTTTTTTGTCACGTCTGTAATGCATGTGTATTTCTCAAATCTAAAACAGCCTATAAAACATGTTCATAGACGGATACTTTACTGATGTCTGGACTCTGTTTGGGATTTAGAAAAACATGAGATGATTTCACAAATAAAATTAATGCAACAGTTTCCACCTTTTTTCTTCTTTTTTTGAGTTAAGGCAACTTCCTCTGAAATTAAGTTCTAATGACTAATAAACTATATTGCGCTACACGGTAGTCAACATTTGAAGTGGATCAAAACCTTTCTTCAATGTTGTCCTAAAACCAAATGATGAGGCAATTGTCCTATCTAAACCTGTTCTGCAAGTTTGATACCTCATAAGACACTGTCCATATGAAAGAGCAAGAAATTCACACCTTTATTTCGACCCCCACAAGCTATACAGAACTACCCCAGCCCCCTCCAGCTGAACTGAACTCGGTCTGTGTTTTTTGGTCTGTGAGGAACAGTGTGTTCTCATGTTACTGGGTTGAAACATGCCTGCACTCACAGCAGACCTACTCTTTTTATTCATTATTTTCCCGCAGCCCATATTATTATTTTCACTAGACCAAAATAACAAAAAATTATCAATTGATAATTAATCATTTTTGGAAAAATCATTGTTATTTGTGAACGTAGGCGTTTGAGGAAGGCTTTAAGACCAAGCGGAATCCTCCGTCAACTGTTCCCACCTCACAGCGAGCGTGACTCACGCTAACTGACCCAACTTCACTGTCCGCAAGTTTGAGCAAATACAACTCATTGATCATGAGCCCAACATTTAGCAAGGCAGGAAAACATTCAGTCTCCCTGAAGGAAGACGTATTTCATTGAGCTAATGCTGTTGAATAGTGGGCTATTCTTAAACTTGGAGCTCATTATATTGAAGTACAAATCCAAACACCAGAAGAAGCCTACACTCTCAGTGTTCTTTCACTGAAAAGTATGTTTTTTGTTTATTCACAAGCTATATGTTTGAAATAATATTTTAGTTGAAAACTTTAAGTGCCATTGTTTAAAAAAAATGCTTTATTGACTAACGTTTTATAGACCTTCAGTTGTTATGCTTTAAAATCCCATGCCATTTGTAATTTCACTGTATTTTCACCTCCTAAATTACTACCCCAATTCTATAATGATAAAATTTACTCATGCTGATGGCATTTTTTATTACATTATTTATTTTTATTTTTTTTTTTTTAGAATAATTGTATCCTACATAAATTTTTGAAGCAAAACAAATAACTTTAATTGCAGGCAGATATAGGTCTATATTATTGAAAATATATTATCATTACAAATATTTGGATCGTTCCTTATTCTGTACCTTATTTTCTTAAAGAATAAACACTTATTTTATACAAGAATAAACATTATAATTAAAGAATAAAAGAAAGAATCTCAATTAGCCCTTATTTTCCATTTCTGAAGTTAATTGGCAACTCTAATGATGATGGTATTATCTTTTGACTCCCTGACAGTGGCACCTTGCTAAAATAAATAAATAAATAAATAAATTTCCCATTGTAGGATATATGCGAGCGATTAATAGAACTTTAAAAAGTGGGTGCTTGGTTTCGGAAAACTAATACAGCTCCTAAAAATGATATGATAAAAAAGTCATGCTAACATACAGTATTATTAATTCATATAAATAATTTAAGCAATTAAAACCTTTTTTATACTAAATTCAACTTGAATTTCAATACTATTAAACTGACTTTAAAATCTTAAGGAGTAAAATGTCACAGTGCATGTTAAATAGCCTAAATGAACTTGTATCTTATAGTATCAGAAGACCTTGATGGCATGTTGTAAGCATCTAATTTGATTATTTCTAATTAATTCTAATGTGTTAAATTTAATTAATAATATTGGATGTAAAATTGTAAACAATTTCATTGAGTAAATAAAGTGAATAATTTTTTACAGTATAGCATAAAACTAACAATTTATTTTGATTTTTTGTTTCTTTTTTGAAATGAACAATTCCTGTATAAAATGGGACAGCAACCTTTATATCAAACATTTTGAAATCTTCCACAGCTGAGCAATGCGAGAGGCAGGTTCTGCGCAGAGCGCGTGAGTGAATGTGATGCACAAAGTCATTTTCAGGAGCAATGGAAGAAAAAAAAAAAAACCTGGATAAAAACATACACGAACCTTGTAAATAGTTAACAACATAGCCTAGATTAGGCCCATACTCTGTTCCTAAGTATATAATGTAATTTTTTTAACCCACAGTAACACATTTTAACTGATTAATCGCCTATTTTTTTTGTTTTTTTTGTGAGAGGAAAAAAAAAGTAATGTATAAGTTGCATTTTATTACATTCAGAAATTATAACGGCAGGCCTAATAATTTTATAGGTGGCAACAGGATATTTTTAGTTCCCCTCACTTTACAACAAATCCTTTACATTTAACAAATTTATCAGAACAGAACAATAATTAAAACTGTATAATTCTAATGGATAAATATAATTGCAGTATATGATGCTTAGTTATAAAAAAAAAATAATAATTTAAAGGAAACATAAGGTACTCTCATTCGGGAGAAATCCAAACAAATCCAAACTCGTGCACTCATAAAAAAAATGTTGCCCATTTGAAAATAGGCTTTGTAGTTCATGCGTGTTTCAGTATTCGACGGAAAAAAATCATAATGAACAAAAATATGCCAAAGTGGACCACTGCTCGCACCAGATGACACGGTGAATGGCTGCGCTGTTTCCAATGAATATGTGCGTGAGGCACCAGCGCGATCAAACAGCTGAAACAGAAAATACTCCATTTTTGGTCACACATAAGGCATAATTCGAAAATGCAAAGTGTTAGCAGTTAGAAAAATCAAGAATAATAACAGAGTTAATAAGAATTATTTCTAAATGCTGGACTGTTCTCATTTCGCTCTGCATATGGAACCTGAAAACTTTTTTTTTTTTAACCAGGAATGAACCGAAATGAGCCTAAAACTATCCCACGTTTTGAAATTAACTCACTGTTAATTTTCTAATGGTTTTTAAGGATGTTACAATGTTACATTATAATGTTATTGTTGTTTTACTTCCACCTTTCATCTCCATTTACAAACCAACATTTTACAATTACATTCAGTTCGCAATCCATCCCTTTGCGCCACCAAGTGGTAGTTACGTGAATTATTTTAACACGCGACTGACTTGCAGTTAACGCTGCGGCCCTGCGGCGGTGGTATTACCCATTCTGGTTATCCACCTACTGTATGTTTTTTTTTTTTTTTTTTTTTTTTTTTTTTTTACATGTGCAAGAGTCCAAGCTGTTTATTATTTTAGTTCAGTGGTTGTGTATGAATGTGATTTAATCTCATTCTGTGTTGAGAGCCTCCTTTATTTAGTTTTGTCTTAGAAATATTTTAATTTGTTGTATTTTTATGTCTTTCATGATAACCAGGGTCTGGTCATGAACACTGATGTTGTATGTGGGTAAGACAGACATGGTTTTATATCTATGAATATTAAAATTTTAAAACATGATAAATATGGTTTTATTAAGGTTATGGTTTAATTTTATCTAAGCCAATAGATAGATAGATAGATAGATAGATAGAACAACAATATTAGAAAAACAATCATGCAATAAAAAAAATGATACAAAGGTAAAACACTAACCTTATTTACAAATGTAGTGCCTTGATTTGTTAAGAGTCTTTTAGGGGCACCAAATTTGTAAAAGAGTTTTACAATGCAGGTTGTGACCACTGTGCTTTGTTTTCAGCAGTAACAACTCACAACACCACTTAAAAAAATAAATTATTACAAAAAAGAACTGATAGCCTCCTTTAGTAGGTGTGAGCTTTCCCACTAATGCTGCGTTCCAGGCAGGTTTTTGAGCCTGTAAGTCAACTTCAAACCATGACTAACGACTTTGTAGCATTCCAGGCAAGTCATGCCAAACTGCCAGAGCGCAAGGAATTGTAGCTCAATTATAAATTTTTTTTTTCAATGTTATATTGTCCTGAAGTCTTTTTCTCACCGTGTACCACTTGCATAAACACCGCATCCGTAGGCAATATTATAACCATAGGGGCTGCCATTGTTGTTTCACGGGCTATGTGACGTCAGAGCTCAGAACTGGGAGTACATCGATCTAGTACGAGTTCACGGGTGGGAAGTCACTGGTTTGACTGCCATTCCTACAATATCCCATGGCTATGCCACCTGATAAACATGCAGGTTCAATAGATAACAGATAAGTTGAAAATATTCCTTGTGTTCTTCATACAAGCATGACTTTCCGCAATAGGAGTATATTAAAAAAATTCTTGGGCAGTTTAGTGCTGACCATTTTGGGCTAAGTCTCTTCTTTTCAGACATGATACAAAACTTCATCTAAAAAGTATAAAGTTGTAAAATAATTATAAACAACCAATGAAGCTACTGAATCCAGGTGAACGTTAGACATACTCACTTTCAAAAACAAAGCTCTTAGCCCTTCTGAGAAATATGAATTTTTCACGTCTGGAAAGACCCTTTGGGTACCTTTCCAAACCTTAAGTCAGCAGGTTATTTGAGTTTTGCTTCCATCTTGTGCTTTAATATTGCCCTGACAAATCTAATAAGAGGGTCTTAAAATTTAACATGCATGGTAATAATATATTTCACATTACATATTAAATTACATTTGTAATAGTGCAACACTGGTCTAATCATCAGATCATTTACATTAATGGGCCTTTATGTGATTTGATTAGCCTTAACTATGGTAAAAAAAAAAAAAAAAAAAAAAAAAAAAAAAAAAGGTTGCTTGCTGGCTTACTTTACGTTTACATTTAAGCATTTAGCAGACGCTTTTATCCAAAGCGACTTACAAATGAGAACAGTAGAAACAATCAGATCAACGAGAGAACAACAACGGTATACAAGTGCTATGACAAGTCTCAGTTAGTCTAGTACAGAACACGTAGCCAGGGTTTTTTTTTTTTTTTTTTTTTTTGAATATGATAGACAAGAAAAAGAAAAAGGTAAGTACTAGTATTAGTTGGTTAAGTGCAGGCGAAAAAGATGAGTCCTTAGACGTTTTTTGAAAATGAGTAAAGACTCAGCTGTTCGAATTGAGATCGGGAGGTCATTCCACCAGCTGGGAGCAGCCCAGGAAAAAGTCTGTGAGAGTGATTTTGAACCTCTTTGGGATGGCACCACAAGGCGTCGTTCACTTGCAGAGCGCAAACTTCTGGAGGGTGCATAAGACTGAACTAGTGAGTTTAGGTAAGTTGGCGCCGTGCCAGTGGTCGTTTTGTAGGCAAGCATCAGTACCTTGAATTTAATGCGAGCGGCTACTGGTAGCCAGTGTAACCTGATGAGGAGAGGAGTCACATGAGCTGTTTTTAGCTCATTGAAGACAACCCTCGCTGCTGCATTCTGGATCAGTTGTAGAGGCTTGATAGTACATCCAGGAAGGCCCGCCAGGAGAGCATTGCAATAGTCCAGTCTGGAGAGAACAAGAGCTTGGACAAGAAGTTGGGTGGCTTGCTCTGACAGGAAGGGTCTAATCTTCCTAATGTTTGTATAAGGCAAATCTGCAGGACCGGGTCGTTGTAGCAATATGGTCTGTGAAGCTTAACTGATGATCCATCACAACTCCTAGGTTTCTGGCTGTCCTGGAAGGAGTTATGGTTGACAAACCAAGCTGTATAGAGAAGTTGTGATGAAACGATGGGTTAGCTGAAATCACCAGCAGTTCAGTCTTAGCAAGGTTGAGCTGAAGGTGATGGTCATTCATCCAGCTAGAAATGTCACTCAGACAGGCTGAAATGCGAGCAACTACCGTCGGGTCATCTGGTTGGAATGAGAAGTAGAGTTGAGTGTCATCAGCGTAGCAGTGATAGGAAAAGCCATGCTTCTGAATGACAGATCCTAATGACGTCATGTAGATGGAGAAGAGAAGTGGTCCAAATACTGAGCCTTGAGGAACCCCAGTAGCAAGTTGTTGTGACTTAGAAACTTCACCCCTCCAAGACACCATGAAGGATCTATCAGAAAGGTAGAAGTTAAGCCACTGGAGTGCGGTTCCAGAGATGCCCATCTTTCTGAGGGTGGACAGGAGAATCTGGTGATTAACGGTGTCAAAAGCAGCAGACAGGTCCAGCAAAAATGAGTACTGAGGATTTTGAAGCTGCTCTTGCCAGTCGCAGGGCTTCAGTAACCGAGATCAGGGCAGTCTCAGTTGAGTGGCCACTTTTGAAGCCAGATTGGTTGCTGTCCAGTAGGTTGTTCTGTACAAGAAACATAGAGAGTTGGTTGAATACAACTCGTTCGAGTGTCTTTGCAGTGAATGGAAGAAGGGATACCGGTCTGTAGTTTTCTAGAAGTGCTGGATTTAGAGATGGTTTCTTCAGCAGTGGGCTTACCCGAGCATGCTTAAATGCTGTGGGAAATGTTCCAGAGTGAAGAGAGGAGTTGATAATGTGAGTAAGTGAAGGTATGACTGAAGAAGAAATCGCTTGAAGGAAGTGAGTAGGGATCAGATCCAGTGGGCAAGTAGTAGGATGACTGGACAGGATAAGTTTGGAAACGTCCGTCTCTGAGAGTTGAGAGAAGGAGGAGAAAGAGTGAGCATTAGTCGTTGTGAAGTTATCCTCAGTCTGCGGTGTGGAGAATTGGTCACTGATGGTTCTTGTATTATTTGTGAAGAAAACTGCAAAGTCGTCAGCTGTAAGAGTCGATGGAGGAGGAGGCGGATTAAGAAGAGAAGAGAAGGTTTTGAAGAGTGTCCGAGTGTCACAACAGTTGTTAATATGTTGTTTTAGCAGTGAAGACGTTTGCAGAGAAGGAAGAGAGGAGAGACTGATACACACTGAGGTCGGTAGAGTTTCTTGATTTAAGCCATTTCCTCTCTGCAGCCCTGAGTTTAGAGCGATGTTCACGGAGTACATCGGACAGCCAGGGGGCAGAAGCCAGGGGCTTACTTGAAAAGTCTTTTGCTGCTGTTTGTTTTTAGAAGTTTAATTATACAAATATAAATGGCATTTATCTCATGATCTTGTTACATAATTTTTAATGTAAATTGTGAAGGTTGTACACCTTTTTTTCTCCATCCAGGTCAGCAAATAGTCAAAATGGGTTCTTGCATCATCTTTTGAATTTTAAGTCTATTATCTATATAATGAGCCTGAGACTATGCTATGGCACAGAATAATTAGAACAGTGTGTATATACCTGTTACAATCCCTAGTTACTTTTGCTGATAATGTCATGTCTTCTCCATATACAGATTTGTCAATAAAAATGGATTTGGTTATAAGTTGCTCTATTTATTCTATTCATAAATGAAAAATACCCAAATGAGTGACTTATCTTTGACATTTACAGTCAACAAACTAATTACTATGTGGTTGATTATTTTGGTCAATTGTAACTAAAATGCTAACATTTGAATTAGGTAAGCTTGTACTGTAGAATAGGGCTAAAACATTGTGAAATTAAAGCATAGTTTCTAATGGTTTTAATGAATTAATGAAAAAGAGAACATTTATAGTAACATTTAAATTAATTTTAAGGGGAGCGGCTATTTGCAAATAGCGACAGTTTTTCCAAAAGCGTAAATAGCAACAAAAAGTTTTTTTTTTTGCGTTAAGTGCAAATAGCGTAAAATGCTATTTCCGCTATGTGTTAATAGATTGTAGATGCTATTTACAGTAAGTGTTAATAGAAGGTTGATGTAGCAAGATGCTGTTCACACAGGAGGAATAATTACACTGTGTAAAACAGGTCAAATGTTATTTGTGAAAAGGGTAATATTGTCAGGGACCAGTCAAGCCCGGTCTCATCCATCCCACAGTGATCACGCAACCACCAGCACCAACCAATGCCACATTATTAACAACCTCATCACAGAACACTATAAAGCACTCACCACAGCCCCAATTCGATGTCAAGCCTCCAACAGGAACAGAACATATGCCGTTGTTTCCTGACCTGTTGATTCACCGCGGACTCAAGGAAGTAAAGTATACTCACCTTTGAAACACTAACCTCTGTGTCATTGTCATCCTGCTTGCAGGACTCCTGCTTAATTCCCTGCTACCTGTGATCCGATGTTCATCTGAACTCCCAGTGTGTTTCTTCGAGCTTGCTTTGCTGCACCCACACCTGAAGGAAAGAGACAAGTGCTAACCATCTGTGACGGCTCTGCATTGACATGTCTATTGAAGACGTGCTCACCTGCATTCAGCCCTGCACTGAGTATCTGCACTGAACCTGCACCAGAAGTCACTAAGAACTTACCTTGCATTTGTGATTTGCAAATAAAATACTGTGATTGGATTCACTTACCTCTGCCTCTCGTTTATATCCTGACAAATATATTGCTTACTAAGGATCACTTGTAATTTACAGTAGTGTCAATTCTGCCGTGCTTGAGAGGACATACTAGACATGTAACTGTTAGGTTTATGTCATTTATTTCAAATGTATATAAAACATAGGTAGAAAAAAATAGATAAATCATCCAATAACATTTCATGTAAAACAAAGATGATTTTTTTTTTATTTTATTTTTTTATTATTTTAGTAAAAAATAATTGCTTTGCATTAGTCCAGCCTGGACAGAACAATAGCTTGAACAAGGAGTTGTGCAGCATGTTCTGAAAGAAAGGGCCTGATCTTCTTGACGTTGAATAAAGCAAATCTGCAGGACCGGACAGTTTTAGCAATGTGGTCTGAGAAAGTCAGCTAATCATCAATCATAAATCCAAGGTTACTGGATGGTGAAATTGTGATGAAACAATGGGTTTGCTGGAACCACAAGCAGTTCTGTCTTGGCAAGGTTGAGTTGAAGGTGATGATCCTTCATCCAGCAAGAAATGTCTGTTAGACAAGCTGAGATGTGAGCAGCCATCGTCGGATCATCAGGATGGAATGAGAGGTAGAGTTAAGTGTCATCAGCATAGCAGTGATATGAAAAGCCATGTTTCTGAATGACAGAACCTAGTGATGCCATGTCAGAGAAGAGAAGTGGTCCAAGAACAGAGCCCTGAGGCACTCCAGTAGTTAGATGTTGTGATTTGGACACCTCACCTCTCCAAGATACCTTGAAGGACCTATCTGAGAGGTTAGACTGAAATCACTAGGGTTGACAGGAGGATCTGGTGGTTAACAGTGTCAAAAGCAGAGGACAGATCCAGCAAGATAAGTATAGAAGATTTGGAATCCGCTCTTGCCAGTCTTAGGGCTTCAACAACTGAGAGCAAGGCAGTCTTGGTTGAATGTCCACTTCTGAAACCAGACTGGTTGCTTTCAAGGAGGTTGCTCTGTGTGAGAAAGGCAGAGACTTGGTTTATCACAGCTTGTTCAAGTGTTTTTGCAATGAAAGTAAGAAGGGAAACCGGTCTGTAGCCCTTAGCTGTGGAGTGAGTGCAGGTATAACTGCAGGAGAAATGGTCTGATGGTGATGAGATAGAATAGGATAAACTGGACAAGTAGTAGGATGATTAGAAAGGATGAGTTTGGAGACTTCGGTCTCAGAGAGTGATGAAAAGGACGTGAACAATGAGTGTATGTTTGGTGGTAAGATGTACTTGACAGATTGTGGTGTGGAAAATTGTACACTGATGGTTTTAATTTTATTAATGAAGAACATGGCAAAGTCATCAGCTGTTGGAGTTGAAGGAGGAGGAGGACAAAGGAGGGAGGAAAATGTTTTAGAAAGCATGTGAGCGTTAGACGAAATGTTAATTTTGTAATAATAGTATGTCCTATTAGCAGTGGAGACATTAGCAGAGAAGGAAGAGAGGAGTGGCTGATACAAATTAAGGTCAGTAGTATTTTTTTTTTTTATTCGCGCCACACCCTTTCAGCAGCCCTGAGCTTAGAACGATGCTCGCTGAGAACATCAGATAGCCACGGGGCAGAAGGGGTGGTATGGGCTGGCCTGGAAGAGAAGGGATAGACAATGTCTAAACAAGACGCAAGAGTGGAGCAAAAACTATCAGTAGCACTGTTAGTGTGGCGAGTAGGACTTCTCTTTTACCAGCAACGCCACCCGGGGAATTTCACCCCGAGAATAGGATTTGACTAACTCAATAGTTAAAACCACCAAAATACAAAAAGCACACAGGTTTGAATTATGCATGAAGCCAGAGACGTAGTTCCGTTAAAAGACAATTTTATTCATACAATTACTAAAATACAAATTTAAGATACCATACACCCTAAAATAGGGGAAATAAGTGCTGAAGCCTTACCAGTGGAGAGGTAGGGTCAAAGGGTGTGGGATCTCAGGGGAAGATTCCCCAATCACACGTGAACACTCACACACACTGTGATAAAAAAAACAAAAAAAACAAAATAAGCAAACAAGGGAAAACACAGCACACAAGAAGAGACACCACCACCAAGGACACCGACACCACCACGTTCGGCACTCAGCACTGCGGGAGAGAGAACAGTCAATTATTGGGGAGGGAAATAAATCAATAAGCCAAAAATAAATGAAAAAAAAAAGCAACTTCAGTCTAAGGCAATTCTAGGCAGCAAAAGGGACTTAATAGCTGCCTAGAGCCTAACAAAAAGAACCAAAGTTTAACAAATCAAAGTTTCAGCAAAAATTAAAGTCTTTATCAAAACTTAAAGAAATATAAATTAACCAAAATGATCACTTAATCATAAATTTAACAAAAACCCATAAACATAGACCCCAATCTCCACACACATTAAGGAGCACAGTCAGTCCAAAAGATAGGCAAAGCTATCATCTGTGTCACCAATCACTCAAATACAGCCCTGCCAGACACCCAATTGGGCAACAGATCCTGGTGCTGGAACTCACTTAGCGACGTTCAGAGCTTAGAGTGAGCTCCTGTAGCTATAACTGGTTAAACAATCTACAGTTAAAACAATAGTTGAGACAAAACAACAGCGTGACAGGGAAAGGAGGGGCTGGTGCAGATACCAGCACAAGCGAAGCGGTCTACAACCCTGACGTACACAAACAAACCAAAGTCAGTAACGATTTGTAATTAAAATATACACGTAATGCCAACTAGTATACATACGTACCCATCAAGGAGCCTCACACCAATAGTGACGATAGTACAGCTACACCGAGCCAGCAGCAAAACTCAACCCTGTTCCGTCACAGGAATGATCGGGTTTATAACAGAGAGACACTGCAAAAGACACTGCACGCTGTAACGCCCATCCTAACGTAAACAAGGCCTATAGATGAATAAAATTAGCCCATTGCATTAGCTGTCGAATTACCGTGACTGCACCGCGGCCTCGAAAGAGTCAAGAGCCGAAATGTGCCTCCGGCAACAAAGAGTAAGGAGTGTCAATATGGAACCCCTGCCTATATAGCATGCAAGTAAGTTCTGATTGGTCCAGAGAGAGTGTGAGTGTGATTGAAACCACTGCGACCAATCAACCTGTTACAATCAGTGTGATTGAAACCATTGCGACCAATCAACCTGCTACATTAGCATCAAGAGATGATAACAGTTTAGAGGAAGGAAGCAAAGGCGAAACCATTGCAGATAGCCGGAAGGGTAAGAGTGAGCGTAGGTTACGTCAAAAGATGACATATGGAGGGGTAAGTGATGTGTCAGGGACCATGTTGAGGTTAAGAGTGAGGAGGAAGTGATCCGAGGTGTGCAGTGGAGTAACCAGCACATGATCAGTGGAGCAGTGTTGTGTGTAAATAAGGTCCAGTTGGTTGCCTGATCCGTGAGTAGCAGTAATTAAAACTCTCTTGAGATCAAAAGAGGCAAGCAGAGTGTGGAAGTCTGCAGCCTGAGGTTTATCTAGGTGGATGTTTAAGTCTCCAAGCATAACTAGGGGAGTACCATCCTCAGGAAAGGTTGAGAGCTGCACATCTAATTCATCCAAGAAGTTACCTTGTGGTCCTGGGGATCGATAAACAACTACAAAATGGATTTTAAAATGGTGGGTAATAGTGACTGAATGTGATTCAAAGGAGCTATTAATACCCAGAGAAGGTAAAGAAATAAATTTCCAATCATAAGATGAAGCTGACCAGTAACTCGACCTCGTCTAGTCAGACGGGGAGTGTGGGAAAATTAGAAATTATTGTAGAGTGCTGCAGGAGTAGCATTGTCCTCTGGTTTGATCTAGGTCTCTGTCAGGGCCATGAGGTTTAGTCATGAATGACTAATAATAGATGTAATGAAATCTGCTTTGTTTACTGCAGACTGACAATTCCAGAGACCAATAGAAAAAGAAAGTAGTGTATTAGCAGACATAGACAAAGTGTCTTTATTCGGTTGTTAGGATTGCGCTGCCTATAGTGTTTGATGCATGGTTTGTTAGTGATAGTAATAGTAGGGATATGGAAACACATAGTAAGAGTTGGTCATAAAAACTTGAGCTGCAAGTGAAGCAAGGTGTAGAAAAGGGGATGAGTCAAAAGCGATCCCTTGTCCGTATCCCTGCTCGGTGGAGTTGCATGGTAGAGTCGATGGTCTTTACACTCTTCGGCCTTCACACGAGGGCTACCGCGACCATTGCCACAGTATACTAACCTATTTATACCCGTTTGACAAAGCGGAAATTGAATTCAGCTGAACACACTTTGCTGTTTATCACAACAAAGGGCTAAGCAAGCACACAACACAGACAAGGTATGTGATAGAGTACGAGACCAAACGCAACTTCTGCATGTCTCAACACAGTAAACAAAACAAGCGTTTCCTAGCTACGATAACTGTGCTAAACACTGAGACAAGAAATAAATACACTTACGATCTGCTTTTAACTTCCGCTGATTACTGCTGCTTTACACTGTCTTTACACACACACTACCTTTTGCTAGCACTTGAACACACTTTACTGTTTATCACAACAAAGGGCTAAGCAAGCGAGACCAAATGCAACTTTAGCATACAAGTTCTCAGTTCATGACCCCTATAAATAAATGTTCAAATGATAAACTTTCATGATGCCGAAGAACTGCAATTTCACATAACCATAACCCTACTGCCGTGTGCTGATGTGTTTTGTACAGAATGCTGGGTTTCCCTATACTTATCTTATCTTAAGTGGTTGTGCTGACAAACTGCCTGGGAGCTCCTCAGTGGTGAAACTCCTCCTTCAATCAGTGGTGAACCAAGTGGAACAAATCTTCCAGGCAATCTGAGCGTGCCAGTACCTGGCTCTGTTGTTGTCTTTAGACCGCAGTCAAAGAAGCATTTATAGCACCACAAGACGAAGGAAACTTCATCTTTGTCATCAAGGTGACTGTGTAAGACCAAGCCCTCCACAAAACTGTGAAGGACAGCCGTTAAGCGCCATATTGGCCATGTTTGGCTAGACTGACTTAAGCAGTGCAGTGCTAATGGTATTCTGGAAAACACAAATTCTTATCTCTTGTTGACTTTGATAGGACCTTTGCAGTGGTATTTGTAATTTCAAATGTTGTTTGTGGGGTATAAAGGAAAAGAAAAGCCAAATTCATTGTTTGACAAAGAATGTGTTTGAAATGGTAATTTAAACTTTGTAGAAATCTTAATAAACCAAGTTCTTAATTCAGTTAAAAAATTTATAGTCTAAAAATATATGGCTAAAGATACTTGGTTAAAAGATAAGAAAATATACATTTTGAAAATTAAAATACCAATTGATTTGTTTTGGTAAAGCATATCTAGTTGTGTGGCTACAATGATACCTTAGAATAATAATTTACTATGAAAATACTGCTTAAAAGTGGAAACCTTGTATTTTATAATGACAGTACTGTGTTTATCTGAGGTGAATGTGAAGAATTTTGTTTAATTTGGCTGTCAACTCAAATAATAACTTGTATTTGTCATCTCTCTTGAGGTTTTTCACCTGTTTACTGCTACCAAGGAATTGTAAATAAGAGACAAACAACTGTTCCCATGGCTGTTTATTGAGTGAAATCCAGTTAAGATCTTCATGTGGAGGGACTGTCCTTTTCAAGTGGGGATTTGCACAAGAAGTAGATCAAAACTTGACAGTGAAAAACTGCCTCTGAAGACTGGAGAAGGACCAGAAAAGTGACCACACGTGTCCATAGAGACAAATAAAGACTGTTCCCGCCCTGTTGCTGTGATTGAAATGGCTGATTCATTACTGTTGGAGCAGCTAAAGACCGCAAGGACATCAGGGAAGCGTCAGTTTTCCCGTTTGGCCAATAATGTGCTACGAATGCATACAATGATGTCAGAAGAGGAGCACAGAGACAATTTTAAGAAGCTCACTGAAGAAGCTGGCAAAGTCCTGGAAGCCAACGATGATGTAGAGGGGCAATGTATTGAAGAAAGCTCTGATGCAGAGGAGTTGAGTGAGCAGCAAAAGAGGGACTTGGTCAAAACAGCCAATGAGTGTGAGCAGAAATTGCAAGAGCTAAAGGACCTCATACAAAAGACATTGTGGGGCAGTTTCGGGGAATATGAACTGACACAATCAATTACAACAGCAGAGTCACAAGCAGAAAATGTGGGAGCTGTGGACCCAAGTAGAAACCCAGATGCATATCTCTTCATGATCGGACAACTAGAGAAACTTGTGAAGGCTGCGAAGGAGGTGCATAAACATTGGAAGTGCTGGGCCCCCCCAGCAGAGCAACAACAGTTCCAGAGTTGTATTAAAGGCCTTGAGACTATCCTGCCAAAACTCTCAATAAGACAAGCAGACTTTACAGGGGCACACGTCAGAGAAGAAACCAGCAAATTGAGTACTACTTCTGTCAGTTGTGTGGCCACACCAGCAATTAAATTAAAGCCAGCTGCCCTCCCAAAGTTTTCTGGCATCCGCCGAGAGTTTCACCGGTGGAAAAAAGATTGGGAAGCGCTCCAGATGCAGGGAGAACCTACTGGATCCAAAGAGGTTAAAAAGTTCCAACTTCTCGACAGTGTGGATGAGAAGATAATACGAGACCTCCGCCTTACAATTTGCATAACTGCTGAGGAGGTGTTCCGGGTCTTGGAGAACTGCTTTGGAAATAAGACAACTATAGCCCTTGAGATAGTAGAAGAGCTCCAAGCAGTTAAAGGTAACCAGCCCAGGAGGATTGTTGAGCTTATTCAATCTGTTGAAAAAGCCCTGGTCAATCTGAAAGAGCTTGGCAAGGCTGGTGCAATAAAGAACCCTCTTGTAACAAAAACAATAGAGAGTAAACTTCCTGATGGTCTGAAGAAGGAATGGCTTCTTCATGTAGCTGGCAAAGGTGATGAAGCGGAAGAAGACAAGCGATTTGACTACCTCCTCAAGTTTCTTCAAGGTCAAGAAGCCATCTATGAGAAGCTGGACCAACTGAGAGAGGAGGAACCAAAACCAAGATCTGAACCTCGGCAAGCTCGAACCAGAACCTCTACCCAACTAAGCAACCAGGCTCAAGGATGTGTGGTCTGCAGAGACGGCAAGCATAAGAAAAGGCTATATTTCTGCCAAAAGTTTTGTACGCTTAAGCTGTCAGAGAAAAGAAAAGCTGTCAGGAAGCTGGGAGCCTGCAAAAAATGCCTGGAGATTCACAATGAAGGTGACTACTGTAAATCAGAGTTTCTGTGCAGGAGGCCAGATTGTATAGAACAGCGTGCTGCAGAACACCACTATTACCTTTGCCCGAGAGCTGGTACGTCCAAAGGGAATGTTGTCCAGGGGTCCAACAACAACAGCAAAGTGGGAGGTGACACAAGAGAGTGTTACACCCAAGCCCAAGAAGTGTTCATTAAAAGTCTCTCACCTGAACTTTGCATTATCCACCACTGTACTGCTATATACAGCATACGGAATTAAGTTCCATTTTACATCATCTCATGCTTGAATAGACAACTTCACACAAAATTAAGTCACAATGCCTACCTTGGCAAGTATCCTTGTAAACATAGTTTTCATAGTCAGTGATGTGTAGTGCAACATCTTACACAAATTCAGTTGTTACAAGACAAATGAATGCATGCATGACAGTTCAGTCCTTTTCCATCATGTTTGATCTCTGTTTGTGTAGAATATGCCAAAGGTATTCTGGTTGTGGTTTGGAAAGTGAAAATGACACGAGCCACACTCTTTTTTTTTTTTTTTCCCCTGTGATGTCAGCAGCCAATCACAGCACTAGAATGGAGAAGCACAAAATTGCAATCTCAAGGGAAAGGGATAAAGGTACCCTTTCAACAGACTCTCCTCTTTCTGAGTCTCGTTCCTGTGCAGGTTAGTTTAAAAAAGTAATTTAGAAAGAGAAAAAACTTTGGAAAAAGAAATACGTGAATTGGAGATGGATTTGGCGAGACAATATTCAAATGATAAATACCAGACTATTTGTAAATTAAAATATCAGTTAAATGATGTTTATAATAAAAAGGCTGAATATGCCTTATTTAGGCTTAGAACAAAATTTTATGAAGGTGGTGAAAAGAATGGTAGATTATTAGCGAGAAAACTGAAGCAGCAAGATAACCTAAATAATATATCAATGATTAAAAAAGATAACCAAGTGGTAACCTCATCAAAGGAAATAAACTCAATTTTCAAATCATTCTATAAAGACGTGTATACTTCTGCTGGTGCGCTTAATGAGGAGGAGGTGGAGACATTTTTCTCAGGTCTACAATTGCCAACTCTTTCTAGTGAACAAAAAAAAGGCTGGATGCACCTATAACGGAAGAAGAGGTCAGAGCTGCTATTTCATCAATGAAAAATGGGAAGTCGCCAGGTTTGGATGGCTTCCCGATTGAATATTATAAGAACCAGGCTCTGGTCTTACCTCGAAAAATTGCGGAGAGAGAGCCAAACTGCTTTCAAGGGGCCAGAGTGACTCGGCTGCGATCAGAAAGAACCTAAAAAGGATAGGGATATTTCAGATCCAGCGAATTACCGACCAGTAAGCTATTGACTAAGATATTGACAAAGGTTTTAGCCTCCCGACTGGATAAGATATTGGCAGATATTATCAATGGTGATCAAGTTGGTTTTATTAAGAATAGGTGTTCGGGTGATAATATGAGAAGGCTTATTCATCTTATACACAAAAGTAAATCTAGTCTAGACCCGGTGGCGGCCTTCTCGCTGGATGCGGAGAAGGCCTTTGACCGGGTAGAATGGGGCTTTCTTATGGCAGCCCTTTTAAGGTTCGGGATTGGGCCTGGATTTTGTAGATGGGTGAAAACTATATATTCCAGTCCAAGGGCAGCAGTTTTGACAAATGGATTGGTGTCAGACTTTTTCCATCTCTCACGCGGGTTGTTCTTTGTCCCCACTGCTCCTCACAATATTTATGGAACCACTGGCTCTAGCTATTCGCGCTAATACAGATATCAGAAGTGTTCACGCAGGGGGTGCGGAACACAAGCTGTTTCTGTATGCCGACAACATCTTAGCAGTGTTAACTGATCCCATGCAATCTCTACCGGCGTTGCTCACATGTGTTGAATCATATTCAAGGTTGTCAGGTTATAAAATAAATTGGTACAAATCGGAAGGCATGCCGCTTTCAGCATCATGCCATTCTGGATACATTACTACATTCAATTTCAAGTGTTTACCTTCGGGTATGAAGTATTTAGGAATATTATTAAACCCAAACTTAGAGGACATTATGCTTTCAAATATGGAATCTCTCCTCCTAAAAATAAAAAAAATTTGGATAAATGGGGAAAATTGAATCTTACGTTATGGGGTAAAATTAATGTGATTAAAATGGTGGTGGCCCCACAGTTCAATTATGTTTCCATGATGTAACCTGTAAGAATTCCTTTACATATATTTAGTCAATTTGAGAAAATGATTAAAGATTTTCTGTGGAACAAGAAGAAGCCAAGAGTTAATATAAAGAAAATGTGGGCCTCTAGAGACATTGGGGGAATGGCTCTTCCAAATGTGAAACTGTATAATTTAGCATTTGAAATGTCAAGACTGGTCAAACACTGGACAGGGTTGGACTCTGAACTGAGCTGGATCAAGATTGAACAGGAACTAGTGAGCCCTTTTACACCCTTGGATGTTCTTTCACAGGGATCAGCTAATAATGGACAGGACTTTCATCATAACCCGCTACTTATGTATTCTAAAGCTGTCTGGGTAGAGGTACACAAGATTTGTGGAGCATCTCATTTAAGACAAACTTATGCCTCGTTATGGAACAACTCTGCTGCACGGATTGGGAAAAAAAACTGTATATTGGAATGAATGGCTCGCCAAAGGCATACACAGGATAAGTGATCTTTATTCAGAGGGAGTGTTTATGTCCTTTGTTGAAATAACCCAAAAATATGGTCTGACTAGGAAAACTAATTTTTGGAAATATTTACAAATAAGGGATTGTATTACCAAAGGAAAATTTACTCAAAGCACAAATGCAGTGGTGGAGTTTTTAGAATTGTCTGGTTCAGCACATAGAGCAGCAGTTTTCTACAAATTATTTAACAATTTAAAAAAAGAGATATGTGAAAATTTGAGGACCCTATGGCAGAGAGATCCGAGTTGTGTCACTGGTAAAGAAGATTGGTGCAAAGTTTTGTCACACTCCAATAAATATATAAGAGAGGCCAGGGGTAAATTTACCCAGTACAATTAATACATAGATGGTACTTCACTCCTTCTAAACTTCACAGAATGGGAATTATGCCCAATAATATATGCTGGAAATGCAGCTCAGTTCCAGGGACATTTCTGCATGCTATTTGGGAATGTGGGACAGTTTACCCCTTTTGGCAAAGAGTAATGGACAGTATAGGAAGGTGGATTGGCTCGACAATACCCATGTCACCAAGATTGTGCTTATTAGGGGATCAGTCTGTTACCAGGAGTTTTGAAATATGATTTTGTGGTTATAAAGGTGGGGGTGATTACAGCTGCACAAGTGATTCTCAGTGTGTGGAAGGATCCATCTCCTCCAGAGTTTAACAGGTGGAAAGAAAATATGCTAAAAATTGTGTCATATGAAAAATTCTTGGCCAGGATTAATGATGATATAGAGGGTTTTGACAAATCTTGGGGATGGGTTTTTGACTGAGATTGATGGAATTTTTTTTTTTTACTTTTTAAGTGCGTTTCTCTTTTGTTAAGTCTTTATCTTTGTGGTGTTACATGAATAGGCACTTTATAATTTGATTTTACTGTCTGGTTTTTTTTTTTTTTTTGGGTGTCTTTGTCTGTAGTGGTTATTGATAAAGGGCCCAAAATGCAAATGTGAATTAATCATGTGTTTGGAAGCTTGTGTAACTTGTATTTCTTTTTTTTTTTTTTCCTTTGTTTTGTTTTGGTTGTTGTTAAAAATGTTAAAAATAAATAAAGACTTCAATTACAAAAAAAAAAAGCAATATAAATCAAACAGTTGTCATACCCTGAATCACTCCATTGAATGTAACAATCTTCACCCAGCAAGTTATTGGCTCACTTAAAATTCCCTTGCAAAATTCAACTTCCTCAGGCACGAGAAGTTTTGGGAAATTGTTGAAAACCTCTTCTGAACATTTGACCCTCTTGAAGAGTAGTGGTATCATCTGGAAAAGATGCCACTTTGCTGTAGCTTTCTGAATGTACGGTTGGTGAGGTCAGGCACAAAAACAAGTATTATGACCCTTACGAAAAAGAAGTTTATTCAGGTGTGCTATTAGTATACTTATTTTAAACTAAAAAATAGGAAAGTATACTTTTAGTTTACTTTTTATGTACTTCTCAGAAATGGGCTTTATGTACTTCTAAGATATATACTTATAATGACAATTAAGTATACTTAATTGTATAAAAAGTATAAAAAAAGTATACTTAATTGACTTTGCCACGTTTTTCATTAATAAAATTAAAAACATCAGTACACAATTTTCCACACCTCAATCCATCAAGCACATCTCACAAACAAACATACACTCATTCACATCCTTCTCTTCACTCTCTGAGGCAGAAGTCTCCAAACTCATCCTTTCTAATCATCCTACTACTTGTCCACTTGATCCTATTCCATCTCATCTCCTTCAAGCCATTTCTCCTGCAGTTGTACCTGCACTCACTCACATCAACACATCCCTTCATACAGGTGTTTTCCCCTCATCATTTAGACAGGCTCTTATAACTCCACTCCTTAAAAAACCCACCCTCAACCCATCTCTTTTAGAGAACTACAGACCAGTTTCCCTTCTTCCTATCATTGCAAAAACACTTGAACGAGCTGTATTCAACCAAGTCTCTACCTTTCTCACACAGAACAACCACCTTGACAGCAACCAATCTGGCTTCAGAAGTGGACATTCAACTGAGACTGCCTTGCTCTCAGTTGTTGAAGCCCTAAGACTGGCAAGAGCGGAATCCAAATCTTCAATACTTATCTTGCTTGATCTATCTGCTACTTTTGACACGGTTAATCACCAGATCCTCCTGTCAACCCTACTGACAAAGGGCATCTCAGGAACCGCCCTCCAGTGGTTTGAGTCTTATCTATCAGATAGGTCCTTCAAAGTATCTTGGAGAGGTGAGGTGTCCAAGTCGCAACATCTAACTACTGGGGTGCCTCAGGGCTCAGTTCCTTGGACCACTTCTCTTCTCTGTCTACATGGCATCATTAGGTTCTGTCATTCAGAAACATGGCTTTTCATATCATTGCTATGCTGATAACACTCAGCTCTACCACTCATTCCATCCTGATGATCCATCGGTAGCTGCTCGCATCTCAGCTTGTCTAACAGACATTTCTTGCTGGATGAAGGACCATCACCTTCAACTCAACCTTGCCAAGACAGAACTGCTTGTGGTTCCAGCAAACCCATCGTTTCATCACAATTTCACCATCAAGTTAGTCACATCAACCATAACTCCTTCAAAAACAGCCAGAAACCACGGAGTTATGATTGATGATCAGCTAACTTTCTCAGACCACATTGCTAACACTGTCCGGTCCTGCAGATTTGCTTTATTCAACATTAAGAAGATCAGGCCCTTTCTTTCGGAACATGCTGCACAGCTCCTTGTTCAAGCTCTTGTTCTGTCCAGGCTAGACTATTGCAACGCTCTCTTGGCAGGTCTTCCAGCCAGTTCTATCAAACCTTTACAATTAATCCAGAACACGGGCAGCAAGATTAATTTTTAATGAGCCGAAAAGAATACACGTCACACCTCTATTTATCAATTTGCACTGGCTACCAATAGCTGCTCGCATAAAATTCAAGGCATTGATGTTTGCATACAAAACCACCACTGGCTCTGCACCCCTTTACCTAAATTCATTACTTCAGACTTATGTGCCCTCTAGAAACTTGCGTTCTGTAAGTGAACATCGCTTGATTGTGCCATCCCAAAGAAGCACAAAAGTCACTTTTACGGACTTTTAAATTAAATGTTCCCTCCTGGTGGAATGACCTGCCCAACTCAATCCGAGCAGCTGAGTCCTTAGCCATCTTTAAGAATCGGCTTAAAACACATCTCTTCCATCTTTATTTGACCCTCTAACTTTCAATCACTCACTATTCTAATTCTATTAAAAAAAAAAAAAATCTAACTACCTTTTTAATCTTTTTGTATTATATCTATTTTCTTTTCATTTATTATACAATTATAAAAAAAGACCTCTAACACTAGCTTGCTCTATTCTTTTTCTATTCTATCTGTTTTCTTTTTATTTATTATATTATTTAAAAGCCCTTGCTACGTATACTGTGTTTAGGCTAACTGAGACTTGTTATAGCACTTATATATCATTGCTCTTTTGTTGTTTTTGATTGCTTCCATTGTCCTCATTTGTAAGTCGCTTTGGATAAAAGCGTCTGCTAAATGACTAAATGTAAATGTAAATGTAAGTATACTTGACTTATACTTACAAAAACTCAAAATATATTTGAACTTTACTTAAGTATACTTAATAAAATAAACTTGAAGTATACTACTTTTTGGTAAGGGGAGCCATCATGACCTTTCGCACTCTGCAGTAATAGAACACTGTTGCTTCAAAAACAGAAATGAAATACTTAGTTGATGGACCTCCAACAGTTGCATGAGAAGACAAAGGTGTCTTTGCAGTATTTGTCACTTGCTACAACTGTAACAGTTGGGCCTTCCTCCCAAACCAATTCTGCTGCATCAGCTGAAAGAGACTGTTCTCTGTCAGGGCAACATTGGGGTTGTCAGCTCAATGACAAAATGACATGGCAATGCTCAAAGGCAGTATCCCAGTGTTGTGGGCAAAATTTAAAATACACTGGTCAAGTTCACATGCCAAGTGATAGTTTGGGCTCCAAGTATTTTTTATTCCATGTTTTATTCCATTCTACGGAACATGTTAACTCTTTCTGAGGCAGTGAAGCTAGTTCATGCATGCTAGTTCACTCTGCAAATGTTATCAACAAATTGAAAAGAGAGAAAAAACTTGAAAGGGGGAGAATAAAGCGGCGACTCCTTCACTGTGCCATAGAAATGTTGTTTATGAGGGTGCAAAAGTTTTTCCCCTCATGGTCCCTTTCATTTGCAGATAAAATTTAATGTTTTTTTTTTTTTTTTTTTAAATCAAATCAATTTTCAAAAGAGTATATTCGTCTGGGCGATTCGGATTGGGATACTTTTTGAAACATTTCTTAACAGCCTCCACACCAATATCCATTTCGATGTGATACAATCGATATATCGATAGTGAACAAAACTTGTGGGATTAAGAGTTTGCCAGTCTTTTTGAGAAAATCATGTGTCTTTAAATAACTGGGGTGTTTTTGCAAAAGCAGATCGAAAAAGTGTTCAACATATTTTGCATTGAAGTACGTCTGGCTACAACAATCAGAGACTATAGGACGTCCAGGTGGGATTTCATGAGGTTTGCTCCAAGATTCGAGGCTTTTATGAATTTTTGAAAGTGGGTAAAATCTCCTGGGTCTGGGATTCTTGTCGTCCAGGAGGAGTTCCTTCTGTTATGGACTAATGAACTTTTTGTGACACAAAATCAGGTTTTTAACCTCTCTTGCCATTTGTGGGTAGATGGGTCAAAAATACTCCTTCGCGTTGAGTTGTCGATAACCCTCCCATAAATATTGGACCTTATCTAGATTGGCGACCGTGTTTTCTTTATCAGTCAATGTTGTTTGGTGAACTAGACAAAGATGGTGTTCATTCATAGGGTAACGTCAATGGGAGTTTCTTTTGGAGTTTTTTGCCCTCGAAATAAGCTGGAGTCATTGGTGATACATTTGTAGATAACTTAAGGGTTCTGTCTTCCTCATCCTGAAACTGGCCGGTGTGGGGATAAAAGAATGCCCTCTAGAGAGTAAAGCATGCAGATTGAAAGAAACAGTGAAAGTTTTAGATAAATTAACTGTGCCTGATCTTTGGCTAAAGCTAATGGGTAGTTAAAAACATGGCCCAATGCTGAAGCATCTATTTCGCTTCCAGTGGATGACATCTCACTCCACTGTGAAATCGGAATTTGGAAGGGTAAGGATACAATCGCCATGTTTCTGAATGTGTGCAATAATGTTCTCCTGCATTTGCTGCTCCATGATTGGGAGGGCTCTAGAGAAATGAATCATAGGAACAAAGATATCTTTGTGCAGAAATGCATCTTGAGCTATTTTAATTAAGGAGAACTGGTGCCCGGCCAGAGGTCGTTGGTTCTAACTCTTCATTTCCAGAGTGGTCAGTTACCTCAGGCTTGGGTTCCACCCCATTGTGTGATACTTCACAAGAACTCTCTGAAAAACAACACAGCTAAACACCTGTGGTGGTTAGAACACACCATGACGTGGCTTCTCCACCAAGTCAGAGATCACTGTGTTGTTGCTTGGAAAGTTCTTGTGATGTCTGACTTGGAGAAGCCACGATCTGTGCATGTATTTGCTGTAGTGGTGGTGTAATGTCATGTTGTGTTCTATCCACCTCAGGTGTTTCACTGTGTTGTTGTTCGGAGAATTCAGCGATAAATAGAGCTTTAATTTGTCCAGCTGTCTCAGTGGTCATTCTATGGTTTTCATTTTCATGATTTTTTTTATTACACTAGTGCCACATATAAAATACGAGACAGCCATCCTGTATCGCCACCCCTGGCGCCGATACAGGACGGCTGCCTCAGTGACGTGCTCTGCAGTTGTTTTTGTGTTTTTGTTAGTTTGTCCTGTCTTTAGTTATATTCCTGCAATCAGTTTCACCAGGGATGAATTGCTGGACATTCGGCAACACGCATCTCCCGATATATTAATGGTTTTCGACTATTCTGATGTTTTGCTGGACATTCTTGTCGGCGGAGCAGCTGCGCTGATCACACGCTTCAAGAGGACGCGAAGACAGGGAAAAAGAGCCGGCGTTAGACTCAGGAAACGCGGATTTCGAACGCCGTTGCCTAGCATCCATCTGGCAAATCTCCGCTCTCTACCCAACAAAACGGATGAACTCCTTCTGCTCTCCCGGACAAATAAGGATTTCTCACACTCTGCTGCTCTGTGTTTCACGGAAACTTGGCTAAATAACGCCATACTGGACAGTGCGCTCCATCTGCCGGGCTTTCAGCTGTTCAGAGCGGACCGCGACACAGAATCAACAGGGAAATCGCGCAGCAGGGGGACATGCTTTTATATCAATGAACGGTGGTGTACAGATGTAACTGTGTTAAAGAAGATGTGCTGCTCAGATCTCGAAACACTCTTCATTAACTGCAAGCCGTTCTATTCGCCGTGGGAGTTTCACTCATTCATTCTGGTGAGTGTTTACATTCCTCCGCAAGTGCACGTAAGCCTGGCTTTACAGAAACTCACTGATCAGATCACAGAGACAGAACAACAACACCCGGACTCCTTTTTAATCATTCTTGGGGACTTTAATAAAGCCAATCTCTCCTGTGAACTGCCAAAATACAGACAACACATCACTTGTCCCACCAGAGACAGTAATATATTGGATCACTGTTACACCACAATAAAGGATGCATATCACTCTGTTCCACGAGCAGCTTTGGGACGTTCTGATCATTGTCTGGTTCATCTTATACCGACCTACAGGCAGAAACTAAAATCAGCTAAACCTGTATTAAGGACTGTAAAAAGATGGACTAATGAAGCAGAGCAGGATTTACAATCTTGTTTTGACCTCACTGATTGGAGTGATTTTGAAGCCGCTGCCACCGATCTGGACGAACTCACAGAGACTGTAACATCTTATATCAGTTTCTATGAGGATATGTGTATTCCTACCAGGACTCAACTAAATTACAACAATGACAAACTGTGGTTCACTGCAAAACTAAGACAGCTCCGTCAGCCCAAAGAGGATGCTTACAGGAAGGGGGACAATGTCTTGTATAAACAGGCTAAATACACTCTGGAAAAGGAGATCAAAATGGCAAAGAGGAATTATTCTGGAAAAATAAGGACTCAGTTCACTTCCAACGACTCAGCATCAGTGTGGAAAAGTCTGAAGGAGATCACCAATTACAAGACACCATCCCCCAGCACTGTGGAGAATCAACGACTGGCAGATAATCTGAATGAGTTTTACTGCAGGTTTGAAAGAAGAACACCCATCACCTGCCCTGAACGCCTCTCCACACAACCGTTCACACCATTCACAACTCTTGCAACCCATCCTGAACACCTCTCAAAACAACCGCCCTCACCATTCACACCTCCTGCATCCCCCCTCTCCCCCACACCTGCAATACAGATAAGCGAGGATGCGGTGCGCCAGGTCTTCCGGAAGCAGAAAAGGAAAAAAGCACCAGGCCCAGATTGTGTTACACCAGCTTGTCTGAAATCCTGGCCCCCATCTTCACACAGATCTTCAACAGATCACTGGAGCTGTGCGAAGTCCCTTCATGTTTCAAACACTCCATCATCATTCCCATCCCAAAGAAATTACAGGATTAAATGACTACAGGCCTGTGGCTCTAACGTCTGTGGTCATGAAGTCATTTGAAAAACTGGTGCTGGCCCACCTGAAGGATATAACTGGACCCTTGCCGGATCCTCTTCAGTTTGCCTACAGAGCAAACAGGTCTGCGGACGATGCAGTAAACATTGGACTACATTATGTTCTGCAACACCTAGACAGACCGGGGACTTATGTGAGGATCCTGTTTGTGGACTTCAGCTCGGCCTTTAACACAATCATCCCAAACCTTCTCCTGCCCAAATTAACTCAGCTCTCTGTGCCCACCTCCGTCTGTCAGTGGATCAACAGCTTCCTGACAGACAGGCAGCAGCTAGTGAGGCTGGGAAAATACAAATCCAGCACCCGTACAATCAGCACTGGAGCTCCCCAGGGCTGCGTTCTCTCCCCACTGCTCTTCTCCCTGTACACTAATGATTGCACGTGTAAGGACCCCTCTGTCAAGCTCCTGAAGTTTGCAGACGACACCACACTCATCGGTCTCATTCAGGACGGTGACAAGTCTGCTTACAGACAGGAGGTTAAAGAGCTGGCTGTCTGGTGCACTCTCAACAACCTGGAGCTTGACACGCTCAAAACAGTGGAGATGATTGTGGACTTCAGGTGAAACCCCCCTTGACTCCACCCCCAAAAACCATCATGAACAGCACTGTGACTGCTGTGGAGTCATGCAGGTTCCTGGGAACCACCATCTCTCAGGACCTGAAGTGGGACATTCACATTGACTCCATTGTGAAAAAGGCCCAGCAGAGGTTGTACTTCCTTTGTCAGCTGAGGAAGTTTAACCTGCCACAGGAGCTGCTGAAACAGTTCTACTCCACCATCACTGAATCCATCCTCTGCACTTCAGTAACTGTCTGGTTCTGCTCAGCTTCTAAATCTGACCTCAGAAGACTACAGAGGGTAGTACGGACTGCTGAGAGAATCATTGGTACAACCCTCCCTTCCATTCAAGAACTGTACTTATCCAGAGTGAGCAAAAGGGCTGGCAAAATCACTCTGGACCCCTCACATCTAGCACACTTCCTCTTTGAACTGTTGCCATCTAGTCGACACTACAGAGCACTGAGCACCAGAACGACCAGACACAGGAACAGTTTCTTCCCTCAGGCAATCCATCTAATGAACACTTGATAATAACTGTGGAACACACTACACTATTTATATTTACATACACATAAACTTATTTATCTAACACACATACTTAGTGTACATTAAATTTTTTGCACATAATATACCTGTACATACATAACTGCTCATTGTAATTGTCAGGGACCAGTCAAGCTCGGTCCCATCCATCTCACAACGATCACCTTCACCGGAATACTTATTACCCGCACCCGTTCACCATCAGCAACCTCATCACAGAACCAGTATAAAACACTCACCACAACCTCAGTTCAGCGTCAAGCCTCCAACAGGAACGGACCATCGAAAGTTGTCTCAAGATCATCCGAAACAACGCAGATTCTACGATGTAAAGTATACTTACCATTGAACACTAACCTCTGTGTCATTATTCTACTGTCTCCAGAATACCTGAGCACTCCCTGTGGCCTGAAATCCGGCGATTTCCCCAAATCTCCTGTGTTGTCTCCTTGTCTGCTTGAAGTCTCTGGTTCTGAAAGTGATCTGTGGAAGAGACAAGTATTAACGATCTGTGACTGAGTGGCATTGACATCTGTTAAAGATGTACCTACCTGCTTACACCCCGCACTGAGTGATTTACACCGAACCTGCACCTGAAAACATTGCACACCTACCTTGCCTTCACAAACTTGTAAATAAAGCACTGTGCTTGGATTCACTCACCTCTGACTCTTGTCTATGTCCTGACAGTAATATAGCGTCCATACAATTGTCATTCCTTACCTACTTATTTGTATTTTTTTGTATTTTTTATTCTTTTATTATGTGTTTTTTGTTCTTTTGCTGTCATTCTGTTGCACTGCAGAGCTTCTGTCACGAAAACAAATTCCTCGTATGTGTGAACATACCTGGCAATAAAGCTCATTCTTCTTCTTCTTCTTCTATTCATACATAAGTCAAAGTGTTACAAAAATAAAAGATTAATCTCACGGAAGTAAAAAGTTTGGCCCTACAAAAACATTAAAAAAAAACTGCAACAGACTAAATGCGAACACTGAATTAGAAACAAATGCAATGATAACGATATATTCAGTGTACTGAGAATGTATTTTCATATAAAGTTTATATCCTCTATATTTGGATTACACCGAAATACATTTACATTCTACTCTATATAATTTTTGTATGGGCTCTGTAAAGTGTGGATGAAATGCCACTTCTTTTTGTGTTGACATAACTTTGGTGCAATAACAATGAGGCTGTCAACAGGCCAAGGACGGATACCCTATGACAATTAGCAAGGATATCACACAAGTAGAATTAAAAAGTCTAAAACTACACTAATCTAAAGTATATTTACATCTGTTCTTGGTCTAGGCCACTGCTGTATAGAACTTGTGCATGCAAGAGGAGGAGGAACACATTCAGTTCCCAGTTGTTTATAGCTGTTCGGTAAAGCATGACAACTAAATGGTTGCACAATGCCTTAACAGCTTGCCTAAATAAACAAACTATTTTTTGCAAACACAGAGGATTTATTTAATTTTCAATAATTTGAGGATGGATTAAATTAATGTTTAATGCCTTCATTTTATAACCAGATACACAACACAGCCTTATGAAATGTTTTTTTCCTCAGAAATTCTATTTTAAGAATAAATTTGAGTAAATTACATTTACATTTAGTCATTTAGCAGAAGACGCTTTTATCCAAAGCGACTCACAAATGAGGACAATGGAAGCAATCAAAATCAACAAAAGAGCAATGATATTCAAGTGCTATAACAAGTCTGAGTTAGCTTAATGCAGTAAATGTAGCAAGGGTTTTTTTATTATATAATTAAAATAAAAAGAATAGAGCAAGCTATTAGCTGCATTTACATGGACCCTACTAATCCGATCGTAATAGGACTAGAAGCACAATCAGAATAAAAAAAGTCACATGTAAACACGTTAATCGGATTGAATTGGCCAGATCCGACTAAAATTTATATCGGATTGTAAGGGGTGTGTAACAATAATATAACTTCACAATCACGGGAAGAAGGAGGCGGGAACCGGCGAACATTCAATTAAAACTTTAATCACCAAAATAAATACAAAACAGCGCGACAGCCCCTCACGGGCGACTGCCGCGCACAAACAAAAAACCAAACACAAAATAAAACCCAGGCCTGGTCCTCTCTCGTCCTTCACTATCGTCGCTCCTCTTTTGTATCCTCCCGATCTCCTCCGTTGGACTCGAGACCGGTGAGTGGAGCAGGTGTCGCTCATTTCCCAATCACTCCACCGGCCTCGCTCCGTTCCCACGGCTCTCGGCCCCACCCCACTCGTCACTTCTTCTTCTTCTATTCCTTTCCGGCAGACTAGGCACTTCTAGTGCATTGCTGCCTCCCACTGGTGATAAAGATAATCTACATTAAAGCTCCCCCTAGCCTATATTTTCCAATATATGCCAGTGGCCTTTAGGAAGTGAAGTAATTCCAATGCTCTTTCTATTTGATTAGGACCATCACCCATCAGAGTTTTAACAGAGACTAAATCAACTCCCAGAACGTTTAGACCAATGAATAACAGTCTCCTTTCTTCAGCATATCTCGGACAGAACATAATGACATGCTTGACAGACTCCTGTACTCCACAGGCTTGACACTTGCCGTCCATGTGCTTTCCCACCAGAAACAGCCCACTTGCCAATCCACAATGACCCAGTCTTAGTCGGGCCAACTTAATCTGATCCATCCGAGGCAGGATAATTGAATTTCCAGGGCTGACTAATGGTTTTATGTCATAGAACTTTCTCCCGCTAATGTCTTTACTCCACTCGTGCTGCCATTGCTGTGTAAGTCTTTCATTAATGATGCTGCGGCACTCCAGTCTATCAAATGGCACCTCCACCTCCACATTTCCCCTAACTAAACTTGCCCTAGCAGCCTCATCAGCAGCCTCATTCCCCTCAACCCCCACATGTGCTGGAACCCACAAGAAACCCACACTACACCCCCGTCTCTCTAATCTATAAACACTTGTTAAGATCTCCCCGACTAAATCTAACCTAGCCCCTCCTCTTTCTCCCCCATCGCCATCAAGCCAGATAGCGAGTCAGAACAAATGATGGCTTTCTCCACCCCACCTTCTTCCACCCACCTCAGAGCCCATATGATTGCTACTAGTTCAGCCGTAAAGATTGAAAGACCATCAGGCAATCTATGACACTGTCTAACATGGAAATAAGGAACATATAAACCAAAGCCCACTTTTTTACTCTCAGGGTTTCTAGATCCATCTGTATAAATATCTATGTAGCTATTCCACAAATTCCTAAGATGCTCCTGTACATATTTAGCAACATTTCCTACACTTCCTTCCTTTATTAAATTTTTAATAGATATATCTACATCAGCCACAGGCAATAACCAATGAGGAATAGATGGCCAATAGACAGAAGGCACCATTTTCCTTTCATTAAGCTTAAGCTCCTCTGCATATGTCTTAACAGAATGTAAAACACTAAATCTATTAAGTCTACTCTCACCCTTCCTGGCCCCACTCATCACAGGGTGGTTTATTCCTTTTGTAATCCAAGCGAGAGGACATGTAAACACTTGATCGGATTAAAAAACCGAAACCGGAAAGTACTGTGCATGCGCAGTAACATAGAAAAAGTGTAAAGATGTATGACGCGCTGAACGAGGTGTTTTTCCAGGCGAATAAAGTGTCATAAATAAGTGTCCTGTCATTATAAAGCTCCCCTTTCACTCAGCGTATGTGTCCTTGTTTAAGACTTGCATCAACAGACGATTAGTTTTGGGTGCGGGAAGGGGCACTTTTACAAGTTTTATTTATTTATTTATTTATTTTAAAGTAACGTTAAGCAGCACAACAGTTCATGTGCTGGTTGTCGTCTAATTAGGACTCGAAGTAGATAAATATCATGTGTGCTTTTTAAAACAGTATGCGACAGCAGCGGGAAACTGTATATTCATGCAGTGTGCACATGTCAAAAGAGTCAATCCGATCAGAAGCATATCAACCGGATCACTTTATTTAGCGTTCATGTAAACACTACGTTCGGATTCGTGAATCAGAATGAATTCATTCCGATGGAAGCAAAAAGTGTCCATGTAAACGCACCTAGTGTTAGAGGCATTTTTTGCTTTTGTTGATTGTATAATAAAAAAATAAAAAAAATAAATAAATAGAATTGTAACCGGAATGAGTATGTTGTGCTGTTAAGTGGGCAGAGGATGTAATGGGTAGGCTGTGTTTAAAGTCTCGCAGGCATCAAGGAAACAGCGTTTGCTCTCGTTCTACGCTCGGTGACCGAGTTTGTTTTTCTTCCTCTGCTGGCATGTTGAAAGAACAGTTTGACCCACTGTGCCCAACAATTCAGAGTGAGTAAACAAGTTTTAACAGTAGTCGATCTTAAAGGAGATGTATGTTAGTAAAAATTGCGTTCACTATAGTAAATGTGTTTCAGAGATTTCTCCTGTACCAATGACTGATGTTAGAACATAGTGCGCGTGCCATTTTGTGTTTGGTTACGGCCACTGGACGTAAGTAACGATCAAGTTTGTTTATTTAAAATAGCAAAATATTAAAATGCGTATTTTTAGGAGCATTATTGGCTGGTCGAGTCACGACTGCATTGCAATGCTTCTGCTTTTTTACTGAGACTTATGCATTTTAATTATCCATTAAGTGAGCCTTAGCATATTAGCAATGTGAGTATTTTTTTATATTTTTTTGTTGTTAAATGTAGAATGTTGTGTGTGTAATAAAATTAAATGGTTTCGATTACAGGTCAAAACCTTTCCTGGCAAGTGGCCATTGTTTTTTTCCCCACCGAATTTGGGATTTGGTTGCTTTATTTTTTTTTTTTATTCCTTATGTTTTGATTTGTGGCATTCATTTTTGTGAGATCTGCCTGTCTTATTTAAGTGGTATATCACTGTATTGGGAGGTCTTGTTTGGTTGTGTGTTTTACATATTATGGTTTGATTGGGTTTGATTTTCTTTGGATTTGATTTGTTCCTCCCATGTGGTGTATTTTCCCATTTTATGATTCTAGGTTGATTGGTGCTACTCTGAGTGTCACTCTTATTATGTTTTTCTTTTTTGATCTAAATTATGATTTGTCTGTTTAATTATCTGAATTTTAGATTAATGGTTTATTTTTCTAATTGTATTATTTTAGTTTGATTTTGATTTGTTTTGGAGCATTGTTTGTCTATTCTTTTGAAAATTAATTTGGTTAAGTTTACTTTAAATTCATTTAGAGTGTGTTTGAATTGTTGTAGTTTGTTTATTTTCTTTTGTGTTACCAAGTCATTTCAGCCATAAAAGAAGAACGGTATTTCTCATTTTATAAAATAAATCAAGCCTTTTTTGTACTCTGGCTTCTAGCTCATTTATTTGACCTGCCTGTGCAAACAAGAAAAAAGGATCAGGTCATTGTTAGGGTCCCCCATCCCAGAAATTGTGGGTGGCGTAGTCAATTTGGTCGACAATTTAATAGCTACAAGCAAGCCAAGGTCACAGAATACAAAAAGAATAGAGAAGCTAGTGTTAGTTTTTTTTTTAAAGAAAACAAGCAGTAAATGAATAGAGTGCAAGTATGACATGGGAAAGGTTTTTTTTTTTTTTAGAATAGAATTAGAATAGAGAGTGCTAGAGTTAGAGAGTCAAATAAAGATGGAAGGGATGTGTTTTTAGCCGATTCTTGAACATGGTTAAGGATTCAGCTGCTTGTTATTATTAGGGTTTATTTTTAGAAATTTTTTACAACACAGAATTTTGTAACAAAAAACATGGTGAGAGAAAATAAAAAACATAACTTTATAATTGTCATTTTCTTCCATCATATAATTGTTATAGCACCTAAAATATGTTGCGTTTAAAAAGTGTTGTGTTCCAGCTAGTTGAAGGGTGGGTATATTTGTGTGCACTAATCTTGCTCATTACAAAATAAAAAATGCAAACATTCGGAGGCTGGTTACCTGTTACAGCAACAGGAGCAAATTTACATCACAATTGTAAAACTTCCTTTCCCTTTGTTTGGAGCATGACTGTATTTACACAAAGCCAGTCTAATGAAGCCACACAAACACCATTTGATCTTTTAAATTTACTTGAAAAATAATTAAAGGGGGTGTAAAACACTAAACATCAGACCAAAATACAAGTCTTTATGTGCCACAGAGATCTGCATGTGTGAACAACACCATAAAACAACAATTGTCAAACAAACAACACAGAAACAGGTGAACACATTTCTGCCCACAGATCTGACTGTAATGAGAGCAACTGCAGCTAAAGCCATGGACATTGGTCCATTGAAGTTCACAATGACATGGGTGATAAAAACACCAATTAAAGAGTGAGTAAAAACAAGTTGTAACAGTAGTCCGATCTTAAAGGAGATGTACTGTTAGTAAAAATTGCGTTCACCTATAAGTAAATTGGTTCAGAGATTTCTCCTGTACCAATGACTGATGTTCGACAACATAGTGCGCGCTGCCATTTTGTGTTTTGGTTACGGCCACTGGACGTTAAGTAAACGATCAAGTTTGTTTATATAAAATTGTTAAAACTATTAAAATGCGGATATTTTTTAGAGCATTATTGGCTGGTCGAGTCACCGACTGCATTGCAATTGCTTCTGCTTTTTTACTGAGACTTATGCATTTTAATTACCATTTAAGTGAGGCCTAGGTCATATTAGCAATGTGAGTATTTTTTTTATCTTTTTGTTGTTAAATGTAAGAATGTCTGTTGTGTGTAATAAATTAAATGGTTTCGATACACGTCAAACCTTTTCTGGCAAGTGGCCATTGTTTTTTTTTCCCCACCCGTTAATTTGGGATTTGGTTCTTTATTTTTTTTTTTATTCCTTATGTTTTGATTTGTGGCATCATTTTCTTGTGTGAGATCTGCCCTGTCTTATTTAAGTGGTATATCCACTGTATTGGGAGGTCCCTTGTTTTTGGTTGTGTGTTTTACATATTTATGTTTGATTGGTTTTGATTTTCTTTGGATTGAATTTTTGTTCCTCCCATGTTGGTGTATTTCCATTTTATGATTCTAGGTTATTTGTGCTACTCTGGATTTCACTCGTATTATGTTTTTTCTTTTTGATCTAAATTATGATTTGTCTGTTTAATTAATCTGAATTTTAGATTGATGGTTATATTTCTAATTGTATTATTTGAGTTTTGATTTTGATTTGTTTGGAGCATTGTTTTCATGTCTGTTTGAAAGTATTTGGTTAAGTTTTACTTTAAAATTCATTTTAGAAGTGGTGTTGAACTTGTTGTCGTTTTGTTTATTTTCCTTTTGTGTTACCAAGTCATTTCAGCCATAAAAGAAGAACGTATTTCTCATTTTATAAAAAAAATTTAATCAAGCCTTTTTTGTACTCCGGCTTCTAGCTCATTTATTTGACCTGCCCTTGTGCAAACCAAAAAAAGGATTCAGTCATTGTTAGGGTTCCCCCATCCCAGAAATGTGTGGTGGCGTAGTCCAATTTGGTTCGACAAATTTTTTATAGCGGACAATGAAGCCAAGGTCACAGAAGACAAAAGCATAGCATAAGTTCGTGTTAGTTTTTTTTTTTAAAGGAAAACAAGCAGGTAAATGAATAGAGTGCAATTATGAACATGTGGAAAGGTTTGTTTTTTGTTGTTTTAGAATAGAATTAGAATAGAGAGTGCTAGAGTTAGAGAGGCAAATAAAGATGGAAGGGCATTTTTTTTTAGCCGTTCCTTGAACATGGTTTAAGATTCAGCTGCTTGTATTATTATTTATTTTTAGAAATTTTTACAACACAGAATTTGTAACAACCAAAAAAAACATGGTGGAGAGAAAATAAAAACATAACTTTATCATTGTCATTTTTCTTCAATCATAGTAATTGTTAATAGCACCTAAAATATTTGCGTTAACAAAGTGTTTGTTTCAGCTATGTGAAGGGGTGGGTATATTGTGTTCACTAATCTTGCTCATGACAAATAAAAAATGCAAACTTCGAGGCTTGGTTACCGGTTACAGCAACAGAAGCAAATGTACATCACAATTGTAAAACTTCCTTTCCTTTGTTTGGAGCATGACTGTTATTTACACAAAGCCAGTCTAATGACAGCCACACAACACCAGTTTGATCTTTTAAATTTAACTTGAAAAATAATTAAGGGGGTGTAAAAATACTAAACATCAGACCAACAATAACAGTCTTTATGTGCCCAGAGATCTGCATGTGTGAACCCACCAATAAACAACAATTGTCAATCCAACAACACAGAACAGGTGAACACATTTCTGCCCTACAGATCTGACTGTAATGAGAGCAACTGCAGCTAAAGCCATGGACATTGGTCCATTGAAGTTCACAATGACATGGGTGATAAAAACACCAATTAATCTAGAAAATGTGGGTCTGGGGTTCTCTAATGCGCATGACAAGCAGCAGACGTGAATGCTCGACTGCAAGAGGCAGGCATCAGGTGATTACACACTCAGACTGCACTGAGCAGTAGCAGTTGATTCAGATCTGACCAACGAAACTCTGTTTCATGTGACATCTGGAATTAAAATTACAATACATGAGGATGAATGTAGTTAAAATAATGCCACATGCCTGAACATGAAACTGATGAAAAAGTGCACAAAATTAACTGTGGTTCTCTTTGTATTTGTTTCTGTCTCAGGTATGACCACTGCAATTTTTGTAGGACAGGAGATACCAGGAAGGTGCCTGGTCGCCATCTGCATCAAGCCAAGACAGCAGAATTGTTAGGAACATAACCAGAAATGTGAGAGATGGATGTGAAGACACTTGAAAGGGCCATTCACACCTCAAAGTAGAACATTACCACACAAACATCTATATGGCCTCCCGGATTAGAACCGGAACTAAATTTCTTTTGCAACACAGATTACAATAAAATTAGACTCCATCCATCTCCCAGACATGAGCAAGAACACACACCTCCACCATTGCATCACCTCATCTAGACTATCCAGTCTGAACACTACACATCACAGAAGACAATGATGGCTTAGATTACAAACGTGGTACTCCACTAAAGATCTATTGTCCATCTTCACACACGGAAAGGACCACATAGCCTCACACACATAGGACAATATAATTAATCCCATAATGACAGTACTCACAACATGTAATTACTATTACAACCATCTGCAAACCTCATGGAACAACACTGTAAATAATACATTTACATTACATTTTACATTTAGTCATTTAGCAGTCGCTTTTATCAAACAGCGCCTTACAAATGAGGACAATGGAAGCAATCAAAACAACAAAAGAGCAATGATATATAAGTGCTATAACAAGTCTCAGTTAGCCTAAAACAATATACAGTAGCAAGGGCTTTTAAATAATATAATAAATAAAAAGAAAACACGATAGAATAGAAAAAGAATAGAGCAAGCTAGTGTTAGAGATCTTTTTTTATAATTGTATAATAAATTAAAAGAAAATAGATAGAATCCCCCCCCCCCAAAAGATTAGAAAGGTTAGTTAGAATTTTTTTTAATAGAATTAGAATAGCGAGTGCTAAAGTAGAGGGTCAAATAAAGATGGAAGAGATGTGTTTTTTAAGCCGATTCTTGAAGATGGCTAAGGACTCAGCTGCTGGGGATTGAGTTGGGGGGGTCATCATTCCACCAGGAGGGAACATTTAATTTAAAAGTCTGTAAAAGTGACTTTGTGCTTCTTTGGGATGGCACAATCAAGCGATGTTCACTTGCAGAATGCAAGCTTCTAGAGGCCACATAAACTAGATATTTGCATGTCTAATCACAGATCTATGGCGTAAATTTTAAACACAGAGCAGACGAGTCCCTTACAATTTAAAATATTTAATCTTTCTGATTGTTATTATGGGTGGTTTGACACGCCAGAGGGCCTCTGGTTTGCCAACACATCACTTAATAACAAAAAACATTATCAAAATGATTAAATGCGACATGCCTGCACTTCATTTCTATCAATCAATCATAAAAATATACAATTTTTTACCAAACCATCAGACTGTGACTTAAACTGCAGATCAGATACACATTCTCACACACACACACACACACACACACACATGACACACACCACACACACACAACACACACACACCTGTTATAGGATTTTACATCATGTTCTAAGTCACTTGGATCTTACAAAAGTGGCTTGCATTGGAAGTTTTCTGAATGAACAGTGTGATTATATATATACCTTCATAATTGTGATGGATTATTATTATCATATGTTTTAATGATGCATACCATTTTTATAAATATGTGAAGTTACACTGACTTTTTTGCTGCTTTTCATTTATGCCATTCAGACCAGGCATTCTTAAATTCCATTACCATTAAACTCCATCAGAGTGGTAGTGAGGAATTGGCAATAAAAACAATTGAATTGTTTTTAAAATGGACCACTTTATGAATTAAGACCTCAAGACACCTGAGAGACCTAATGCACCATTTGCACCTGCTTAAATGAACCTACCTCACGGTTTTTGTTTTGTTAATGTGGTCTTTGTATTGTATCTCACAGCTTTTAGCCCAGTTCAAAATGACATCAAGTTTATCATTGTTCAATCAGTGAGCCATTAAGATGCTGTTTAGGTGTCTCACACAAAGCAGCCGTGTAACCAGTGAGAAGCTTTCACCTGTTGGAGTCTGCCCAGAAATCTGCACAATTGGATGCGACAAGATTCATCAAAAGGCGGGCAAGAAAGACAGAGGGAAGGTGTCACTAGAGACAGAAGTCTTCTCCATGATGGAAAGACACGTCAAGCCTAAAAGGCCTGGACTGATTCAATGAACTATGATGAACATGGGGTTGTTCTCAACCAGACAGGTGAAACCCCTGAAACCCGTTCATCCACCTGCTGAAATTCAAGCTACATAGCACCTGTTGAGAATGTGTACACAAAGGCCTTTCTCAAGGCCTCTACAACTACAAATACAACATCACAAGGACTACAACAAGTGTCTTACAAGTGACCCCTATGAGAATCATCTGTACTCATGTGGTCAAAGGGCGAAAACTGTAAGAATTACAGAACCTCAGTCCCTTTGATCTTCTGAGACATACAGTAGACACACAGTGCATTACCATAAAGACATCTGCTCCCACATCCTACTGAGAGAAAATGCAGGAAACTCCTCTCTCACATATGCATCAGTTCCTTGATCTCCCGAGAAACAGACAATACAAACATACACAGGCATCTTCGAGACATCCCACAGAGTGGAGGTGCAGGAAACGCCTCTCTCACATATGCAACAGTTCCTTCTCATCCCCTTCCTTCCCCTCACCCATCCACCCTCCACTTGTTTCAGTCAAAATGGTCAAATAGTATTATGTTCTACATGAATGCAAGTGATATTTACAGTCATGTTTGGTGTCATTTGAATTGTCTCAGGGAGACCGGTACAATGGTCTCAATCTTACAAAAGTAGACTAAAAGATAGTACAGATCCTAAGAGTTAAGAGATATTTTGCTTACTGTAATGGGAGTGCCCTTTCCCAGGGTCTTCCATGTAAAATTACCTTCTGTTCCCATTGAGCCACCCAGGTCTGGGATCTGGCTTAATGCAAATTCCAATTGTTAGTTCCTGTCTCCATCTCGGGGATGTTTGTCTTGGTCTGGGGTACTTAAAGAAATGTTGCAAGAGGATCAGGGCGATTCTATAGCCAGAAAGCCCATAATATGGTATGTGCCTCTTTCACTCCATATTATGTATTTCCCTGAAGTCAGGTATACATCTTTTACTCTTAGATTCATCTTTGAGAATGTGATGTCTTGTAATTGATTTGATATCTCTGGATTGTCTATGTAATTGGCATAATATTTACCTGACTGATAATAATTTCTTATATTTTACTCTGAAATTATCTGGAAATTATTTTCTCAAGTAGATTAAGTGTGAAGGCGTATGTTACTGCAAATCTGCATCCAGGGTTAGTACATACTAGATCTCAGGCTAGTTGGAGCATGGGGCACATCAGGTGAGATTATAGATTTCTGACTAACTGCCTTCACTTTAGTTAAGTTGTTATGCAGTTGCATTAACTATGGGGGGGCTAGACAAAATACTATTGGAGTACTAGCATGCTTCAGGCATGCTTCATAGTACTAGCCATAACCTCTGGTTATTGTCTCACTTTATTCAATTTGTTATATAATTAGATTAATTATAGGGGGCTAGGTAAAACACAATTGGAACACGATATTTCACAGTGCTAGCCATAAACCTCTGGTTATTGTTTTGATCTTTTTAACTAAGATGTTACATAGGTGACTGTAGGGGACTAAACAGAACCACTATTTAAAGAATGACAAGCATGAGGCGGTCTATTAAATAGTTAGTCATAACCTCTGACTAATGATCAGACTGGAGAGTTTGTGATCGTGTACATCGGCCGGCATGATACACCCTGAGTGACATAGATTCCTAATGTAAAATAAAGAGTCAACTAGAATAATCAAATGTCAGAATAATAATAGTAATAATTAGAGACAGACAATCAACCAATTTGCCTTTCAAACTAAATTCGAGGTCATACTAAAATGGAGTCAGATATGAATTGAAATTAAATTGAATTGCGTGAAGTGCGGTGGACCTTACAGGTTTGAGACTTTAGTCTTTGCAACTTTGGGATCTTATCTATTCACACGAACAGCTTGAAACACTCCAAAGAGAAATGTTTCATGCCTTTCATATCAAAACAAACCTTAAAATATAAACACTGCACATTTCAAAGTAGACACAAGACAAATGTCAAACTTCCACGTCCAAATCAAATATTTTACTCAAAAACTTTCTCTTTTGTCAATCAAATTTCAGACTACTCTTAGTACTAGTATGCTATATAGATATAAAACTATTTATACTATAAGATAAAATACAGGGGTGCAGACAATGAAATTCAACAATAAGCTTAAAGTTTACTTTCATTACTACGGTGCCCGTGAGAGGACATGGTCAGTCTCACTTAGTTTTGTAGTGGGCATGACATAATTGACTCGTGGAACGTCATATTATGTCATTAACTCGACAAAATGATCTCGTGGCCACGACATAATATGACATTCCCACAAAGTTTAATATGAGCTCCCACGAATTAATATTTCGTGGCGCACGACAAAACTAAGTGAACTGACCATGTCCTCTCATGGGCACCGTACATTACAGTACCGTAAAGAGATCTTGTAGTATATAATAAGCACTTGAAAAGTGCTGTCGCCGTCTCAGTTCAGCAAAATTACAGGACATGTAAGAAGTATTTGGCTACAAATCAGTTTTACAGCAATGAGTTTGAGGATGTACAACATAGTGAAAGTTCTCTCATCTAAAGTACGGGCTACTGTGTGCTGTAAATATAGCTGTATCTGTGAGTAGTATAAAACTAACCGGAGGCTCATGGAAATATGTGCCACTAGATACATTTCTGCAACACCATACCTTACCACACGTTTTGTGGCAGCTTTCAAAGTGAAATATGTTTAGTGAGTGGCGCTAAAATATGGGTTAAATATGTGACCCCTGGCATGTTTTTATTACATTGATATAGGCAACGTATTTTTATTATTCTGCTTCAGGTATGTATTGCAGTGGTTCAAATTCAATATCAGGGGAGTGGCGCTAAAAGTTAATGCTCTGTCGTGTTGGAAATATCCCCGACACCAAACCCAAGGCCTAAACTTTCCCGATAGTGTTAACAAAATGCAAAAGTGATATTTGAACTTTGAATCCTTTTCCAAATTGCTTCATTTTTTTTTTGAATTAAGGTCAAATGTTAAAAATTACTTTAAGTGTATTTCAAAATGTTTTGTTGCACTGTTTAGTGATTAAAATATTGCGGCGGGGCATAATATGAATTTCAAATTTTTGTTGCACTGTTTAGTGATTAAAATATTGCGGCGGTGCATAATATGAATTTCAAATGGCTAAAACTTGCATTTTGTTCACAAATATGTTTTATTCTTTTGAGAGGTGATCTTAATATTTGCGGCTTGGAAACAGAAAGAAAATTGACAGGCTTGTGCTGCAGTTCTATGGATGTTTTGCCCTCCAGGTCTTCAAGCCGCCCGACTGAAAGCTATGAATAGTGTCTACTGGACTTTGGTATGTAGCAATAAAAATGGAAATGTAGCCCGTAACCTTAAACTTCTGCAGAAAACTGTAATGAGTTCTTTATGGTTTTCTGCTCCTGACCTAAAACCTGAGGCTAATATATGTGAAAATATATTTAAAATATTATTTTAATTTTAAAAAGTACAGTTTGACTTATAAAACTAGATTAGGCAAGAATAAAACTCTCAGTTCAAGAGTTTCTCTTCTTTATTTTCCTGTTTTCTGTTAATTATGTCTGTAAAGTATGAAAACAAACATTTCCTGAATACTCCACAAAAATTGGAAAGTTCTAAATATGAGCAAAGTGAGTTTTTCTCTGAAATATACTGTGTAAAAAAACGTGTAAAAAAATCTGTGAAATTTATGGTAAAATACCGGCCGCTGTGTTTGCCAGAACTTCATGATAAAAAATGTGGTAACAACATTTTAAGCTTTACAGACCTAACGTGGTAATAAAACATATTTCATTAACTGATATAATGTTGATAACCACCTAAAAAACTAACCACAAACAGTAAGGTGCATAAACGTTGTTTAACAACATTACTGTAAATAAAAACCCTAAGGTACACAAATGATGAGAAAAAAAAGAAAAACTAATACAGATGTTAGTCAACAGAAAAAAAAGTGAAGTGTCATGCAGGGAATAATGGGAGTGTCAATTTAAATTTTTTTTCACTGTAAATTACTACCTTGACTTGTTAACAGTATTTTACTGTAAAGATTAAATTAAATGTAATTACTTTTTTTTTTTGGTCTTAAATAAATGCCAAACTTTAGATTTGCCAGTGCTGAATAATTTTAACTCCTGAGTTCTTGTTTAATTCCTTATTATTCACTACTATAGGAGATGAACCTCAGAGTTAAATATTGGCTTCTTGTTTTATAAAACATTATTAGAGTGTATGATGACCAACTGAACAAAAACCCATAGATTAAATACTGATGCAAAATCAGATCCATGTCAGGACTGGACATCAATCGGGTTTTAAATAATATCAAAGTCCTAGGTGCACCCAAGAGTTAGAGCAAGAAGAATGAAGTAACAAGACGTAGATTAAGGGGTGGTTTTTTTTTTTTTTCTTTTTTTTGAGGGGGCAGTACATAACATTTTATAACGGAGGTAAGATCAGATACGCAAAGGATTCAGCCCCCCCCCCCCCCCCCACTTTCAGCTTGTAGCACACCAAATGTTCCAAGGGTCATTCGGTGAGCGTGTAGATCATGATGACAAACCACACAAAGAACACTGTGGTTTTTAACACCTTTGGACCTATAATAAAAACTAGATGGTTGATCTTCTGACAAGTCCTAGGCAAAAGCGACTAGAGGGTCTTGACACGTTTGCAGCCTTTTTGTACTTTTATTCCAAGAAGAAATTCTTCTTCAAGATAGAAATAGATAGCAAGAGCACATGAGGGTACATATGTCCTAACTCACAAGATACTGATCATTCAGAATTTAAGATAAGGAAAAGTGAGTATAAGCAATACTTATTTCTAGAATCACACAGATTTAATATTTCAAAATCATAGAAAGCATAATAATATTTGAATACATGATCTTAAGAAAAGTAATATTGAAATAAATCATGAAGATAATTAATAAAACAATTCAATTCATGAGTTTCTTATATAAATATGTGAAGTCGTTAAGTCGCTTCATCATATATTATCACTTGTAACTTTAAATACAAAGTACCAAACACAACTTAAAAGTCACCTGTGATGATATTTAACTCTTGGTTTTCTTGTTAAGAATATAGCATTGATAACTTATTAAAAAATATATTATATCTTATATTAATGTATTTATTTATTTCTCTCTTAAATAGTCTTAAGCTCAGCCCCCCTTCTGATGAGAGTTTATAAAAGAGCAGCAGGACTGAGCGGCACTCTTCTCACAGTCATGGACTTTTCTGCACAGGAATAAAATCAGGTACCTTTTTTTACTTAAGTTATAATTAATGCTATTCCAGTTGTTGTTGTTTTTCTAATCTTAACTTTTTCTTACCTTTATCCTATTTATCTTCCATCACTATGAAATACTGACCAAAAGTTTATGTTTTAATTAAGTATCCAGAACCCATGGTGTCAACGTTTCAGTAGTAAATCCAACTCCTTACAACCTGGTACTTTGACACCCAGGACAAAAGAGGGGTAAGATCTTACAATGCAATTCTTTTTTCCTAGTTAGCATTTCCTGTAATTAGCCAGACAATAACTGAGAGAATGACATAATATCTCACAACAATATCAGTTTATATTTACGTGTCTTTTTTTCACTGCTTTTCTGATGGAAACTGATGTATAATTCTGCCCCCCAGTATAAACGCATCGGTCCTCGCTGCAGGACATCCTATGAAGAGGCTCTGGCAATCCATCGCTACATCTACATCAGATATAAAAATCACTCATGGAATAGTTTTTCATATGAGTTTAACACCCCTAAACGTAAAGGCGACACGTCTTTTATCCTAAAAGAAACCCTCGACGCCGTTCCCAGATTCAGTTGGACTGCACCTCTGAGGGCAGCACTCATTACTGTCCCAACTACGGTAAGTTCCTGCAAACATGTCATTTCTCGGAACTACTCTGTACAACCAAAAAGTTATGTGACCCCCCCTACCATCACAGCACAAATGTGCTTGTTCAGCATCCCATTCAAACTTTATTTTGCCTTTGCTGTTATAAAAACAGAGAAAAATCCAGCAACATTTATGGTGAAGAAAAGTTGTATTATAGTGTCGAAAACTCCCCACACGTTTTTCATCTTTTAATTTTCAGATACAGTAGATAGACAACCAGAATGGGTAATACCGCCGCAGGGCCGCGGCGTTAACTGCAAGTCGCGTGTTAAAATCATTCGTGAAACTACCGCCAGGTGGCGCAAAGGGATAGATTGCAAACTGAATGTAATTGTAAAATGTTTTAGTTTGTAAACAGAGATGAAGGCAGATGTAAAACAACAATAACATTATAATATACATAATAACATATTTTAAAAGCCATAGGCTTTTAGAAAATAAAAAAATAGGATAGTCTTAGGCAAAGTCTACATCAAAAAATTTAAAGAAAGACCTTTACACAAAGGCTCTTATGCATGCTACTGTTATTAAACAGTCATTACATATATATAATATATATATATATATATATATATGTATATATATATATATACATATATACATATATATATACATATATATATAGATATATATATATATATGGATTAAAAAGCTAAATGTTTCATTTTTTGTCGGTTCATTCTTTGTTTAAAAAAAAAACAAAGAACCAAAAAAATAAAATCTTCAGGTTCCATTTGCAGAGCGAAATGAAAATGGTCCAGCATTTACAAATAATTCTTATTAACTCTGTTATTATTCTTGATTATTCAAAACTGCTAACACTTTGCATTTTTGGCCTTTACTGTGTGACCAAAACTTGTGAATTGAGTGACTTTGATCGCGCTGGTGGTGCTCACGCGCACATATTCATCAGAAAAACAGCAGTCGTTTCACGAGCCATGCGGCGCGAGCAGCTCCACTTTGGCGTATTTTTGCTCATTATGGTTTTTTTTTTTTCCCATCGATACTGAAACACGTGTGAAATCCAAAAAGCCTATTTTTACCTTCATGAATAAGAGTTTAGCTTCAAATGAGCAACATGTTTGGATTTGTCCGGAATGAGAGAGATAAGTCCAACCTTATTATCGCTTTTATATTATTTTTAATTATTAATAATTTTTTGTTTATAAGCTTATATATTATATACTGCAATTATATTTATCCATTAGAATTATATATTTGTAATTCTTGTTCTGTTCTAATAAATTTGTTGAATTTAAAGGATTTGTTGTAAAGTGAAGGGAACTAAAAATGTCCTGTTGGTACAATTAGCCTATAGCATTATTAGGCCTGCCGTTATTATTTCTGAATGTAATAAAATGCAACTCTCACAAACTTAATTTATTTTTAGCGTGTCAGCTTTATTTTTCCCATTGCATATAAAAATGACTTTGTGCATCACATTCACTTCGTGAACAAACCAAATATAACTTCAGATCCGCCTCGTCGCGTTGCTCAGCTGTGGAAGATTTCAAAATGTTTGATATAAAGGTTGCTGTCACATTTTATACAGGAATTGTTCCATTAAAAATAATTAAAAAAAAAATATATTGTTCAGTTTTAGGCTAACACGCAATCAGGGTCTTCGGATACTATATAAGATACAAGTTCATTTAGACTATTTAACATGCACTGTGACATTTTACTCCTTAAGATTTTAAAGTCAGTTTAATAGTATTGAAATTCAAGTTGAATCTAGTATAAAAAAAGGTTTTAATTGCTTAAATTATTTCTATCAATTAATATGTTGTCAGCATGACTTTTTCATTATAGCATTTTTTTACGAGCTGTATTCGTTTTCCAAAACCAAGCACCCCGACACTTTTTTATTTTTTTAAATCTATTATTCGCTTGCATATCTCCTACAACCTCAGATAATAATCAACAAAAGATAATTACATCATCATTAGAGTTGCCAGTTAACTTCAGAACTGGACACTCAGGGCTAAACTGAAAGATTATTTCTTTATTTCTTTATTTATAATGTTTATTATTGAAGAAAATAAGTATTTATGGTAACACTTTATCAATAACGTTCTGTTATAAGGTCATTTATAAATTATTAGTTAATGATGAACTAGTCATTTACAAAACATGACTATACACTCATAAATGATTAATAAGTAATAAGTTAACATTTTAGTATGTTTTATTAATTCAGTTATAAGTCACTTATAAGTTATTAGTTAATGATGAACGAATCGTTTTACAAAAACATGACTATATGTTGCATAAATGATTAATGAGTGGTATGCTAACGATTTACAAATGTGTTGTAAGTTATCTTAAAAAAAGTTCAAATTATGAAATAAATCAAACGGACTCATTAGTAGATGGTTTATAAGTTATTAGTTGATACATTATTTATCAACTTATAAATCACTGAAGTATTTCTGTCCAAATTCGTGTTTTGTATAATTATCTCAATAAACAATTGTTAATCATGAACAACATGATGAATGAACCATTAGTAAATGATCAGTATATGATTTATTGATGAAGTTGTTAGCTGGTCTGTGTTCAAAAGTACAAACATTGCAGGTATGCCAAAGCAGTATTTTTAAGAAGAGTAATTCATTTGTTTTGAAGTGGATAACCATTTATAAATGCCTTAGTCAGGTGATTCCAGTGGCTTGTGTTAAATCCCTTCACTCATCAGCACAGACTTGTGTTCTGTGTGTAGTGTGTAGATCTAGTGATAAAGTGACCCTCAAAACCGCTTTTACCTTCCACTGAAGCTCACATCAGGTGCACAGAGGTTTGTGTCAGAGAAGGACAGCTGTCTATACCCTCACCAGTCAGTACTTACAGTAGTACACACTACTACAAAGTTGTTCAACACCTGTTATAGATGATGTGTAAACGCATGAATAAATCATTTACGAAGCTTTCTGCATCCCTAATCTAAAGTGTAAACTATTCATCACTTGTAAATGTGTTACATATCCATTTGTGGACCTTTCTTACCTGTTACACATCTATTTTGTATATGTACACAAGTCTTTACAAAGCTTTCTGCATCCCCTTTTCTAAAGTGAAAAAGCTATTCATCATTTGTAAATGTGTTACATATCACTTGCAGATCTTTATAAATTATGTACAAACTGCAGTTGGTAAATTTACCATGTATTTGCCATATGCAAAGGTTGTGGTATACCTTTCAGTTACAGGATATACAAATCTATACAAATCCCTTATATGATATTTAAATTACAAATATTTTTATGCAAATATATTTTACTATTATATAGATATATTTGAGCCTCTAACTCACTCCTCATAGACGACTTTTTAGCCACTTTACAAAAATAGAAACGCAATATAGATATATTGACAGTATATTAGTTAATATACTATTGTATAAAAAAGATCATTTTAAGCTCCCTACTCCACCCTATAATCTTAAACATAACCATTTTGACAATATACAAAGTGTAACAGGCAGATAAATGTACGTTAGTCACAATAAATTATTTAAAACATTACAAAAAGCAGTATAAAGAACAGATAAAACGACACGTGTGCTACATTACCAGTGATCTGACAGCAAAACAATTTTGTGTGAGTTACAGAATGAATTAAAGTGTTTAATTGCTGCAAACATTCTCCTGATCTGCATTCCATCCTTCAAAGCGTCGCGCCGCATCTCACGAACACAATTGGGCATGTCGCAAACAATCTATGGTGGTCGCAAATCACAAGTGACAGACAATAAGGAGCGAGGTTTGACGTCAATGCCGCAAACCAGTGTCGTTGTGTTTGAAGCGGCAAATTTTGAAAGTTTTTAACGGATGAGAAAGCCGCTATGTACTGTTATTAATGTATAATGATTATATTACGGAAAAACAATCTTTTTCTCACACGGTGGTATCGTACGCCTTCTGAGACTTGGAATAAAATGCACAAAATAATGGACTAAGTTACGTTTATGGTGCGTTTTCATGTTATGGTGAGCAGCTGTCCCAAGGGAAACAAAATAAAAAATAAACAAGTAAGTGCTGATTAAATGGTGGCAAAGTTTTAATTTATTTATTTTAAAAAAAAATTAAGTTCAAGTTTGGGTAAAGTGATGGAATGAGATGGATCATGTAACAGGAAGATCTGCAAATGATATGTAATATATTTACAAGTGATGGATAGTTTACACTTTAGATCAGGTGATGCAGAAAGTGTTGTAAATGACTTGTGTACATATACAAATAATTTGTAACAGGTAAGAAAGGTCTACAAGTGATATGTAACACATTTACAAGTGATGAATAGTTTACACTTTAGATTAGGGGATGCAGAAAGCTTTGTAAATGATTTATTCATGCGTTTACACATCATCTATACAGGTGTAACTAAAAGGTATACCACAACCTTTGCATATGGCAAATACATGGTAAATTTACCAACTGCAGTTTGTACATAATTTATAAAGATCTGCAAATGATATGTAACATTCATAAGTGATGAATAGTTTACACTTTAGATTAGGGGATGCAGAAAGCTTTGTAAATGATTTATTCATGCGTTTACACATCATCTATAACAGGTGTTGAACACTGTGTAGTGTGTACTACTGTAAGTACTGACTGGTGAGGGTATAGACAGCTGTCTTCTCTGACACACCTCTGTGCACCTGATGTGAGCTTCAGTGGAAGGTAAAAGCGCGTTGAGGGTCACTTTATCACTAGATCCACACACTCCACACAGAACACAAGTCTGTGCCGATGAGTGAAGGGATTTAACACAAGCCACTGGAATCACCTGACTAAGGCATTTATAAATGTTTATCCACTTCAAAACAAATGAATTACTCTTCTTAAAAACACTGCTTTGGCATACCTGCATGTTTGTGCTTTTGAACACAGACCAGCTAACAAATTCATCAATAAATCATATACTGATCATTTACTAATGGTTTATTCATCATTTGTTCATGATTAACAATTGTTTATTGAGATAATTATACAAAACAATTTTGACAAATACTTCAGTGATTTATAAGTGATAAATAATGTATCAACTAATAACTTATAAACCATCTACTAATGATCCGTTTGATTTATTTCATGATTTGTACTTTTTTTAAGATAACTTACAACACATTTGTAAATCGTTAGCATAACACTCATTAATCATTTATGAACATATAGTCATGTTTTGTAAACGATTCGTTCATCATTAACTAATAACTTATAAGGGACTTATAACTGAATTAATAAAACATTACTAAAATGTTAACTTATTACTTATTAATCATTTATGAGTGTATAGTCATGTTTTGTAAATGACTAGTTCATCATTAACTAATAATTTATAAATGACTTATAACAGAACGTTATTATAAAGTGTTACCGTATTTATTCTTATAAATTAAGGGACAGAATTAGGGACGATCCAAATATTTGTAATGTACAATAATATAGGTCTATATCTGCCTGCAGTTAAAAAGTTAAATTTGTTTTGCTTCACCCATTTATGTAGGCTACAATTATTCTAAAAATAAAAATAAATAATGTCATAAAAAAATGCCATCGCTCTGAGTAAATTATACCATTATAGAATTGGGGTAGTAATTTTGGAGGTGAAAATTACAGTGAAATTACAAATGGCATGGGATTTTAAAGTATGACAACTGAAGGTCTATGAAACAATAGTCAATAAAGGATTTTTTAAAACAGTGGAAACAGTGGGGCCACAGTTTTGAACTAAAATATTATTTCAACCATATAGCCTGTGAATAAATAAAATGCATACTTTTCAATGAAAGAACACTGAGAGTGTAGGTTGCTTCTGGTGTTTGGATTTGTACTTCAATATAATGAGCTCCAAGTTTAAGAATAGCCTACAGTAGTTTTTTTTTTTTTTTAAACTCTATTTAACAGCATTAACTTACAATGAAATACATCTTCCTTCAGGTAGACTGAATGTTTTCCTGCCTTGCTAAATGTTGGGTTCATGATCAATAAGTTGTATTTGCTCAAACTGATTTTGTAAAATCAAAACTTGCTGACGGTGAAGCTGGGTCAGTTAGCGTGAGTCACGCGCTTTCATTAGATCGCTAAACTCCAGCTTGTGGGCTGCATCCGAAAACTGAAAAATGCTGCCTTCAGAGGATGCATTCCAAGGTAGGAAGGCATCAAGGCATGTCTGAATTAAATTTTAGCTTCTGTTCCTGTCTCCTGAGATGCCTTCATCTTGCCGATTTTTGAAGGCAGCATAGATGTATCCTTCGCTGCCTTTGATATCCCACAATCCTGTGCGTTCCATTATGCGACAGTTAAGCCAAAAAAATAAAGATGCCGCCTTAAGAAAGTTGTGGTCGGTCCGTGGTCAGTTTGTGTGTAAATGTACGTTTCTGATTCTAGCAAGAAATTAATATTGCAGTAATGAAATATCCACTTAGTTATCACCAAAGCTCTCTATATTTTGCTGTAGCTCATTAAAACACCATTACTCTGCCTCAGAAAGCCTGTCCAAATTCAGTTTCATGAGGTGCCTTCGTGCAAAAATGCTGCCTGCAAAGTCATTGCCTGATACGGCAGTGAGGCAGCAAGTCAGCTGCCTTAGTTTTCGGATGCAGCCAGTGTTTTTCAGATCATCGTCAGCTGTGCTTCCGCAATGAGGAGTGAGCACATGCGCACGGTTGCCAGATTGTTTAAAATAAGCAAACACCGGGGAAGAAAAGTAAATCCTTGTATCAGCGAAGCTCTGACTTGGGTATTTAAACTCTTGTTATCTGGCAACCCCCCTCTCATGAAAGCTCTCGTAATAGAACGTGTAGAGCAGTCCGCGGTTACATGTTCTTTTTTTGGATGTTCGGCGCGTTTTTTTGGGAAAGTATGTTTAAAATTGAAATATTCGATATTCCCGATATTTTCAAATTTTACATCATCGTTAAAATTATTCCGATATTATTGCTAATATTCGATAGCCTACATCACCATGCCTAATTCATTTTGGGAGACAATATATTTTGTAGACTTTATGTGATTTTAAAATGCAAAACCAGAAAGCACAATATCTGCAGAGAAGGGTTGGCCATTCTCAAAACATAAAATATAAATTTTATTTCAATTTTCGTTTTTGTGTTTCAAAGGAAAAATCAGTGTTGATGCATCTTTCCATTACAGACCGTTCTGAAAGAAGAATTTATGCAAACGTGTATAAAATTCTTTAAAAACTTTAACAGAGATGTCTAGAGGGTATTTAATAGGTCTACCCCCCACGTAAGATTTTTCTAGTTCCTAGCGGTTCATTTGTCATTATTCAACTAATCGCAGGTTTATATTAAATATACATCTATAATCCATAATAAGCCTTAATATATTCCGCGCTCAAGAACATGCATTAAGTTCGTCACAAAGCACAGGCAGAAGTAGCCTAATAATTGTAAAAAAGGAGACATTTTAATTATTTATTAAATGAACAAATGTTTTCTTGTCAGCTGCAAGATGAAATTCACAGTGCTGACTCTCTCCACATGAACGCGGCTTTAAAGAGAAATACAACCTTCACAGATTACATAATGCTTTCAAAAGACATTTCAAGCTTTCTGTAGATATATTTCTCATGTATGTGAGACGCCACAATTTTCAGTTATTTCATTATCAGGAAAAAAATCACGTGATCGAGAGGGTGAATATGAATAACTTGAATATGAATTCACATTTTGCATATGCATTACAAAGTAAATATTTTTTTTTACATGCAATTATCCAAAATAAAACCAAACAAGATTTGTAATTAAGATAAAATATGTAGACAAATAAGAATAAATGCAGCATCATGCCCACCGCAAATCACTGATATTTTTACAGAATATTATACACACCTGCATTTAAATGCAGCTGCAATTTATTAATTAATTAATTTTTAAATAAATAAATATATATTACTTAAATTATAATGAAAGCAAGTAAAGAAGGCTCCCTTTAAAATCACTCACATTGTCAATTAATTAAGCTCTTTTTTACATTGTGTGTATTTTGTAGATTATATTGAGAGAACTTGAGGACGTTTTATTAATCCGTCCATTCTTTAGAGTTTCAATGATTTAGCTAAATTGTGCAGGTTTTAATTTATTAGTTTTTCTTGTTTTAATTAGTGTAACATGGAGTCAGAGATGTTCGGAATCCATATGCAGTAGTTTATGGTAGAGAATAGTCAAACAGGCAGAGATCAGAAACCAGCGTCAGGTATGTCTAGGGAAATCCAAAACCGGAAACAGAAAAAAAGCAGAGGTCGGGGCAGGCAGCAGAAAATCACAGTCGGTATACACAATCCAAGATCAAACACGGAAGGAACAAACACAGGGAAATGCCAGACAGAACTTAAGACTTCGCAATGTGAGTGTGGATGAGTGCAACCTTTATAGTGTCACTGATAGGAAAACAGGTTTGAGGTTTAATAATGAGTTCCTAGGCAGGAATTTATGGGAAATGAAGTCCAGGGTGTACTGTGTAGTGTGAAAGTCTGTGTGGTGAATAAACGGATGTGCAGTGACCGGATCATGACAATTAGGCCTAATTAATGGGAGCGAAATTATACAGTGCCTCACGTTTTACTAAAATAAAGAAAATAATTTATAAAACACGCAAGCCTAGCTCACTATGCTTGCACTTTTAATGCTCCGATGCAAAGTAAACCACATTTTCTTTTTAATAATATAACACATAATTCATATTATATAACATAATACTGCACACTATTTAAATGTGTCTAATCTAAAATATGGTGTGGCGAAAATATAAGCACAGGCTCATAGGCTTGACATTTATCCTGCTTGAATTTGTTTTAAGAAACGCACATATCTTCATAAGGATTAAACTTTCATCTGTGAATATTAAATATTTTAACTACAGTGTTTTTCTTTCATTCCCTGACTGCAGTCAAATATAACACGTCGGTGAGGCAAAGCTGACGGCTATTTGTGAAAATGTGCTTTGATGCGCTTGTTTGAAAACCTGTGATTAAAGCGCCACTCAGCGGTCAAAAGCTGCAAATGCACTTTGCAGACACCGCGGCGGCGTACGAGCGGCGGTAGAACCATCATTTTGGATGGCCACCTACTGTATATTACAATTAACCAATCATGAATACACCTTATCAAATTGGAATGTCTTTTTGTGTTTGTGTGTGGTGTGTTTTTTTTATTTTTGAATGAAAGATCAAATTGATTAACAATGCAGACTTATTTTCAGGGCTGCCCTTTGATCGTACTTTACCAAGAGTATGAATAATTTTTGAGCACAACTGTGAACATATACATGTGTGTATGTATGTATTAGTGCTGTCAAATGATTAATCATGATTAATTGCATCCAAAATAAAAGTTTTTATTTACATAATACAGGTCCTTCTAAAAAAATTAGCATATTGTGAAAAAGTTCATTATTTTCCATAATGTAATGATAAAAATTAAACCTTTCATATATTTTAGATTGATTGCAAACCAACTGAAATATTTCAGGTCTTTATTGTTTTAATACTGATGATTTTGGCATACAGCTCATGAAAACCCAAAATTCCTATCTCAAAAAATTAGCATATATATATATATATATATATATATATATATATATATATATATATATATATATATATATATATATATATACACACACATAATATACAGTGTTGGGGAGTAATTTGTTTGCATGTAATGAAGAAAGAACAAAGATTTTTGAAAATCTGGAAGTAATGTGGCAGTGTTGGGCACTACTGTAAGGTCAACCCTGTCTGCTTTAAATGTTAGAAAAAAATTTTTTTACATATTTGTCACACTTTAAAGATTCTGATCATCAAACAAATTTTAATATTACACAAAGATAACCCCAGTAAATACAAAATTCAGTTTTGAAATAATGATTTCATTTAACCACCCTTTGCAGCAACAACTGCAATCAAGCATTTGTGATAACTGGCAATATGTCTTTCACAGCTGTGAAGGAATTTTGCCCCACTCTTCTTTGCAGAATTGTGTTTTAATTCAGCCACATTGGAGGGTTTTCGAGCATAAATGGACTGTTTAGGGGTCATGCCACAGCATCTCAATCAGATTTCAGTCCAGACTTTGACTTGGCCACTCTAAGACCTTAATTTTGGTTTTTCTTGAGCCATTTAGAGGCGGACTTGCTGAATTCAATGATGAACTGCCTTTAACTGTCATTTTGCATTATTGACACAATGTTTTCATAATTAACGTTGTTCAGTTTGCTTTGACGCAATCTTTTTTATTTAAAGCGCTATATAAATAAAGATGACTTGACTTGACTTGACTTGACTTGACTTGCTGGTGTGTTTGGAATCATTGCTCTGCTGCATAACCCAAGTGCGCTCTAGTGAGGTCACATATGACACTGAAGCTTCAAAACATGTATTGAGTAAGCAGCGCAATTTCTCACGAAGTTCTGTGCCGGAGCGCGTATTGTTTTCAGAGAATCACATGATCAATGAAAAATAAAGCCTCACTTTCTGTCCAATCACGTGAGTGTGTCAGAATGTTCAAACCCCCAGATCTTACTTTACGACTAAGTTTTCATTGAGACTTATTCAATAGCATTTTTAAATACCCAGCCATACAAGTAATATGAAGAATGAAAATTATTTCAGAAAAAAAAAACTATTTATATATATATATATATAGATATATATATATATTTGGCATATGCAATTACATATGGTGTACATTATTCTTCTTTTACATCACATTGATATTCATATACAGTAGGTGGCCAACCAAAACGTTGCTTCTAAAGAGTATAGAAGCCAAGAGGCGGGCGTCTGCAAAGTGCATTTGCAGCTTTTGACCGCTGAGTGGCGCTTTTAAGTTATCAAACAAGCGCATCAAAGCACATTTTCGCAAATATACGTCAGTTTTGCCTCGCCTGATGTGTTACATTTGACGGCTGCAGTCAGGGAAAATGAAAGAAAAACACTGTAGTTAAAATATTTAATATTCACAGAGGGAAAGTTTTGGTACTTATGAAGTTAAGTGCATTTCTTAGAACGAATTCAAGCAGGATAAATGTCAAGCCTGTGCCTGAGCCTGTGCTTATATTTTCTCTAAGCTACACAGTATTACACCCCATATTTTAGATTTGAAACATTTAATAGGTGTGCAGTATTATTTATATTATATGAATTATGTGTTATCTTATTTAAAAGAAATAGTGGTTTTACTTTGCATCGGAGAATTAAAAAGTGTGGTCGTAGTGGGTAGCCTTTTAGTGAGCTAGACTACATGGACTAATATGCAACAATGTCAATATTCTCATATCTTAGTCCCTTTATTTTAATTTATATTTAAAAATTCCTTTAATAAAACAACATGCATTTATTTTATTCATTACCTGTCCTTTATTTTGACAGATAACTTCAAAATATATTTGTCTGTACACTGATTGATGAGAAATTGTTGCGTGTTTTATAAATTATTTTCTTTATTTTAGTAAACGTAAGGCACTGTATAATTTCGCTCCCATATTTAGGCCTAATTAAAACAAGAAACAAATAAAAATTAAACCTGCACGATTTAACTAAATCATTGAAACTGTTAAGAATGGACGGATTAATAAATCATCCTCACGTTTAAACTCAACTTCTCTCTTATAATCAACAAAATACACACAATGTAAAAAAGAGCTTCATCAACTGACAACTTCAGTGATTTTAAATGGGCCCTTCTTTACTTGCTTCATATAATTTAAGTAAAAAAAAAAATACAATTGCATCCGTATTTAAATGCAGGTGTGTAAAATATATCAAAAGTGCATGATTTGCGCGGCGCGTGATGCGAGTGTGACGTGCAGCATTTATTCTTATTTGTTTTATCTTCATTACAAATTTATGTTTGGTTTTATTTTGGATAATTGCATGTAATAAATAAATTACGTTCTAAAGGCATATGCAAAATGTGAATTATTATTGCATATTCAAGTGTTTAATGCTAAATTATTAATGCGCATGCATGACCGGGAGGCGCCCATCTTCGATCACTTGAATTTGTTCCTGATAATGGAATCTAACTTAAAATTGTGGCGTCTCACATACATGAGACATATATCTACAGAAAAGCTGGATTGAAATGTCTTTAAACGAATCACTTCAAAACGAAAGCATATGTAATTGTGTAAGGTTGTATTTCTGTTGAAAGGCGCGTCCAGGTGGAGAGAGTCAGCACTGTGAATTTCATCTTGCAGCCGACAAGAAAACATTTGTTCATTTAATAAATAATTAACATGTCTCCTTTTTCACAATTATTAGGCTACTTCTGCCTGTTGCTTTGGGGCAAACTTTATGCAATGTGCTTGAGCGCAGAATATATTAAAGGCTCATTATGGATTATAGATTGTAAATGTAATATAAACCTGCGATTAGTTGAAATAATGACAAATGAAACGACTAGTAACTAGAAAATCTTACGTGGGGGGCAGATCTATTACATATCCTCTAGACATCTCTGTTAAAGTTTTTAAAGCATTTTATACGCGTTTGCATAAATTCTTCTTAATCAGAACGGTCTGTAAATGGAGAGATGCCTTAACACTGATTTTTCCATCTGAAACACAAAACGAAATTGAAATAAAAATGATATTTAATGTTTTTTTTGAGAATGGACCAACCCTTCTCTGCATATATCTTGCTTCTGGTTTGTGCATTGTAAATACAATAATAATAATAATAATGTCTCCCAAAACTCGGTTGTGTTTTTTTTGTCACGTCTGTAGCATGTGTATTTCCCAACTCTAAAACAGCCTATAAACATGTAGATGGATAACTTTACTGATGTCTGGACTCTGTTAGGGATTTAGGAAAAACATAAAGAGATAGGCTAAATTCTGTGAGAATTTATATTTCACAGTCTAAAAAAATATTGTTTAGGCGAAAACAAAATAAATGAACAGTTTGCTTTTTTTTTTTTTTTTTTTGAGTTAAGTGCAACTAAGTCTGAAATTATTTATAAAACTAATAAACTGTACTGGACTATACATTAGTCAACATTTAAACGTGGATCAAAATCCTTTCTTTCAAGTTGTCCTAAAACCCCCAAAATGACGCGGCAATTGTTCTACTTTGGGCTAAAACCGGCTTTGCAAGTTGAAAACCCCCCCTAAGCACTGTTCCATATGAAAGAGCAAGAAATTTCACACCTTTATCTCGACCCCCACAAGCTATACAGAACTACCCGAAAACCCCCAACCCCCTACAGCTAAAATGAAAAACTGTTACTGGGTTGAAATATGCGGGTCTGCACTCAACATTCAGCGTATCGGCTACTCTTTTTATTTAATTTTTTCTCGCAGCCATATTATTATTTTCACCAAGACCATAATAATAACAAATTCTTCAATTGATATGAATTCATTATTTTTACAAAAAATCAGTGTTATTTGTTACACGGTAGGCATTTAAGCGAAGGCTTTAAGACCAGAGCGGAATCCTACGGCAACTGCTCCCGCTTCACAGCGAGCGACTCACCCTAACTGCAAACACAGGATCACCCGTTCATCAAGTTTTGAGTTTAACCAAATCAGTTTGAGGCAAATACAACTGATGGATTATGAAACCAACATTTAGCAAGGCAGTGAAAACCCTTCAGGACTACCTGAAGGAAGACGAAAAACCTTCCTGAGAGAAAAAAAAAAGAAATAAAACTAGTTTTTGTTAGGCTATGCTTAAACTTGTAGCTCATTATATTGAAGTAACACATCCAAACACACAGAAGGCAACCTACACTCTCAATTGTTCTTTTCCTTGACAAGTATGCATTTGTTTATTCAATCACAGGCTATCTGGTGGAATAATAATATTTAGTGTTTCAAAACTTTAAGTGCCGCATTTGTTAAAAAAAAACTTAAAACAACCTTTATTGACTAAACGTTTCAATAGTAACCTTCTAGTTGTTATGCTTTAAAAAACCAATTTCGTAATTTCACCAGTATTTTCACTCCTAAATCACTAACCTTTAAGTCCACAGTTCGATAATGGGACAAAATTTACTCAGGCCGATGGCATTTTTTTAAATTAGGGTAGCCTACATAAATAGGTGAAGCAAAAACAAATATGACAAAGAGTTGGATCATCGCGCGTATTTTTTCCCTTATTCTCTAATAATAAACCACTTATTTTCAACAGAATAAAAACATGATAACATATTGTTGAATTCATAGAAATAAGTTAAGCAATTAAAACTTGAATTTCAATTACTATTAAAACTGACTTTTTTTATAGTTTATAAGGTAAAAACAGGTAACTTGGTCACAGTGCCATTGGTAAATAGCTCTAAAATGAAATGGGTTAACAATATAAATATTAGAACTAACAATATAATTAGATTTTTTGTTAATGAACAATTCCTGTATCAAAAATGGGACAAGCAACCTTTATTTCAAAAAATTTTTAAATTGTTCCACCGCTGATCAATGCGAGAGCGCGCGCGGCGTGCAATGTGCTGCAGCAAAGTCAGTTTCCAGATGCAATGAACAAAAAAACACCGGATAGCCTATAATTAGGCCCAGAATCTGTTTCCTACATTATATAATAATTATACATTACTGTTAATTCCACCGTAACAAAGTTTTAACGCATTAATCTCCTATTTTCCGTGGGCTGCATGTTTTTTTTTTTTTAAACACGCTAAAAATAAGTATTGTGAGAGGACCAAAAAATATGAGGAGTCATGTATAAGTTGCAATTGTATTACATTCAGATATCAATAAACACGGCTGGCCGACTAATGTTTATAATGTCCCAACAGGATATTTTTAGTTCCCGTCACTTTACAAACAATCCTTTTAACTTAACAAAGTTATTCAGAGCCAGAACAAGAATTCGAAAATATATAAGTTTTAATGGGATTAAAAAAAATTGCAGTATATAATAATATCGGCTTAGCTATAAAACAAACAAACAATAATAATATAATTTCAAGCGAAACATAATGTAAGGTTGGGCTCTCGCTTGTTCTCTCACTCTGAGGAAATCCACATTGTTTTTCCCCATATTCGTGATGATTGCCCATTGAAGCTTAAACTATTATTCATGAGGTAAAATAGGGCATTTGTTAGTTCACGCGCGGTGGGGGGGGGGGGGGGGGGGGGGTGTGTTCAGTTCTAGACAGAAAAAAAAATCAATAATTAGCAATATGCCAAAGTGGACCGATGGCTTGCGCCTGCTGCGGACGGTCAAGGACTGTGTTCACTGAATATGTGCGCGTGAGGCCCCAGCGCGATCCAATCAGCTGTAACAGAAAATACTCAATTGTTTGGTCACACAGTAAAGGCATAATTCAAAAACTGCAAAGTAGTAGCATTTGAAAAATCACGAAAGAATACCAGAGGTCTAATTATTTATGCTAAAATGCTGGACCGTTCGCAGTTGGCACTGCATAGGGCAACATGAAGATTTTTTTGGTTAAACCCAGAAAGGACCGAAATGAAACAAATTAGCTTTTTAATTCGGTGTGGTGTTGTGTGTGTGTATATATTATAGATAGATATATAAGTATATAGTATATATATATATCATATATGGCCCCCTATCTTGAAGGACTGTGTTACTCAACAATAGCCAGATAAGATCCTTTGTGTAAAGGTCTTTCTTTTCATTTTTGATGGAGTAGGGACTGTAGTCTAATACTATCCTACATTTTGAATTAACTCCTGTAAATTTTTTAATGGTTTTTAAAAATGTTACAATGTTATATCATAATGTTATTGTTTGTTTTACTTCCTCCTTTTTATCTCATTTTTACAATTACCATTCATGCGCACTCTGTTCACTTTGCGCCACTTGGTGTAGTTTCGCGAATTATTTTTTAACCACACGACTGACTTGCAGTTAACGCCGCGGCCCTGGAATCTTCACCCGAATACATTCAGGGAGGAAAACCGCCGTGCTTCATGAGCCCTTCTATTTACCATCACTTTTGTGTCTCTTGTACTAAATTTGGTAGGGCCAGCCAATTCTGGGAAGGTTCACCACTGGTCCAAGGTTTCTCTATTTGTGGATAATGGCTCTGATCGTTGTTTGCTGGGAGGTTCAACGCCTGAGAATGGGCTTTGTAACCCTTTCCAGATCTGAATGTATTTAGATCGCGGACATTGATGTGTTACCCTTTAACCATGGCCTTCACTTTGTCCGACCGGTTTCTATTTAATGTGGATTCTTGATTCAAACCGGTTCTGGACGTAATCAGGCCTGAGTGTGGCTAGTGAAATAAAACTCAGCTTTCTAAAATCATGTGGTTTAATCACAGTTCTGTCATGATTTAACAGGAGGTGGCCAAATTATAGTTTTCTAGTCGGGCCCCCAGGGCAGGTTTGGGAAACTTTTTTCGCTAGAAGGGGTCATATGATGTAATTTCCAGTTTACATTTCCTCTTTGGAATGTTACAGACTCTTGGGTGCATAAAGAAGATCTCTAAAGTTGCAAAGATTAAAGTATCCAATCCAAAAGATGATATTCTTTTATAAAAGTTAGAGTCAACCACACCACACTTTAAAACGGGGCCTCGTTCTATCACGCACCCACATCTCTACGTCAATATGTGTGGGCAGATTTGCATTATAACAACGCCCATATGTTAACACAAAGGACAGAAGGTGTAACCTTTATTCTCACTGTTGCCGCCCGCGGCAATGTGTGGAGACGCTGTGTGGTTTCGGTTGTGAAAGCGAAAAATACTTGGTTTGGCCTTCCAACAAAAAAGGAACACACTCAGCAAATCTAGTGGTTCGTTGTAATGTCCAACACTGTTCCAGAGCAGTCCAAACCCAAATGATTGATCAGATGTGTGTGCCACATTTATGAAGATGAGGAGCTGCTTCCTGACCCAGTAGCCTGCAATGTGTCTGTGGCATAAAAAAAAGGGTGTTTATAAAGTGGGCCAGGATTCAAACTTTTGCAAGGACAGTCTGGCGCTTAGGACTCACCGCCGTTTGTAACGTACGTTTTTATTTTTAAACAATTTCCAATTGGCATGAGTTTTGAGCAGTGAGTCGGCTTGTGGTTGCGTTGTCCGATCACAAATGCAGACATGGTTTTATGTTTATGGCAGTGTATACGCAACAAAAAATGTACAAAAAGACAGTTATCAGTCATTATAATCAGTCAAGTCCATGTTCCCACTGGATGCAAACAAATGCAACAACGCGTGTAAATGGAGTTTTATGTTTTGTCTAGTTCTAGGGATGTTCCGAGATCGCGAACAAATGTTTATATTAAACCCAGATCTTCTTTAGTGAACCGGATCGAAACCAGTTCACCAAAGCGAACTGAATCATTTGAAACGGTTTCGCAATCTCACAGTGCACTAATCCAGAAATTTACTTAAGTTATTCAGTTTTAACGTGCCTTACACTTCACCTGCTGACGCGGAAATAAATCCAAATCCCGAGTATCAGTTACATGACTGACTGCTAAAAGAGAAACCGAGATGATGTGCATGAGCAGAGCAGCGGACCTGACGTCTCGTGCTGCTACGAGACGGTATCACAGTATGTTAAGGGTGTACATTTCCGTCACACGCTGAGGTATTCGGCCAATCGCAATGCACTGGATAGCTGGCTAATTAGAGCACACCTCGCTTTTCAGAACGATGAGCTTTGTGAAAAATTGACGCGTTTTAGAAAGGCGGGGCATAGAGGAGAAACAATAATGTACATTACTGGGAAAATAATGTTTTTTTTTAACCTTAAACCGCATAAACACATTGCATTACACCAAATACACAAAATAATTTTCTTTTTAGCAGCATCATATGACCCCTTTAATAAATGAAATCATTATTTAAAAACTGCATTTTGTATTTACTTGCATTGTCTTTGTGTAATATTAAAATTTGTTTGCTGAATCTATTAGGTGTGACAAATATGCAAAAAAAAACAGGAAGGGGGGGCAAAACCCTTTAGATGTGGGCTATAGATGGAAACATGAAAATTGGATCTTATAAATCATGTTTTTAGTCTTGTATGTTATAAAAAACGTGTAATGAATATAGGACTCTTTTCAGGCTGATTAAAAATCTTAACATTCTTTGTAAATTGACAGTTAATACAATTACCACTTTTAAAACTTTCCAGTGGAGTTTGACCCCTAAGAGTATTTTTTGCTATGTTTATTTTATAGGACAAGCTTTTACTATTATATTTGCAATGTTTCTTGCCTTTTTATAAGTAGTAAAACATACCAATATATTTTGTTCTAGGGACAAAAAAATATATGTTCTCTTGCAGCTAGTGTGAAACCACATGTAAGAAATATTTGGGTAACATTTGATTCATCACTAAACTTCACTAGCAAAAAACAGTTCTTTACCTCTCAATATGCAAATGTACAGCTGTGACAGCAGCACATGGCTAGTACTTAGTGATAGCAGTGATTGTTGACTCTGCAAATTAAATAACACAAAATTAAAAAGTGTAATCAATAAGTTTTTTCTAATCCTGTGTTGTCTAATGCGGTTTTTAAACAGGAAAAATTGAAGAAGATGATAAACGGAGACAGCAAGAAGAGGAGAGAAGACGTCTGGAACGTTTGGAACGTGAACAAAGGATTCAACAGGAGCTGGACAGAGAGAGTGAAACTGTCCAGACGCAGCTTTTCTCGAGCAACTGGAGCCGCTTCGTGAAAAACAGAGCTTCAGAGGTCATGAGAAACATCATGAACGCACACAAGTTCTCCAACAGCAAATAGAAGATGATGCTGCTGCGATTGAGAGGAACGAGGTATGACTTTTAAATCAGATTACATTTCATTACTGTATAATATAGCATGTGATAAAGTAGTAGACCCAATATTGTTTTTCACATTTATTTATGTAGGTTCATGATGTTGAAGAAAAATTCAAAGACATTTTATTAAAGTACCAGATCACAGAAGATAAAGAGATACAGCAGCACCAGATTTGGAGCAGAATTAAGATACTCCAGAATGAACTTGCAGTTCAATATTGTAGAGAAAACAACCTTTCAGTATGGTCTCAGTTTACCTTTGATCAAGCTGTACGAACTGCTTGAACTGTCTCTTACAGAGAAGCTCTCAGTTCTTGAGGCATCGCTACAGTTAATTATGCACAGTAGCACTGAAGATGCTATAGATGATGAAGATCAGCCGCTTGAAGAAGGGAGAAGTACCACTTTTCTTGGGTTTGGTTGAGCAGCTTCATGCCACAAGTCCAACTTTGGCGGAACACATTTTATTAAATGTGCTTGACACAATCTCAGAGCTTTCACCACAAAGTAGGGACATTTTGGGTCAGATGTTGTTCAACAGAATCTGGACACCAACAGAAATAATGCTCTTACTTTGCAGAAGTCCAACTATCAAATGCCATCAACTCGATTCAGTTCTCCACACAGCACAAACCTACCACCTGGACTGCATCCTCGTTATCTCTGCTCTTATGAATGAAAACACTTTAAACTTTCTTCAAGAACAAATAAAAAACGACAAGGAAAAAGATGCTGATACAATTGTGAAGGAACTTCATGAAGCAAACTGCCCAGAGAAAGTCTTGGTGCTGCTGAAGGATGTTCTTAGATACATGGATGGAACTCCCAAAATATCAACTGGTGGAACTTGCAAGGAACAAATTACTGAATTGAAAGGAAAGATAAGATCTCTTAATTTTACAAACCTAGATATAAACCTTTTGAAAAACGTATTAATTGGGATGTCAATAGCAGTGCAAGAACTGCTCAACAATCATCACAGCAACAAGACAATATGAAAATTGAAGGCTATTTTCCGAGACTTACACAGCTAGCATCATTGCTTTTGCTTCTTCTGGCACAGGTGGCAGAAAATAAAGGATGTCTTCTAGAAATTGGCACAGGTGAGGGCAAGTCCTGTATCTTAGCCATGTTTGCAACTATTCTGGCTATTCGTGGAACAAAAGTGGACATTGTGACAAGCTCTCCAGTTCTCGCCCTACTACGAGACCAAGAAGAGTGGAAAAAGTTTTTTGAAATGTTTGGGGTCACCTCATCTGTAGTACCCCCATGCAACTCAAGTGCCTATTCACCAGAGGAACAAGAGGAACGTCTTAAAGATGCTTACAGGCAGCAAATAGTATATGGCACAGTGGGAGCCTTTGCAGCAGACACACTTAAACAGGAATTTGAGAAGAGGACAACTCGCGGTACAAGGCAGTTTGAGCTTGTAATAGTGGATGAAGTGGACTATATGACCTTGGACAATGGAGTTCAAGTAACATTCTTGTCCCATGAATCTAGTGGATTCAGGCATGTGGAGCAAGTTCTTTCCAACATATGGACCATGATATCTAGTTGCCAACCAATTGAAATGCTTGAAACAGGAGAGGTAAAATGGGCCACAAGGATACAATACTTTCATAAAGCCATAACGGCAGCTGTTATGGGACTGGAAACATCTGAGAACTTTTCTGCAAATGAAATCTTGTTGCCCGGAGTCACTTTGGGATTCTACACCCACCGAAGATATTGAAATGATACATCAAGCTGAGAGTAAGAAAGAAAATGAAGGTGATGGGAATGAGGACAGAAATGTCCAAAGCACTGTCTGAAGTCATGAAAAACTTGGAGTTTTACAACAGTCTGATCTCTTGGGTATATTTGAGGAGGTCTTGGAAAACAGTGTAGTGTTTAAGTGCTATTCTTTAGAGAACAAAGAAAGCCAAATGTTTTTGAAGCTCAGGAAAAACAAGGTGACCTTAAAGTTGAAATGCTCCTGCTGGAAGGAGGACTGGCATGTGAAATCATGTCTGAGAAATCACTCATTGATGCAACTGTAAGCACAATAAAGTCATCTATCAAGTACTCAGATAACCTCCAGACAGCCAAAGAATCCAACAACTTCATTGTCATACCTGTTTTCTTGAAAAGCTACGTTGAGAATCAGTTACTGTGTTTGTCGAGAATGCACTAAAGGCTGTTGAGATGGCCGTGGCAGAGAGAATACATGATCGACACCTCGCCCGGCTGCTGCAAAGAGACATCGCCAACAGTCAAGACAGAGACAAGTATAATGCAGGTAATTCCAGTGGACTTCAAAGCAAGCGGTGTGCTGGAGAAAAACAAGAAGTGGGGTAATGGTCTGCAACAATTTTTAGAGTTCAAGCACCAACTTGCAATTTCACCCTTATCCAATGTGACAAATTACATGTCAAATTTCCATTATTTTAAAAGGTACCTCAGCGGGAGAGGTATATTTGGTGTTTCTGGTACATTAGGAGGTAAAGCAGATCAGGACTTTCTGGCAAGACATTATAAAGCAACAAGCTACATTGTACCTGCACATCGCCATAAAAGGGTGGTGGAGCTACCAGTCATCCAGGTGAAAGGTGGAAATCACCAATGGATCCAGACTATTTGTGAAACTTCATGGAAAGTAGCAGAGAGAGGACAAGTTGTCTTGGTAATTTGCGAAGATGTTAAAACAGCAGATGAACTATACAAGAAAATACAAGATGAAGAATACGGAATAAAGGCAGAACAGATTACTCTGTATACAATCAGTGAGAAGCACAACATTGAAAGAGAGAAATTCTGTGCAGGCAGAATCATCATTGCTACAAATCTGGGAGGACGGACAGACATAAAGGTTGATGAAAGTGTGAATAAGTGTGGTGGTCTTTTTGTTCTTCTTACTCATTTTCCACACACCCGAAGAGTTGAGAAACAAATATTTGGTGATGCACGTCTGAAAGGCAATCCTGGGATGGTCCAGATGGTTTTGAACTGTGATCATCTCCACACCCCCTTACCAAGGTCAGTCTGTAGAAATCATCGCCAGCTAAGAGAGGATTATGAAATTAAACGAATCCAAGACATGGAAAATGATGAGCTGGTTGAGATAAACCTAAAGGAAAATCTATTCTCCAGGTTTTGTAAATTGCTGAAAGACTTTGATGGGTATTACTCAGAGAAAGAAAAACAAGACCCCATGCGAATGCAGCTCAATGATATTCCTGATTGCTTTAAACATCATCAGCCTAAGTTTGATTATCAGCCTGCCATCAATGCTTTGAAAGAATCTTGGGCCTTGTGGTTAACCCTTCATGAGGATCACATCAATAGGCATGATGACTTTGGACAACTTGAAGCAGACCTAATCAGGACAATAAATGAAACAAGTGGAAAGCTGCTGCGAGGAGAATGTGATAATTTCTATGATCACGTCAAACAGGCAATTGTTAGAACTGAACTACACTGCCGTGAAAAATCCAAAATTTATGGAGCTAAATCCTGTTGGCAAAAAAGTTGCAAATCTGACCCACACTACAGGGCTGTGGCACTGTATAACCAGGCGTACATCACTATTAACCTCGGTAAAGGTAACTATAAAGCAGATGCTATGAACCTGCTCGAAAGCGCATAAAAGAAATCCATTGATGTCTACATCTCAGATGTCTCAAACACAATGGTCTCATGTAACTTATCAGTTACTGGAAACAAAGATCAGAGCACAGAGAGCAACAACTTTCAGAGTCAAATGGAGGCCAGAATGAACATCTTTAAGTCTTGGATGACATACATTGATAATGCATTGATTAAACTTAAAGAGCTAGAAAAAGATGACAATGATGCCATTACAGAGGAGTGTTCAGTCTACATGCTGTCTGAAGAAAAGAACTTCATCATCACTAATGAGCTGAGATCCTTATATGACTATGGCCTCAGTGTTGTTTATGAGGTGAAAAAGAAGCCCAAGTTTTGCATAGATGCTTTGATATGTTTCATTCTTGGCATGGTATAGGTTCTTGCTGGGGTTCTTGTATGCGCGCTGACACTTGGAACAGCTACCCAGTTTGGATTGGGCCTGATTTCAGAAGGAGTGTCTGACATGATCAGTGGAATAGAAGGAATGATAAAGGGCACATTCGATTGGGTGTCATGGGCAATATCTAAGAGTATCAGCATTGGGCTTTCTTTGATACTTGGCTGGCTTTAGCAACATCAAAGAAAGCAGTTACCTCAGTGTTTAAAAGTGACAAAAAAGTCTCCTCAATGGAACAAAATCTTTTTCTTCTGTTGCATCTGAATTCATCAAATCAGGAAAGGCAATGTTTACTTCATTCAAAGGAGGTGTTCAGTCTGGTTTATCGTCCGTCAGTAAGAAATCTTTTAAGTCTGCGATGAAAAACATGACATCTTCTACAGTGATCAAACAGAACTTCAAATCTGCAACAAAATATGCAGTCCAGGAAATCGGGAAACAGTATGCGCTCACTGCTATGAACTACGCAATGGATGAAGCACTTCAGAAAGTCTTTAAGATTATTTTACAAAACAGCTTTAAGAATGTTGTTACTTCATCAGTCGAGCAAAGCAGTAAACTCGATCAGACTCTTGTGGAGTTTATCAGCTCAGGCATTCCGAAAGCTGCATTGACAAAAGATGATTTCAAGATTGACCAGGATTATGAGAAGCAAGTAAAAAAATCAGTTGGCATGCTCTGTGAAGAGGTAATTCCTGACCTCATACTGGACTGTACCACAGCACAGGATGTTATCAGCAAACTCTCTGAGGTGTGTGAAAAAGCAGAAGAGCTTATGAATAAAGCCAAACTGTCAGGAGTGTACGAAATGGCAAAGCTGGCTCTGAAAGTAGCTGAGTACTCAGCAGATCTAGGTCAAATATTGGGTGCCATACCAACAGAAGAGATAATACAACAGAAATTTGTTCCTGAATTACTGGAGAGCATCAGTGAGCTTCAGAATGAAATGACAAAATATGACCAAGATGGACGACACAATTTACACGATGTACAGCGCCTTAAAGGTGAACTTCTACAGACTATCGCCCAGAAGGTGTCTGACCAATTCATCAGTTCTTGTTCTGAACATATAACTCCTTTAATGACAAGCACATGTAAGAGTCATTTGAACAGTGTTGTAGGAAAGGCCGTGCATGACGTCATGCGCAGACATAAAACTCAGCGCTTCTTTGATGACCAGAGGGAAAAACACAACAAGAGATCTGCGAGCCACAAGGAAGTGGAACAGCTGTCAGATGAGGACAAAACAGAGCTAAAGCAGTATACAGAAGATATGTGCAAAGCTGATCAGCCTACTACAGCCCTCGATGTGTACGTGCTCACAAAAAAGCAGCCTGCTTGGTGGAAAAGGAATTGAACTCACTGGCGTTGATGAAAATGGAAAACAGCTCACTGTGGAACGTTACCCAGGAACCAACAAATCAGCAGGCGATATAAAATTGAGATTAACCAAGCCTGCAAAAACCACACATCCATCACAGTAAGACTTTTCACTAGAGCGTTATATAGCTCACTTATAAAAAATAAATGTTAGTGTAAATGCTTATGAACTTTGTGTACTGAATGTTGTTACTTTTCATTTTAAAACAGAGCTGATACACAGCTGTACAGTGGCCGTTTTGACATTGTACAGGATGATGGCAGGATAGTCAGCGTTAACTCGGATCATCAGAATGCTCTTTATCATGCTGTAGCACAAGCAACTGGCAGCGAGACAAAGGACCTAAAGACAGAAGCTTTGATGCTCACGTTAAGAAAGTGAAAAATGAGGTGCAAGTAGAAAGCTTAGTTTATGGCTCTGATTTTCTTTGCGCCTGACTGTGTGCCCCTCCTGGAGTGCAGATTTTTAGTTCTAGATCTATCATATTTACCTGATGTACTGAAAATCACTGGATCAGGATCGGGGGAAGGTCCACGAGCAGGGGCTCAAACCTGGGGCGCCCATAAGCGCCAAAGGGGCTATATGTTGGCAAAGTGCCACGAGGCTATCAATTGCTAACACCAGGTGTTCATCACTAATGCGCAATCATTACTTAATCTTGTAATCATTGCTTAAATTAATCAGTTAATTATCTCATTTCCCAAGAAACTTTGCTTTGCTCTGTAGATTGGACCCATATAATCACTGAGCAGCACAGCGGTTTATATGTGTATTTCTCCATAAATGGGATAAATTAATTCTGCTGTTAAAAACAAATAAAGAAACTGTGTAGGAGAGTGGTTTTAATGTGCAAACAGTGAGAAACAACATATTATCTATATGTCACTTTCCCTTTTCACTTTCACTATTTCTGCAGTGTGCGCATGTCAAAAAAATCTATTCCGATTTGAAGCTTGCTGACATATAATAAGCGCGCATCAACCCGATCACTTTATTAAAGCGTTCATGTAAACACTACAATCAGATTCATCAGTCGTAATGAATTCAGTCCGATTGAACCAAAAAGTGTGCATGTAAACGTAGGCACTGAGTAGTGTTCAGTTAACACAGAGGATTTTGCAGTGTATCACATCTTTACTAGAATCTCCAAGGGAATTAATTAGTAATATTTTTTGAGGTGGACTTTTTTAGGAGCACATTTGTCTCACACCTCTGGGATTGAGGGTTGGATTCTACCAAGTTTACATGCTCTCCCCAAGTCTTAGGGTGTCCTCTGGGTACTCTGGTTTTCTTCCCCAGTCTAAAGACATGAGATAACTCTCAAATATTTTTACTTGCTTTTCTTGCTTTTTCTATTAGAAAATTAACAAAGCCAGTCTCTCCTAACCTTTTAACCCTGTAACTCAAATATTAGGCTAGCACATTCTATCATCACATAACATAAAATAAACAAATACAAAAAAAATTAAATAGTAAAGTCTCTCCTGGGTAAATTTGTACATTTAACTAATGCTTCTACATATTCCTCCATATGTATAAAAACATTATTCGGAAAGTAACCGCACCAGAGCAGCAAAGACTAGTTTTACAAAACAAAAAATGTTGCTAACACCACATAAAGGCTTATTGTTAGTTTTACAAAACAAAAAATGTTGCTAACACCACATAAAGGCCCAAATGTTCGGAGTAAAACAATGAAGTGGAGCCAGTGAAACAATTGTTGTATCGCATTAACAGAAGAGAATGACTGAGAGTGATTGTTATATCGCGTGTAACAGAAGCTTTTCAAATCTCTTGTCAGACAGTCTGTTTCTTCTAGGAGTGAGAACCAAACCACCTAAACTAAAAAGACACACTACATTTGCGCTAGATGGAGTCGGAGTTTTGTACTTCAAGAAAATGTTCTTGATGTTTAAGAACTGGTTTAGAGTCTCAAGCTCATATAGTCCTGACCTCAAGTAGTCCATGACTTCTTTTTCTGCAGAGTAGCTCTCCTCCGGCTCCATCTCAAATCCAAAAAAGTCCATCCCATCACCAGGTATGGTTGACTTTGTGGGCACACTGGCAGTTTTTTCTGCTACAGAAAAATTGTACCACATTCTGCTTCTGCTATCAGAAGCTCCTTCACTTGCTGTCTCCTAACCTCATCTCTCAACTATCAGAGTTTGAATTTTGGACAACTGACAGCTGCAAGAAGTGCTTCTTTGTTGTCCAGCACATCAGCAAAACGAGTCTGGATGACCTGAAAAATACAATTTGATTTATTTATAATAGCTGTATAATAAGTACTAATTATTTTTTTTATTGTATCATTTACAATGTGGGCTATTCATTGTAGACCTACACCTTGCCTCATGTTGGATTAACTTCATTTGTTCTCTTTTTATCACCTCTCAGATATATGTAGGATTCTTCAAAAAAACTAAATTTTGAGCAAAAAGCTTAAATAATTGCATTTTTGTAAAGGACTTTTGTTAGACATCAGATTCAGAACGATGATCAAAACATACACTGAGTTTTCAGTGTTGAATTCCCTGATGCTTCAGTTTTTCATAAATTGGAAAAGAGCACCATCTAGCGGAATTACAGATTATCGTAAAAACTCGTCAGGGAATCGTCATTGGCATGGAAACGTTAACTCGTCAGTGCCGGAGAAAGAGTTAAGAACAATTTTAATGATGATTTATTAGGTTATTTACTCATCCTTTAATTCATTTTAATCTACTTTTGCTGTGGTAATGTGTTGAATATTTTTACTTAATACTGTATTATGCTCTGTTCCCTGTTCATGATGGTGCAATGCAACAAATCACCAAAAAAAATTAGCTAAAAGATCAGATGTATAGGTTCATACCTTTACAATGCCATTTGGAAGGTCAGCTGTCATTCTGGAGAGGGTGTCTTTCAATGTAAGTGTCTTTGCCATCAGAACTTTGAGCGTGGGTAACAAAGCACCATAAGAACAGCTATCCCCTTGTAAAATGTCCAATGCAGCTGTAAGGGGCTTCATTGCAATGCAGTACTCATGCAAAAACTGGTACTCCTTGTCATTGAAGCACTTGACTCCCAGCTTGGTGCACAAGCTAATCAGCTCATTCATGGGAATTTCTGTGATTCTGGAAACAGCCTCATGAAAGGAATTCCACCTTGTGGACGAGGGAACCAGGAGCTTTCTCTTGGTGACTTCTTGCACTTGTTCTGATGCAATCATTGATCAGCTTGCCTTAGACCAAAGAGCTGTGCATTTTGCTATACTTATCCTATACACAGCTTTGGTGCTTGTACTGGAAGTTAAGTATTTCTCAATACCTCCTGTGGAAATTAGGCTGATTGTATGTGATGCACACCTGTAATGTGGGGGAAGAGTGAGCTGACATCATCATTTTCAGCAGAGAAGGCTTCTGTGATATCTGTAAAAGTGGCACCATCTTGCTCCTCCTCCTCATCATCATCAGATTTAGAAGTGACAGCCTCATATGTTTTAAATGCCTTTATATTAGAACCATTGTCTGTCACTGTAGCAACAACTTTGTTAAGCAGTCCATATGATGAGTGAATTTGTTCCAACTCTGCAGCAATAACATCAAAAGTGTGTCTGCCTCTCAATCTTTTACATGCTAAAGCAGCTTTGTGATGATTTAAAGTGTCTCTGTTGATCCAGTGAACTGTTACACCCATATAGCTTCTGTTGTTTGCTGTCCAGATGTCAGCAGTAGTGGAAACAAAATCTACCTCTTCCAATTCAGCCTTTAAATTAACTTCCATTGTTGCATATTCTCTCTCCAGGTAGGAAGCAAATGTCTTTCTGTGTGGTAGCCTTACATTGTTGTGTGTGGGTATTTTCTCAATGATGCGGCGAAAGCAAGGTGAGTCCACGGTGGAAAGGGGTAGCATATCCTCCACGATATTCCCAGGGACGAGTTTGTTCAGGTCTTCTCCACTTACGGTTGGTGCTGGGCGGGAGAAATCCAACTTCTGTTGTTTAGTTGGAGAAGGACATCCACTGGCACTGGACTCAGCACTCGGTTCTTTATTGATAAGTTTTACCGTGCTGTTTTAATAAATTAGATGTGGAGTTTTTTGCGGTTGAAAAGGTTTTCGTCCCCCTGCATAATTCACAACGCACAAAAATGTTCTTGCCTTTAACCGAAATAAACTCAAAATAATGACTGTATTTCCAGCTACAGAATGCGAACTTTTCACTCGACATGCTTACCACCACTCACGCTTACCAGTCAGTAGGTCTCAGGTAAATGACATCGCGTGGGCGACAGGCAGGAATGACGCCTGACGCTTACTTTGAAAAAAAATTTTTTTTTTTTTTTTACAATCTAACAAAATTCTGTCAGTAATGAAGTAATGAAGCTGTAACGCAAATTGACCTGGGCCTGTATCTATACTCTAATTACTATTTTAAAAATTATAACACGTTAAATTACCCCGTTACTAAAAAAGGAATCAAATTACAGTAACGCGTTACTAAGTAATGCGTTACTGCCCAACACTGGTAACATATATATGTGATTGTGCCCTGCGCCCCACCTTGTAACCCAAGTGTCCTGGGATAGGCTCCTGTGACCCTGTGTAGAGTAAGTGGTACAGAAAATGGATGGATGAAAATTAGATTCCTGGCCAATCATCATTACTCAGTCTTCTGCACATGTGATGAGATGAATAGGATTATGTTTAATCTCAGACTTGTAATTTGTCACTAGATCCAGACAAACCTTGAGTTGTACACACCCCTGCTTATTCTCCAGAGAGGAATCGACTGCTGTAATGCCAAAACCCTGTAAATACAGCATAATAACTGGAGGGAAGTATCTAAAAGAAGACCAGCGTTGCTCTGCAGAAATACTTATAGAGTGTTAAATTCATCAAGTAAGTGAGAAACTGAATCTTGAATCAGAATGTACCATCTTGGATTTATTATAATCTAAGTATTTAAAAAAAAGAATCTGATTGCTGAAGGTGACTTCTGTTATTTAACATATGAGCACTGCTTATGGAGATCCACGAAAGAAAGAGGATTCATCTGAGAGACCAAAAGATAATTATAATCTAAGTATTTAAAAATAGTATGCATAAACAGGAGTGTCATGTGTCTATTTATAACAGTAAACTCAAATACTCCTCTGGACCCATATTCACAAAACATCTTAAGGCTAAAAGTAGCTCATAACTCGCCGATTTAGGAGAAAATCTTAAAAATAATGGGGATCAGTCTTAAATTTAGGACTCCTAAATTTTTGTTCTAAGAGTATTTCATAAAACGTTTTAGCGTTAAAATTAGCTCCAAAATCTTTGAATCTTTGAAAATTAGCTCCAAAATCTGAAACGTTAAGAGTAGTGAAGAGGACTCCTAAGTCACTAAGACTGAATCTGAACTATCATAAAATGGATGTTGCCAGCAATCTACCTCGGAATATAAACATTTTAGAAACATTTGACGATAATGAGCTTTTAAAAAGGTATCTGCTTTGGTTTTGAGGTTATCCCAACTTCTGGGCTACTGCAGGACAGATGGAGGTGCAGGTGCTATCATTTGCTCTTAAAATACTTTGGCATTTTTGGTCATACAGATAAGACTAATGCATCTTTTGTATCTGTAAAGACTCTACGTTTATTTGTGTGCACTCAGAATAACAACGAAATGTTGCGCTTTTGTAATATATTTAAAGCAAATAGGATGCTCTTTCTTCCATCTCGGTCTGTGAACTTGAGAAACACCACTTTAAACCCGTGCATACCTCAATACTCACAATAAAAATACATCAAAATAGAGTGAAGCAAAAATTCTCATATTATGTAAACATAATAAAAACCCATACAAAACACACATACAGGCGCATACTGCGGAGATCTCTTAAACCGAAAACAGAAAGCACTAGTGTAAAAATAAATTATTAAATTGTTAATGCAGTGTACTTGCTGTTGTTCCTAACACATTCATAATTATTATATTTGCCGGTGTGCTTTGGCAAGACATTTTTGCGTGTGCTTGAGTGCTTACTAGGCTATGTAGGCAATTCAAGACTCATTATTATGATTTATATGGTTTATTAATAAAAGTGCAACTAATAGTCGACTAATGCTTAAAATGAATGACTTCTAGTCGACCAGAAAAATCTTTAATTGAGGGGAGTTCTAATGCATATATTGACTAATTGTTTATGAGAAGCATATATATAAGAGGCTGACAAATAGCTGAATATATACCCTACTTGTTTAATTAGTGACACTTTGCATGCAATTTAAAATCTTTATTTGAATGTGGCCATTAACATTTTTATTTTAAAACCTTTATTTGGATATGGCAACATAATATTGGACTCCACAATATTTCTATGAATAAATCTCTGACAGAGACTATCAGCCAATCATAAATAATAACTATGCTCACAAAATCAAAATCAACCACAAAAACAAAACTTTGAAACTAAAACTTAAAGGGATACTCCACCCCAAACTGAAAATTTTGTCATTAATCACTTTACCCCCATGTTGTTCCAAAACCGTAAAAAGCTTCGTTCATCTTCTCAAACACAATTTAAGATATTTTGGATGAAAATTAAATGATCAGAATCGCCATCTGCCATCAGGCGACGTGCAATCTAGGGGTTATATGAGTTTAGCTGCAACACTTTTGTAAAGCGAAGAGAACATCTCAGGTTACAAATGTAACCTTTGTTCCCTGAGAACAGGGAACGAGAGACAATCGCCATCGACGCTATAGGGGAACGCCTCAGGTGTGACAGGTGTCTGAAATCCAATATCAACTCACAGCAATCCATGCTGACCGGGCGACAGCCGCGGAATCATCAGCTTGAGTGATGAGCGCATGCATCTGGATATATAAAAAAGCGCCTTGAAACCATGACAATATCCTTTCGCCTGAAGGGACTGTTTGGCAGGCAGACCCGAGGCATGGCTGGGAGACGTATTGTCCTCTGCCCTGTTGCTCAGAGAACAAAGGTTACATTTGTAACCTGAGACGCTCCCTTCGAAGGGAACTCGACAATACGCCATCGACGCCATGGGGAACGAAATACCCCTCGCCGCCATGCTAAAGGGAGTGCATGCCCAATGGCAGTGACAACTGTCAGAACCAGCAATTCAATGAACGCTAGAACCACTCACCCTCAGGTCTCACTGGGCTGTCAGTGACAGCACTCCCTACGGTCATAGCCCAAGCTTTATATGATACCACAGAAACCTCCATAAACATAGTTTAGTGAAAGGTCTACCTGGGCCTGCTCAAAGGGCCTAGGCAAGTCAAACTTCAACTTCTTAGAAGGGGACCCTTCTAGGGAATGTGGCTAGGGAACCCTAATGAACCCCAGCCAGTCACTATTCAGGGGAACGTGCCACCTGAAATGCCACCAGGCAGGCCTGACCTCCAGGTCACTACATAGGACACTACAGACTGGCTAACTTCCTGTCTGTCCCGAAGACAGAGCCTCTGGACACTTGCCTTTGGGAAGGCATCCAACCCGAGGAACTGCTGCACCCAGGGCAGGCAGTGAACCACTCGGCCCGGATCTCAGAGGCGGGATATCCTGTAGAGAGAGTATGACTCAGCATAGTGCTTTACAGCCCTTGCCAGCGAGGGGAGTTTCTCTACTCGATCCACGGATCTACCCAGTGTTTGTGTTTCAAAACACTGAGGGAGGCCTGTGAGGGCCTAAGGACTGATCTAACTGGGAGGCCTCATGAGGCCCTACGACCCACTGACCAGACTCAGGAGACCACATACTCTCATATTGACCCCTCAGTGAGGGGGAGCATAAGATCTACCTGGTAGGCAACCAGGATGTAGCAGGATAAAGAGGGTCCAGGAGGGAACCCATAGCAGAGAATAAAAACTTGAGCCAAGCCAGGGCACAAGCTCACCTCCTCGGGTAGCTGCCTGAAAGGACTGCTAAACTGAAAGTAAGCGGCCACTCAACTTACAAAAACCCAGCACCACTGTGAAACTACTCTCAGGGGAGACCTGGAGAGGCCTACTACCTGACAACCACGAGTATGTGGGGAGCTCAACTCCAGGAGGCCTGGTGAGGCCTACTACCTGACAACCATACAAAACATGGGGCTGGCACAGGAGGCCTCCTTTGAAGCCTACTTCCTGACAACCACAATATGTGGGACTTCACCTACAAGAGAGGCCTAGAGGGCCTACTACCCTGTTACCAGATAGCCACCTTAAGTGGGAAAGCTGACAGTAATTTGGAACTCCCAGCTCCTAGGAGGCCTGGTGAGGCCTACTACCTGACAACCACAAAACATGGGAGCTTGCTTACAGGGGAGGCCTGGAGGGGCCTACTACCTGAAAAACCATGCTGTTTAGTGGGAAACGCACAGTATGTGTGCCTCAAAGCGAACTCTCAGGGGAGGCCTGGAGGGGCCTTCCATAGGCTGATAGTGAGCCAGACTGGCGGTCCAGAAGTTGACTGTCTTGGGGGTTTCATGCCTTCAGGGAGGCCTTATAGGGGCCTACCACTGATGGCCCAAAAAAGCGGAATTCAAGCTTCGTGGGAGGCCTGTGGGGCCTGCCGCCTGCAAGAAACCACAGTATGTGGGATTTGAAAAGCCCTCAGGGGAGAGGCCTAGTAAAAGCCTAATACTACCTGACCACCACAAAATGTGGGGAGCCCACTCTCAGGGAGGCCTGAAGCAGCCTACTACCTGAAACAGTCCCATCCAGCTGGATGTGACTGCTGCTGGGGACTTCGCTTAACAGGAGGCCTGGTCAGAGCCTACTAGCTAGCTGATAACGAGTCTATTCTGCTACTTTTAACGAACACTGCTGGAACCAGCTACTATAAAAAACTTTTTCCTATAGTTTTTTGTCCTAGTGTATGTTCCACAGTGGCCAGGGACCCACCTCGAGGGAGGCCTGTTAGGAGCTTACCACTGCAGGAGCCTCTGGGTTCAACTAACAGGCCACCACTGAAGGTGAGCTGGCCTAGGGGTCTTATTTGGGGCTATCCGTCAAGTGAGACTGCTGGGGCCTAATACTACCAACTCTGCAGAAGCCTCGCAGCAGAAAAGCTGCTACACATATCCTGGTACTCAATCACATTGCCAAAGGCAGTGTGTACTCAGCAAAAAAAATCAATACTCCTTTTGTAGTGGGAGTACAACATATTATTCTGCCTAGTGGGAGGCCCCATTAGGGGCCTACCTACTAAATTTATAGGCGCTAGCCTATAAGGCAATGCTCTGGTTTCAAGGGATGGAGTTCAAAACCGAATGAAATGGGCTTAGAACTCCCTGCTCAACCGGAGTTTCTCATCAGGTGGTGGTTAACAGAGCTGAGAATGGGACTACTCAAACTCCCTGAGTTAGCTGGGAGTAAATCCCACCATATGCCCCTGCAATGTTAGGGACAGGAAGGGCCTGCAAGTGGCTCCAAAGGGCATAGGGACAGTCCTGCAAGCCTAGGGGAGTGGGGGCTACCAGGCTTAACCCACTGTCCATCGGGTCGGTGATTAGCTTAACGGGCTGAGTGGAGCCAGCTCCTAAAGGCCCCACATACTCCGTTTGGCAGGGTCTGACGAACGTTCCACTCGCAGAGCGAAATATGGCCTGGCAACCCTGCCAGAGACTGAGTCCTACACTCATCTACCTCACACCCTCTGCATTACTCTAATCACCCCTGAATGCAGAGAGAGGGGCGTGCCTTAGCTAACAACTCGCCATTTAAGGGAGGAGGCTGAAATCTAGAGGAAGAAGCCTAACACATAATGAATGCGGTAGCTATACTTAGCAACACGCCTCCAACATCCCCAACATGTCACAAACCGACAGGCAGGACATCTATCTGAAGATCTATCTGAAGCCTATGCCAGCTAAACTTAAAGCAAATTTTATTTTTAGGACGACTAGCTACTTAATGAAGCAGGCTGGCTGAGTCTCTATAAGAAATAGAAATGAGCTGGGTGGCCCACTACTATATAAATGTTATGACAGGGAAGGCTATCACATACTCAGGACGGAAGCCAAATTCCTTTGAGCTTCTCCCCTTAATCTGCTCCCAGCCAATCAACTGGGGAGGGCCTCAGGGCCCTAAAGTCCAATACTTTAATCAGCTCCTCTAAGAATGACCCCCCTATGTCTATACAGAGAACAAGGTCTAGAGAAATACAAATCAGTGTTAGTTATACACACAGAACTTTAAAAACCTGTGTTCACTCAAGGGCGCAGGCGGAGTGAAGACTGGGCCAGAGAGCTCTCAATGAATCTGGGGTCCACCACTTTATGCCTAAAAGATGCGCTCACATCAACCAAGTTTGCCATGGCGGCCACTCAGAACATAGTCTCATCATAAGGCCCCATCCCCAGGGCTGGTGTGTAACGTGAACACCTGGGGAGTCAAGAAGAGGGAGAGGCTGGCAGAGAAGACCTCCCATGAGATCAAACCCTATTTCTCCGGCTGAGCTACACAAGGCCAGCTGAATGACCTCCCTAGTCCCCTTTCATGGGAGGCCAGCCCCCATGGCTCTCCATGGGGGTGGGGGCTGACAGAGGGCGACACTAGGACCTCTGGTCCTGCCCACGGGTCTCAGACTCAAGACAGACCAGGGTCCTCCCCACGTCAGCAGTTGGGGTCTGATTCAAAGCTGCAGATACAGGTCTGCACGCTGAGCGCTTGCCTCCCTAAACTTTCCAACCACCTACCAATGGAGAGGCCAAAAGTTTAGCAGGTGAACTGGTGAATCAAGGAGAAGGGATTTTTCTTTCCCATATCACAGTTAAGAGCACAGATGCCTCTCCGTGGTTACCATCGGGCCAGGCATCGATCGGCTGATCACGGCAGTCTGTTTAGTGGCCCTGAGAGACAAATCTGTGGTCCGGTGCAACTCAGAAGACCGCCCCAGGGGACAGCCCTGCCCCCCCTGGTCGAGGGGCCCCAGCAGGGTCAGCTTGGTAGGCTTGGAGCACTGCCATGGTATGCTGGGCACCAGCCTGACCTGACCTGTTATTATGCACGCTCTGCCATTCAAGCGAGCCGTGTGTTTTTGAAGGGGCTTGGATGGCAGAGAGTCGCCGAGCTTTTAGTGTCGACACACTGCCCAGATACTTAGATCTCGCAAACGCCTCGGCCATCGGCGGTACCCACACACAACCATACTCCTCGCTGGGATCCCCTCAACATCAGCTGAAATTACTCCCTCGCTGATGTCGGCGACATGAATACGCAAGGATAATCAGTTTCTTCCTTGCCTCTCGGGATCTCTGAAATGAGATCAGGAAGGAATGGAAGGCTCTTGCTGAGCTGGTGGTCTATGTTCAGGGGAGAAACCGATCGGCCCAAATGACCGCTAATCCATCTCTCCCCTTTCTAGCTGCCGGCCATATGGCGGCAACTGAAGCTTTGTCAGTGGCCAGCCGCCTTGTCAACTTCCACCTCAATTCTGGCGTATTAACGGGCAGGATGGTTTCACTGCAAGCTGAGGGATCTAAATCATCCCTCCCACCCATCTCTTGCTCCAGGCCCGAAGAGCACTCATTGCAGTATCATCAGTAGGAGAATCGGCCTCCGGCCATCCACCTGCAGCCTCACTGGCTCACAGCCGGCGACGCCAGTCCCAGGTTAGCTAACGCCTCTCTCGAGACTGCCAGCGAAGCTCCATCTGGAGCCCCATGAAGCTGGCCACCGCTTCTGCCTCGGCACAAGCTGAACCTGGACCATGAGGGGAACAAGAGATCTGGAACTCCCCTTCCCTCGAGAGTAGAGCTCTCGATGGGAAGAGTGGAGCTGCCTCATAGGGAAAACGCTGAATCCCTGCACAGGACGCCCTCAAGAGCATCCCAGCGCGTGCTCTTTCACCCAAACAGTACACACACATCTCGCGGAAAGTGTCACCCAGCCACAAATATCTTGGGCACGGGTCAGCACATTTCACAAAATTTTTAGGACTTGGCTTTAGATGTTTCATTTCCAGCGTGGGCAGACGCTTAAATCAGACAAACAGTCCCCTGTAAGATGAAAAGGATATTGTCATGGTTTCAAGGCCTTTTATATATCCAGGTCGTGACGCTTCTCATCACTCGTTGATGATTCCACGGTTGCTCGGTCGCATGATTGCTGAGTTGATATTGATTTTAGACACCTGTCACACCTGAGGCGTTTCCCCATAGCCGCCGATGCGATCGCATTGTCGGTTCCTTCGAAGTGGAATGTTTATTCATCATTTTTTAGCCTTCATATCATCGATACTGCTTTTTTCGATTTGCGCACAAGGATGTGCTGTTTCTTTCAAATCAAAAGCTAAATACACATAGAAACAGCGATCCTGTAGCGGATGATACAGCATACCGATGATATGGAGAGACACAAGAGGAGACCGTTGACAAAGGAATTATTGAATAGTTGTTATTTTTGTTCTTCGCTACAAAAGTGTTGCCGCCGCCTTCATATAACCCAGATTGCACGCCTGATGGCAGGTGGAGTATTCTGATCGACGCACTTTCATCCAAAATATCTTTAAATTGTGTCTGGCATCTAACGGAGCTTTACGGTTTGGAAACGACATTGAAGAGGGTAAGTGATTAACGACAAAAATTTTCATTTAAAGTGAGTATCCCTTGGCACTTCTATTTAATCCTTATTAAAAGCTTCTTGTTTCAGCAGCTTTGTGAGTAGGTTTTAAGAGAAAACTCTTAGCTAAAAACTTTTACTGCTATTTAGGAGAACTCTTGTGAATACGGGCCCTGATCTCTAAATTAGTGTACTATTTCAAATAAGCAGATTTTAAGCTAATTTCATTCTTTCAGATTGTCACTAATTCTCATCCTCTCTGCGCAGTGTTGTAAGTGCTCGGAGGTCCAGTAAGAACACCACAGGAACACTTAACACAAGCCACATTCCACCGAAGGACTCCATCAGACTTGCTGAGTCTGTCATAGATAACCCAAACTCGGAGCTTGAAGCTTAAAATAAAAACCTGCCGCTTTATAACTAATCACAGCATGTAAGACTGACAATATGGATGGAACCTGAGTGCCTTGAGTTCTTGGACAAGGATCCAGACGAGCTCTAACTACGGGCCCAAGCAGCCACGCACAGATCGGCAGGTACATTCACATCCATTGTGTTAATGCTTATTGTGAAATTCTCATGCACTCAACTATACAGAAATCCACCAACAGTACAGGAATTTGTAGTAATACTAAACATTGACATTTACAGTTTTTACAAATGTTAAGCAGCTGAGTGGTTTATTTTATAAATCTGCTTTTTAACATTTCTTCCTTTTTTCAGGAAACTTCTAGCAGACACCATAATTAGTGGAGACGTGGGAGCTTCTGCTGAAATACGCTGCATGATTCTACATCACCCGCTCACCTCACAAAAGCTGAGAGAAGCTCTAGGTAAGAGAAACTCATCCTGGGCGTAAACACATGATCTACCCTCCAGCAGATACTGTGATTGTCCAGGGTGTTTGTGGTAGACCACGGTAATGCAGCAGCGACTGGAATATTTCGGTTGTTTCATTCCCACATTTACTTTTGATTATTTTAAAAAAAAAAAAAAAAAACAATGACGGTAGCTGCATAGAACTGCATAGAACAGCTTGTGCACATTAGACACTCCACTGATAATAAACAGATTAAAATCTTGTGTAATCTGTTTTATGATGAAAATGTGATCTTTGACAAATTAGAGAGATTAAAGAGTTTGAGCAATATACACAAGATATGAAATATAAGGCATGCGTGACAGAACTGATAGTCTAAGAGTGAAAGAGCTGCGGTGTTGCTGCACTAAATAATATGCTTGTGTGTAATTCCAGGTGAAGGCATTCCCTCATTCAGTGCCACGTTTTTGTTCGATGAGAGGTATCCGAGGCTACTACAAAGCGGGATAACAGAGAAACCGGTGATGTCAAGAGTACAGCCGCATGGGAATCCTGGATCCAGAACCTGTGTGGCGTCTGGACGAGTGGGTGACTCAGGACCAGCACGAGGACACTAACACTGCAGAGTACAGCCAGGTTCTGCAGGGGTTACAGTAAAAATGCCTAGTGTTAGTGAACACAATTTCTCTTTAGTGCCTTATGATAAATATGATGGTGATGAATACAATGACTACAGAAAGCAGAAATTTATTAATCTCTGAAATTGCATTCACGGCAAAAAAATAATAATAATAATAGCAAGGTAAAGATAAATTGTTTTGTTGGTTGTGTTTTTTTGTTGGTAGATCAGTTTGGTCTTTTTAGGTTTTTTTATTTGTTGTTGTTGGGTTTAAAAAGGACCATAAAATAAGCATTTACAAAACTTAAAATCAGTAAAGGAATCTAGAAATACTGTGTTCTGTAGAAAAAAAAAATCTAGTGTGTTATTTTAGTTAGTAAGGTTTGCATGACAATGATGTTCTGTGTGTGTTTGGGGTTTAAGCATTTAGAAAATCAGGGTTATTCCACAAACTCTTAATTAAAACCCGAACATAAGAATATTGTTTTGGGTTGTGGTTAAATTTCAAATGTATGCAACAGGAATATAATCTAAAAACAAATGTTGAGCTTCTCTTCAGTATTGCTCTGTAGTGTAGAACAAAAACATGCTTCAAGCTCCTCTCTGATTAAAAGTTATAAACACACTGTGAAATCCATTAAAAATGTGTACTGATTTTTATAATCACATATCACAACATAATAAATTAAACTAAACTACATTATATTTTACTTAACTGCATCATCACTATTCTGGTGAATGGCTTTGTACTTGTAACTGATCGCATTTTCTGAAAATGTGCCAATAAAGTTTAATTTTATTTTTGTTTCTATTTCATTCTTAAGATGAGATAATCACGTCCAAAACAATTATTGATTGCGATGATAATCCTACAGGGAAAAGGGGACCAGAGAGAAATGTTAGTGTTATTGACTTTTTAGATGTTTGAATGAAAAATCACTCTACAGTCAATGTGTATAACAAATGCTTGTGTTACCAATGTAATAAAAATGCTGAAACTGGCGTCGTAAAATGTTTGGAGTTTTTGCTGATGTGAAAAATTTGTCCTGGAGCACACAGCATTTCCAAGGCGCGTATGTTACAAAGCTGTTTCATACTGTAAAATAAACTGTCTTAAACCCTTCCAACGTGTCCGTACTAGACTCAGATCAGATATTGTGATTTGTGAAATATTTCATAACTGCTCAGCCGAGAGCAGAGAAAGACATTTACATGGCCCCTCCTAAAAAGAGTAGAGGTGATCATCAGGGGGCGTGTCCCAGGATTTTATATTTAAGGGTGGCAAAGAGGGGGCAAAGAGCAGAGCAGAATGGGGGTATGCAAATATATATCAGGTTTTGTACTCTCCATATACTCTATTCCCTAACACCAGTGTTGGGGAGTAACTAGTTACATGTGATGGAATTACGTGATTTAATTACAAAATAAATGTAAGTGCAATCTGTTACAGTTACTTAGAAAAAAAAGTGTAATTAAATTACAGTTACTTGTGAAAATGTAAACAATTACAAAGGGGGTTACATTTGATTTTTTTTCCACATAAACATGCACATACAGATTTGGTTGATTTATTTCTTATTACATTGATACGGCTCTAAAATACGAGGCACCAATGTTTCGAGGATTATACGTATGTACACAGAATAGCTGATGCATGCTTATCTTGTTCAATAACTCGATTTTATTTTCTATTTGGGTTTTATGCATATGCTTTAGAGAGACCGAACAGTTTTTTCTTCCTCCAGTCATGAAGGCATTGTTAGATGCCAGTGTTTCCTATCATAGCTGTAGAAAAGATTTGATTTTAAACTTTACATTATCATAGCTATCAAACGTCATAGCTTTCTTGTTATGATCTCAAACCTTATTTAACCAGGAATGATCAGAATTTAATCAGAATTCAGATGGAATCATCAAGTTTAAAACAAACGGTTCTAAAATCTGATTTTTGGCTGTGGTTTAAAATTAAGTAGTTATAATCTTAATTTAAGTGATGAAGGCTTTTTGAGAAGTCTGCCAATAATCATTGTTGAGTTCTACGGTAAGCTTAACCCTGCCTGCTTTAAAAGGTTCAAAATGATTAACAGTTGAAAATATTTTACATTTACATTACTTTAATAAAGCAATTGAAATAGTTACACTACTTATTACATTTTAAATAGGGTAACCTGTAAACTGTAACCTATTACCTTCCCAGCACTGTCTAACAGTAATCTTCTGCATATCAAGGGTGAAAAGTGTCAAGATTCATGTATGCACTTGCTCGTTTCCACTCACTTATGTATATAAATATGTTATTTTTCACCTTTATTTTTTTTATTTTATAATCAGACATTAGAAAATCACTATTATGACATTTGTAAAAATACTTTTTTTTTGTCAAAAGTTCCAGCACTGTTTTGTATTGAAGTATGAAGCAGTTTAATTTTCTACCAAAATGTGAGTTGAGCTGTCCTTATTTTAATGCATACGAACTATACTATAACGGTAAATGTCAAAGCGTGAGTGATTTATGTAGCTATGGTTCCTCGTGATAACATTTTGAGCTCATTTAAAATTCTGAACAACAACAACAACAACAAAACCTCTTTGTTTATATCTTTTGATTATTTATAAACTTTTATTAAAAAAATATGTAAAATGTTGCTCATCAAGATCATACATTAGGTAGCCATCAAAACGTTGGTTCTACGCCCATTTCATTACCTTGTGGCGTCGACAAAGGAAGATGCATTTGCAGCTTTTGACCCGCTGGTGGCGCTTTAATCACAAGTTTTCAAACAAAGCGCATCAAAAGCACATTTTCGCCAAATAGACGCCGGGGCTTTGCCCCCACCGAAGTGTTACAGTCGCACCAGTCAGTCAAAATGAAAGAAAACATATTTACTATTCGGTATTGTAAAGTTTAGTCCTTATGAAGATATGTGCACGTTTTCTTAGAGAACGAATTCAAACCAGGATAAATGTCAAGCCTATGAGCCTGCAGCGCGAGTATTTTCTGGCTACACTATATTTTAATATTAGACACATTTAAATAGTGTGCAGTATTACTTATATAATATGAATTATGTGTTATATTGTTAAAAAAGAAAATGTGGGTTTACTTTGCATCTAACATTTACAAAAGTGGTAGTTTATAGTGAGCTAGCTCTATGGTGTTTATAAATTATTTTCTTTATTTTAGTAAAACGTAAGGCACTTTTGTAGTAATTTCTCCCCATTATGTAGGCCTAGTTAAAACAAGAAATGAACATTAAATTAAACCTGCACGATTTAACTAAATCAATGAAAACCTCCCCTAAAAAGAATGGACTGATTAATAAAATGTCTTCGCATGCATAAACCTCAAGTTCTCTCTCTCATTAATCAGCAAAATACACACAATGTAAAAGAGCTTCATTACTCGACAGCTTCAGTGATTTTAAATGGAGTCTTCTTTACCTGCTTTCATATAATTTAAGTAAAGTATAAATAAATAAATAAATAAATAAAATAGATGATCCACAAAAAAAAACTGAAAGATTGGCGGAAGATTGTTTATTTGAATTCTGGCGCTCTCTCTTGACGGCTCATGATGTAATCACTGACGCACCTTTCATCTGATGGAGGCAGAACTTAGTGATCGCCTTTTTCCTTTTATTTGTTTTTATTTTTCCAACAGTTTTCATATATGTGTGAGTGTGTTTTATGTTGAATGTGGCTGTATCTGCATGATTACCACTGTTGTTTGAGAGTGCAAATCAGCTTCGCTTATTACTAATGCTTAATCACAGCTATCAATGTAGACTATAACTGCTATATAAATAGAGTGTGATTTATTGACTTTATGGCACATTTATATGATTACCATCTCTATAACTGTCCATCAGCACATCAGCACGTGATTTCGGTATAATTCATTGTAAATGCTGCATTTCTAGCAATCTCTGGATGTACTGTAATTGGCATACAAAAGTTAAATCTTTTTATTTTCTTATTTTTCTTACTCAAATTATTCATTACATATTTTTCCTGAGTGCTCAAATAAATAACTTATTTGATGTCCTAGGATTTTCTGTCTAATGTTTTATAATTGGAAAAAAATATGCAGTGGTATGTTAATGAGAGAGCTAAATAGTTTGTAAACCCTTCAATACAGTTAAAGGTAAAGGTAAATATTTTTTTTTATATTTGCAGGGGCTGAGGTGAGTGACTAGACATAGTCTCAGAAAAATGGTTGCAGGAATCTAATTTTTTTATGGTATCTCCTTCAGATTTGAAATAGAAACTCATGAGACATGTGACTTTCCAGCCCATTACTTTTCTAGATTGCTCCAGGACTGATTTCATGTATTTTTATATCAAATAAAAAAAAAATTCACTTAATGGTAAAAAATTTTCAGGCATTTCAGTGTCTATAACTTTTAATATTTTTTGAAATTATCAACTCTGGTTGAACAAAGAGAGTATAGCCCAAAAGTCTTCTTTCCAAAAAAGACACCAAAATTATGTGTGTAACACACTGAAGTAAGGAACTGTTACAATTTTAAGTTAGGTAGGACACTTTCAGCTGTGGGTCCCATAATGGGGGGTGCTGGTTAAAAGGTTAAAATATCAGTGCAAGATTTGCTCGGCGCGCATGATGCTGAGTGCTCGCAGCTTTTATTCTTATTTGTCTACATATTTTATCTTCATTACAAATCTTGTTTGGTTTTATTTTGCATAATTGCGTAAAAAATTATTTGCTGTAATGCATATACAAGAATGTCTTTTAAAGCGAATCAATTCAAAGCGAAAGCATTATGTAATCTGTAATGGTTCCATTTCTCTCTAAAGCCGTGTTCATGTGGAGAGAGTCAGCACTGTGAATTTCATCTTGCAGCTGACAAGAAAACATTTGTTTATTAATAAATAATTAAAATGTCTTCTTTTTCACAATTATTAGGCTACACCACTTCTGCCTGTGCTTTGTGGCAAACTTAATGCATGTGCTTGAGCCCTTGAGAATATATTAAGGCTCATTATGGATTATATATGTAAATGTAATATAATCCTGCGATTAGTTGAATAATGACAAATGAAGCGACGAAGTAACTGAAAGAAATCACTTACATGGGAGAGCGAACCTATTAAACAGCCTCTAGACATCTCTGTTAAAGTTTTTTAAAAAGCATTTTTATGCAGCGTTTGCATAAATTCTTCTTTCCAGAGCGGTCTGTAATGGAGAGACCAGCTAACAAAATATGAGTTGTCAGAACGTTTTACTAACATTTCCCTTAAGTTATGGCGTTATTTCGAGAATGTTTTGTACCGTTGAAACTGACAAGTTGTTTCAATGTATTAAGAACATTTTTTGTGGGGTTTCTGCGAATTACAGGAACATTCCATCCTACCATTTAAAAACGTAACGAAAACTTCATTTACTGAATGTTCTTTAAATGTTTAAAATTAGCATTTTTAAATGTATTAGGAACGTTTTTTCTAGGTTATGTGAGCGTTATAGAAACATTCCATTCTATCATCTTATGAAAGCGTTATGAAAATGTTTTTAATATCTTCTTTACTGTTCACTAATCTTTCATTAAAATTGATACGCTGTCAAAATGTTTACTTACCTCAACCCTAACTTAAGTTGGCATGAGAACAATTTATTTAAAACTATGCAATTACAGCAAAAGAAGACAAAAAAAATTTATATAAATATAAAACATAACGTTAACTAATTACCCTTACATTTTATTTATACTTACGTATAAATAATTTAACAATATAAACAATAAACACAGGTGATGCTTCACAATTTTACAATAAGGTTTCATTTTGTAACATTAGTTACCTACCCAACATGAACTAACATGACAAATACTTAACATTAACCTTACTTAACTGTAGTTAATATTAACCTAATTAATTTCAGCATTTACTAATGGTATTAAGAACAAAAGTTATTGCCTGTTGACATTATTTAATGGATCAGAGCCAACATGAACTAACAAAGAGAAAAGGTTGTTTTTAACATTATCAAAAGATTAATGAAAAGTGTAACAAAATGTATTGCTTTCGTTATTTAATTTTTTTAATTTTAACCACATACTAACGTTAACTAATGATTGCCACATTGTAAAGATATGCAAAACTTAGTGTATTTTTGGAATAACACATTAGTAAATGGTAGGTTTTAAAGAATTAAAACCATTTTTGTACTTTTTTATTTATTTATCTAATCATTTACTATTACTATTACCATGAATCATTTCTGACTAAAACAATGGGTACTTTTCCTCGGTTGTTGCCCATATTCAAATTACTCAGGATTTATGGTTAGGTTGGTGTAACATGATCTTTCCACATCTTAATCAGTGACATCTTGTTTTGGGAGCTTTTATTTCTGCATCTATGAAACAAAATAATATACAAGTATCTATTAGTAAAAGGTGTAACGTAATGCATCATTGTGAACAACATTAAATGTATGTTGTAGCAATGTACCTGTTATTTGACAGACTATTTACAGCACTAACTGCATTTTAATATTCCCTGCAGTTACTACAAAAAATAACATGGTGAAATGGTCAATGCAAACATTTTACTTGAACTTACTTTCTCATTGTCCCCAAAGCACCTTGCTAGTTCAGTCAGGAAAGCTAATAAAAAGAATGGATTTCACTGTCTTGGACTCCAACCACTGCTCAGTGTTCACAGGTGTCTGAGTATTTGTGCTGCCATTCCTTCCAGCTTCTAGCCCAGTTTACTTTACAAAACATAGAAATATTAAAAGAAATAAGAGAAATAACCAGTTACTCCTGTGTGTCTCTACATCCTGAGTGAAGAAGCAATTAAAGTAAAGTGAGGAACTGTGATGCTGTGTTTGTGTGTTAGTAGTCACGTGAAGGATTTCCAGCAGAGATGAGCATCTGTATGAGTCTGCTTATATTTAGCATCTGTAAAAGCAGGACAGAGATGTGCAGATGATCTCAGACAAACTGATGCATATATGACTACAGGATATTCTCATCATAAAAATAGCTGAAACTAGCTAATGCATTTAGTTGAGGTTATTTGAAACCACTTAAACAAATATTCACTCTTACATACTTTAAGAAATATGTGGGAAAAAATATGTTTTCTTATTGCAACTGCATTAACAAAAATAAGAACGTAGAAGGTAAAAAAACAAACAAACCTTTGTCTTTGTATATGCTGGACCACTGTGATTATCATCCTCATCTTCCTCGAGTCTGTTGGTGGGTTGGGTTTATGCGTCAGTTTTCTGCAGAAGCTGGCGTTCCAGCTCACATACAAACAGAAACGTATATAAGAATGACCTGCTGCGTTACATGAATGTAGATTTGATATTGTTATGAATATTAGAGAGCGTTCTGTACTATAAAAGCACTTTTTGTTTTTACATTTGTATCGCAGATAATTTGTTTTGACAAATTCCACGACAATGGACATATAATTAGCATTGTAAGACACTTCTAGGAATGTTAAGCAGAAGTTTAAAAATAGTTTTATGTTATTTATTGCTATATTAATGTAACCACCACTTATTTAGACTGAGGCGGTCATTGCCAGAAGTAGGCCGGACTTTACAAGCCAATTTCAGGTCAGTTAGAATGAGTAGGAGTCGGTCCAGTGCTTTACAGCCGCTTCCTAGGCTTATCTTGAGAAGCTGACTCTGAACCACACTTCGGCCCGGATCTTTACCTAATCAGAGAGTGTTGGGCTGAACGGGAACTCAGATGCAGAAGTGGGGAAAAAAAAGAGAAATCTTTCATTCAAGCCCTTTGACTTACGAAAATATATAAACAATAATTAAATGCTCACAAGCGCTTTACAGAGATCTCCGAGGCTAGCGACTGGCCACTGCGGACCACTTTCAGCTGCGGATCTCGAGACCTCGTAATCATGAACCCAGAAAAACCGAAGAATTTGAAGATAATAGAAACTTGGACACCACCCACAACCGACAGGCTCAGACAAAACAATCTACTCACGACGACAGACAGAAAGAAAAGCAGAGACATAAGGGGAGTGGGGGGCGAGCAGGTGAGGAGAAAAGTCGGCTGATTGCCCAGACTGAAACTGAACAGACAGGACAACACAGACGCGGGGAAGCTGAGAAGGCACCCGCGTGACGGTTCCCCCCACCTCAGGGACGCCTCCTGGCTGATCTAAACTGATGGGGCAATTTGAGCGGATGACACGGGACTAAAACACCGCTGGCGATAAATGACGGTCCAGCAAATTTGGGTCCCAGTTTATGTGAGGGCAGTCTGAAGTTAATGTCAGCCGTGAACAACCAGAGACTCTCTGACCGCACCGTAAAATTAGGGCTTGAAATGCGGTGACGGTCCACCGATGCCTTGTTCCTCTCACCAGTCTGGTGAGGGGCTTCTCTGTGATCCTCCAGGTACGGAGGCATCTCTGAATAACCGCCATCTTGGAAGAACAAACATCGGATTCTTGAGAGGGGAATAAAAGTGCTGCAATGCTAAACAGCTCTGGAAGTGAGACAAACCCTTAGATGAGACCCGTGAGGGAGTTATGCGCATACTCCCTAACATGGTCAATAACCTGGAACTCCAAGATAGCCGTTTCATGCAGGCGCCTGGCAGCGCAGGACTCTATCCAAATCCTGGTTGGCACAGCTCGTACAAACCATTGAGTCTGCGGGTGATATCCAGTAGGATAGGCTCGCAGTCCCGCTCCCCAGCCTGTCGACCAGAAACTCTGTCCAAAACCTAGACACAAACTGGGGACCCCTGTCGAAACCACGTGCGTTAACCGGGGAGGCCATGAATAAGGAAAAACCAGGTGACTTCCTAAGACAATAGTCGCTGGTCAATGCTCCCTCGCTGGCCGGCACTTTTTGGGAGAGGGGGAATAAAATGGACCGCCCTTTTGAAGAGAACCTGTCCTACCACAGTGAGACCCTACCGTCTTTGCCACTAGACAGAGGCCCCAAGCCAGTAACTAAAGTCCCCAGCCCGCTATGTGACGACCAGGGCCGCGAAGAAAGGACCGACAACCGGCTGGAGTACCCCCCCTGCTGGTGGTCGATTTTTGGATCCCCGTGGTACCCTAGCACAAATGGGACAGGCCGACACAAACCTTCGAGCAGTCAGAACCTCCTTACGGACGGCCACCAAAACGGCTGCTTTGATTAAACTCGCTAAAAGTGAAAAATTTAACCAGGGTGGGCAAGCTAGAGCTAGAAGAGTGGCCCCCTGGTAGTCCCTAGTTCGGACTGACTCGGGTATGAAAGCAGACCCTCTGGGCATCCAGTAGAGAACAGAAGCGTCCAGCTGGTGGCCAAAAAAAAAAAAAACCCTTTAATAAGTGCGGACCGTGGACTTTGCCAGCACCCCAGGTGACTGCAGCCACAACGTTTCGGGATGCAACATATCCACAGGGAGGGTGGTCCAGCCTCAGCTCTCAAAAAACACGTCGACGTGCGCGTCAAGGTTTTACCAATTCTTATGGGCAGGGGCTCATAAGAAATGGTAAACCTGAAAACGTCCAAAAATATCCCCAGCCGAGTCCTGCCTTGAATTTACATTCTCTTGGCGGTCGCGAATGTACCCCTAAAGATTTTTTTTATGATCAGTCCCAAACGATAAGCGGTGTAAAACCCCCCCTCCGAGTCTCTAAACCAGTAAACGCACTCTCCTCCAGCGCCAGCTTGAAACAGCGAGTAAACGCTCCCTATTCCCGATGTCGTAGTTCACGTTTCCGTGGGTGGTTAGGTCCCGATGAGAAAAAGAATGCGCAGGGATGTATTTTTTTCTCGTCCGAAGATGATCTTTGAGACAAAACTGCCAAACCCCCAACCCCAACTCCGACAGCCATCCACCTCCACAAAAATTTTTACAAACTTGACGAGAATGGGTCCGGGGTGCGTTAAAATGGGGCCCGGCGAAATAAAATAGAATCTTACAGGTTCTCAAAACGCAAGTTTTCTTGGGGGGCCTGCGGCGACCAACAGATAATGGTTTTTTACTTTGTGAGAGGTGGAAGATCAGTCAGAGGAAGGGGCGATTCTGGCTAAAGTGTCGAGAATGGAACCGCCTGTAAAAAAAAAATTGGCAAACCCCAGAAAGCGCTGGACGCTCTAACGACTATCTGGGGTGGGCACTAATCAACGTCAACTTTGCCTTTTACCTTGGCGAGATCCATTCGGATACCTCTAGATCGAGAGAATAAATCCAGGAACGGACCCCGACCCTGTTGCATGAAACTCACACTTCGCCAATTTAACGAATATAAGCGATTCTCTCACAGCCGCTGGAGCACCTCGCCCTGAAAATGTGCCGATGCCTGGACCCATGAGCGCAGCTCGTTCTGGAGAAGATCAGGATGTATCGTCAATGTAAACAAAAACAAACGGCGATTCGAGCCATAATGCTCGGAGCACACGTCGATTAAGACAGAGTGCCATGAAAAAAGACCGCCGTAGAGTTGGAGAGAAGCCCAAATGGCATAACTAAATATTCCAAAATGCCCGTGTATGGGTGTTAAAGGCGGTCCTTCCGTTAAGGTCCCCCTCCCTAACAAACTCCGAACCAGAGTGATAAGCACTGGGGCGGAGGTCCCAAACCTTTTTTTTTTTGTTTGTAAAGGGTTGCCCACCCTGGAGCTCGAAGGCCGATGACATCAGCTGCAAAAGATAACGGTGTTCTTTACCCATTGGTGTCCATTCAACCCCGATAGTCAATACAAGGACTTCAATGATCCATCCTTCTTCCTCACGAAGAGAACCCCCGCCCTGGCTGGAGAGGAAGAGGGGCGGATAATGCCTGCCTACCAGAGGGTACATGTATATACCTCTCCCACTGGCCTCTCTCTCCGAACCCGACAGAGAGTAAAGATGCCCCTTAGGTTGAGTAGTGCTTGGGCAACAGTCGTCGCTGGTCACGTCTGGAAAATGAGTGGCGGAGGCAGCGATGCAGCTCAGGACTTACTGAAAACCGGATCTCAAATCATGGTAAGCCTCCGGTACATCCGCCAGGTTAACCAACTCCATCCTGCAACACAGAATGAGACCAGACTGGGGAAAATGCAGCACCCAAACCCTGAGCTAAAGCAATAGGGCTCCACGCCAAAATAGAACCACTGACCCAATTCAATACTGAGGTTTAGTTTTAACCAGCCAGGTGTGACCCAACACCACGGAAGCGGTGGCGTAGTGAATAATGGTGAATTTTAATCTCCTCCTCCGCATGATTACCAGACAAGGTCAGTGTGACAAACGGGGTGGTGTGGGTAGCCAATAGTGAGATGGGTGCCACAAAGGGTCCTAGCAGAAATAGGTTCGAAAGCCAGCGCGACGGCAGGAGAAATCTAGGCGACGTTATGAAAATCTGGAATCCATGAAGTCACCCAGCCGCGTCCAAGAGTCAATCAATGCCGAAACCTGGAAAACAACTCCCCCAAACTATAAAGGCAGTAAAGGGAGTACGTGGCCTAATGGTTAGAGAGTTGGACTCCCAATGAAGGAGTTGTGATTCCCCAGGTCACCGGGCGGCAAGGTGTGGGTGGGAGGGGAGTGCATACAGTTCATCTCTCCACCTTCAATACCATGACAGGTGCCCAGCAGGCTAAGGCGCCAGACCCCTGACTTCACTCCCGAGCCCATAACATAAAATGGCTGCCCACTGCTCGGGTGTGTGTTCACAGTGTGTGTTTGTTCACTGATCTGTGTGTGCACTTGGATGGGTTCAATGCAGAGCACAAATTCTGAGTATGGGTCACCATACTTGGCTGAATGTCACGTCACTTTTCACTTTAAACTCTGAACGGCCACCAGGTGGCAGTCGAGAGTATTGATGGCCGCTCACCATCGCATCTCCTTGCGTAAAATTGTGCAAGCCCGCCCACAGGAGACGCGCCCGCTGCCACATGACCCACCTCACACGCGAGTACAGACACAGCGGATTCTCCAGGCGATGGGCGTGCGGCTCTCCTATGTTCAGCGATGCTCTCCCGATCTCATAGGCTCCCCCCTCGCCGGGAAGTATCGCGTTGTTGGAGACATGCGTGTCATGTGCTGCTCCTCTACGCGACCCCGTTGAGTGTTTCATGGGGAATCCGCCTCTCTTGATTGCTGAGAACAGAGAGTAATCCGGTCTCGTCGACCCGAATGGCGAGGTCGATAAGCTCATATCAAGCGAGAAAGGCAGCTCCAGAGAATAGATCTCGTACCTTTATCAATGCTCAGCCAGGCCGTGGAGTAAAGTGATCCCAGAAGCCGCCTTCTCATTCCAGCATAGAGGAACGTGAGCGGGCGTCGCGGAAGTGAATGGAGTAACCGGTGACACCCGACTGCTTCTCCCTGTTGAAGCAGAGACAATGCTCGTGCTGCGTCTTCAATCCCCGCGTGCCGGTCGATCAAATGCATTGCGCAGCTCCGCCAAAGAATCCTCAAAGCGACTAAACAACAGTCGCCGCCCGCCTGGCCCCGCTGGCAGATTTACCCGCTCCTCCTCGTCACGACCCACTAAGAGGGTGATGACGAGCGCTACCCTGTATTGCTCCGTGTGTAAACAGGAATGCTGGAGATTGCAAAGTTAGCGAGCACTGGGAACCAAAATGACCGACATGAGTTGGGCTCCTTACGAGTATAGAGGCCCGGACGGATAACAGTCCCGCGGTTCCGCGGGAGCGGAAGCGGGTGGGGACCTTCGGGCTGCTGAAGGGCTGGCCTGCAGCTGCGTCCAAGCCGTTCTGCTAACTGGTTGAGTTGGAGCATAGATCTCTGAGTGATGCGCGCCGAGAAGCCGCGATTTCGCTCCTGCTGTCGACCGGCCTGTAGAGAGCCTTGCTGTCAGGGAGAGCTTTCGGCGCCAGCTCCGTCTCCCTCGTTCTGAATCTCATTCTAGTAGTGATTAGATTCTGTCAGAGTGCGGGCTGAACAGCTTACTCAGTATGCAGAGTAGGGAAACAGGAGAATCGTTAGTCTCCTAAAGCCACAAACCATAAAATAACATAAAACAATAATTAAATGCTCTGGCTACGCACAGAGATCTCCGAGCTTGCCGTCACCACTCGCGGGGACCACTCAAAGCGGCGTGCCGGATCTCAGAACTCAATACTACGGAGCCTTAGAACGGAAAACAGAAGGTGAGAATCGCGAAGGCTTCAGACCCTTACACAAAACACGGGCAAAGACAAAACAATCTACTCGCGACGACAGACAGAAAAAGCAGAGACATATGAGGGTGGGGAGCGGCGACAGGTTGGGGGAGAAAAGGAAATCGGCTTGTGATCGCGCCCGGCTTCGATCAAAAGCGCTGATTGCCCAGACCGAGCTACCCGAGACAGACTGGACAAACGGGCCGCCCAGGGGAAGCTGAGAGAAGAGCACCCTGGACCCGTGACAACGCAGCTAACGAGGAGCGTTCCATAACTCACTAACATAATCGCGTAAAGTTATGTAAATGTTGAAAAAAACGTTCCTGACATAATGTTTCTGGAACAGTCTTATAATGTTTTCATAGTTAAAATACATTGTTGTAACGTTGAGCGAAAACGTTCCCATAACAATGTCCTTGTAACGTCTTTATGATGTTATTTTTAATTGACTGATGTTCTCATAATGTTGAAGGAAAACGTTCTCAATGTTCCTGTAACGTTCGCAGAAACCCCACAAAAAATGTTCTCAATACATTAAAAAAACTTGCCGTTCCTCAGCGTCTTACAAACATTCAATAACGTTTCATAACCCAGGGAAATGTTGGTAAAGCGTTCTGACAACTCATTTTTGTTAGCGCGGGCGCTTTCGCCCGATGCGAGTCTGAGCCGAGGGGCTAACCAAACTCAGGCGATTACTGCTACATGCTGTCTGGCACTGGTCACTCGTAATTTCTGTGTTTCGCATCTTACTAAAATGAAAACGACCAATAATCGTTGTTTTAAGAGAATGTATTTGTTCAGCATTATGAAATAACACTATAAACCGCGTTACAGAGCGTTGCTGCAGAACATCAGTGAAGTCTGTAAACACCTGAGGCGTTACAAGAGCGTTGTTGTTATGAAATGACGCCTTCAGCATTATATGAGAACATCGATGAATTCAAAAAATAACGCATCGCCAAAAAGACGTTGCCAAAGACGTTGTTCGGCGTTTTCTTTCAGCATTATGAGCATCAGTCAGTGAAATATAACATCGCCAAGGAGCTGATTCCTACCGAAGAGCGATTCGTACGACCAGAGACGTTTTTCGCTCAGCATTGTATGAGAACATCAGTGCTGACTTATCCTTAGAGGCGTTACAGAGCGTTTGTTATGGGAACGTTTTCTTTCAACGTTATGAAGACATCAGTCAAATAAATGTCATCATAAGAGCGTTACAAGAGCGTTGTTATGAACGTTTTCGCTAACATTGTAAGGAGCATCAGTCAATTAAAAATAGCATCATAAAGACGTTACAAACGTTGTTGTGGGAGCGTTTTGTTCAACATTATGAGAACATCAGTCAATTAAAAATAGCATCATGAGCGTTACAGAGCGTTGTTATGGGAGCGTTTTCGCGTTCACGACAGTATGCAACTGTAGAAAACATTATAAAGACTGTTCAGAAACATTATGTCAGGAGCGTTTTTTTCTAACATTTACATATACACATAATGTTGGTAGAAAGTTGTAGGAGCGTTCCCCTGTTAGCTGGGTTGCCAACACAAATAAATAACTATTCATAAAAATCATTTCGTACTGACCTCTGCTGAATGAAATAACCAACATTTACGATAACGCTTATGTTTATTTGAATAACAAAAAAGATAAATATAGTGATCATTTCTAAAAAATGTGTCTTATAAAAGGTCCTTAAAGTATTTCATTTAACTCTGATATGTACATATCCTTTTAAATCTAACTCATTGTGTTTGTGTTTTTCAGAGAACATTTTTTTTCAGAGGTGGAGAACATGATGGTCAGTAAAGATGATCATGAAAATACCTCAGAAGCCATGAATGTGGATCCAGCCAGTGATTAGCCACCACCCAAATGCCTCGCCTTCTGTCCCTTCAGAAAGCACACAAGCTGGCGGCTCAGTCAGGATTCAAGTATTGCCAACACAGGCTAAACTAAATGCTGAGTGCCATCCATATTTCTCCTGATACTGACGTGCACTTGTCTTCTGGGCCAAAACCATGCACAGATTCCCACAACTCCCTGGTTGGCATTGAAGGTGCAGTCCTGCCTCCCTCTGCACCAGTGGAGAGGGTTTTCAGTAGAGGAGGCATTATAATGTAGAGACCTCATCGTGCACGCTTAGGTCACAGAATGTTGCACTTCTCATGTTTCTACAAAATGCAACCAAACTTTACTTTAAACTGATTTCCATTCGATGTAACTTCTTTTGAGGTGTCATTTCCTCCTCCTCAAATTGCCAGCTTCTGATGCGCTGGCAACTATGTGGTTATCCCTTGGCCTTGAGCTTGAATTTATGAAGAGTGTTTTGCCACTGCAGTTTTTAGTAGGTTTTGGCATATGATGAAACTGCTCCCACTTAAACAGTTGTGTATTTTTTATGTAGCTTTGAAAACTTATAAAGCTGACACATTCATTCAAAAAGCAAACTTAAATCTATAAAGAGAAACTTGTGTCTTTAGTTCTTACTGTCGATGATTGTTTCTGAGCATCTACATTTTACATAGACTTCACTGTATTCTATATTCAGCTTCTTTACTTTTAATGCAGCGGTGAAAACCCTATGAATGTTTAAGATGTTGCTGTATGAGATTGACATCAAGAAGTTAATGTTTTCAACCATTGAATATGTATCTTTGGGCATTTTTTGCACACTGTAAAAGATGCTGGATATAATTTACTGTTTTTTTATAGTTTTTTGTGGTGTTGTGCAACTACTGCCACTGCAGTTTGTTAAGGTTTGGCATATGATGAAACTGAAGAGTGTTTTGCCACTGCAGTTTGTTAAGGTTTGGCATATGATGAAACTACTCCCAATTAAATCAACTTTGTACTTTTATAAATCACGTTAGGCCACTGACTTTCTGACACCTGACCTCTTTGTATTAAATATCTTTTGTTGGTTTGATTACACATATAAAGCTATAAAAGACTATTATTTTACAATAGTTGTTCCTAAACATCAACATTTCACATATAGAATTACTGTGTTCATTACAATGCACTTTTCTTTTTTTTTACATATTTAGCTATGTAAAAACAAAAAAAAGGTTTGTTGTTGGTTTAAAAACAACATAACTTTATGTATTGTTTATAAAAGGCGGAGAAAAGTGAAGACTTTAGTGATGAACAATGAATAATTGTTTTACATTCTGTACTAAATGATGGAAGTCACCCAGGAGTATTGAATAAAGATGGTTTGTTTCAACTTTGAGTGTTTAATATCTAGGTGTTTTTTTGGGAATGTGGATCTTTCAGGATCAATTTGAAGCTTCTTTTGATCATGTTTCACATTTTATTGTGTCATGTAGTGTGGGGCACTGGTCTTGGACTTGACTCGACTCGCCCTCTCCCTCAGTTTCAGTCTTTGGTCTCAGCCCGTCTTGGTCTCAACTCCTCGAGCAAGTCTTGGTCTTGTCTCGGTCTCGGGTTGGGTGGTCTTGACTACAACACTACTGCTCAGGCCATAGGGCGCCTGATGGCTAACCTGGTCATCCTGGAGTGCCACCTTGCGTTTAACCCTCACAGAGATCAAGGATGCTGACAGAGCCCAGTTCCTGGATGCACCGATCTCCCCCAGCCGCCTCTTCGGGTCCAGCAATTGAAGGGTTCGGCCGAACGCTACATGGAGGCACACAGAAGTCGCCCCAGGGCGATCTGACACTTCCTGCCAAAACGCTGCTTCATCATCTGCTGCCAGTTGCCCCAAGCAGGTGCCGACTCTGCCAGCCTCCCAAGCAAGTGCGCCCGTTGCTACCGCCGCTGCCCAGCTTAGAAATCCGAGATCTCCCCGACACCGCTCTCGCTTCGCCACCAGATGGTTTCAGTTCCCTAAACGCATGGGACCCCGCCCAAGATAGCAGTGGACCCTCGCGCACCAGCCGTCATCCTGATCTACAGGCAAAGAAAGAGGAGGGGGCTAAGTCTTCGCGCTGACCGACCACCCCCAAACTGCCCCGTGGGTGTTTTGCCACCGTCCATCTCCGGTGTCGACGAAGCTGTTTTTTCTGCAAACGATGGGCTCCTTTGTAGCTTCAGACAGCCAAGCCAGCTTGTTATAAGCGCAAAAAATAAAAAACAAAATAAAAAAACACACTCCTTCACAAAAAGAGCAGTTTTCCTCTCATACCACTCACAAAGCGCTACTATGTCCCCCCGCGCAGCAGACAAACACTCAAATTAATCCAACCTCTGTCCATCCGGGCCTCACAATGGCAAGCCATTTCCCGGGGGTCAGATTGGGTCATGGGAATAATAAAAACACGGCTACTCCCCTTTAGTTCGCGACGATCTACCCCCGCCGCTGTTGCTGGTTAGTCACCACTTCAGTGTGCACAACGAGAATGCTCACGTTCTATGCGTGCCGAAGTAGAAAAATCTGCTGGTGAAGGGAGCTATAGAAGCCATTCCCCCAGTGTACCGCGACTCAGGGTTTTACTGTCGTTACTTTCTAGTTCCCAAGAAAGATAGCTGGCCGCGCCCCATCCTCTCATCTAAGATATCTTCGCATCGCGCCTCATGAGACGGGCGCTTCAGAATGATCACACTGAAACAAATCCTCTCTCACAAATATGCTCAGGGGATTGGATCTTTTTCGCTGGATCTGAAAGACGCCTTTACTTTCACATTCAGATAGCCCCCCCCGCCACAGGCCGCTCTCTTGAGATTTGCCTTTGAGGGTGTGGCTTACCAATACAGGGTCCTCCCCTTTGGGCTGTCTTTTGCGCCTCACACGTTTACAAAGTGCATGGATGCAGCTCTCTCTCCCTCTCAGGCAGAAGGGAATCTGCATTCTCACTACCTTAATGACTGGCTGGGGTTCTAGTTCAGTCAGAGGGGGAGGCATCGAGTTACAGAACCCTGCTCTTCAGCCATCTGGAATGCCTAGGGCTCGGGGTGATTTCCTTTTTGCCAAGAGTTCGCTGTCACCCAGCCAATGGATATAATTTTTGGGAACAGTGTTAGACTCCAGTGACGATGAGGGCAACAATGGTGAAGGAGCACGCCACGGCTCTACGGCGACTCAGCGGGCTCTTTCAAAATAGGTGCTTCTCGCCCCTAAAAAAACATCCTCCCAAAAGTTGTTGGGCCTTATGGCAGCAGCATCACCTGTGCTGGAGCTCAGGCTGCTACGTGATAGCGCTTCCCCTCCAGTATTTGGCTGAAACCGCGGTTCCACTCATGCGATGCAGCCACGGATCGCCTGAATATCAAGGTGAGTCAGGACTGCATTTCACCCTGACCCCTTGGAGGAACATTCTAACGTGATGGAACGGGTGCCCTGTTTGGTATGGATAGTTTGCAGAAGGAAAGTGGATATCCACAGACACGCCCAACAGGAGGTTGGGGCGCCATTGCAAAAGGGGAAACCCACTTTTGGCCAATGGTCGAAGAGAGGAGAGCAGGCTTCACATCAACTGCCTCTTTGAGGATGATTGCAGTTCAACGAAAGCCTGCCAGAGCTGCCTCCCTGTCAGACCCAAAGAGCCACCACGTGGTTGGTCTGTGATCAGACAGCATGACAGTGGTGTCTCACATAATTCACTCAAGGCGGGCCGTCATCCACGCGAATTCTTCAGGCTAACGTCGCGACTGCTGGAATGGACCCAGAGCAACCTGGGGTCCCTGAGAGCAGTGCATCTACCGGGCAAACTGAACAAGGGCGCAGATATATGCTGTCGAGAAGTCCCCTCAGAAGAGTGGAGGCTTCACCGCGCAGACAGTTCAGGGTTAGAAAATATGGGACGCCTTTGGCAAAGCTGAAATAGACCTCTTTGCCTCAAAAAAACAACTCTCATTGTCCAACATATTTTTCCAAGATCATGGACGCTATTGGCCCAGACTGGGCCCAACCGCCTTCTTTACTTTCCTCCGTTCCTCTGATCCCTGACCCTCACTTGGATTACTTGGGGGATGCAGGGTTCTTTCTTGTAGCCCCACTCTGGGAAAATCAGCACTGGATAGCTGATCTGTCACAGATGCTGACTGTGGTTTCATGGTCCGCTTCCTTCTGAGACGGACCTCCTTCTCAGGCGGATTTGGAATGATTTGGTGGCGGTTCCGCTTTGTCGACGGAAACCCACTGGATTCCCTGAGCGGTTCTAGACATTATTTCACAGGCTAGGAGCTCTGTCTACACGACGACTCTATGCTCCAAATGGTCTCAGGTTCTCCACATGGTGCTCGGACCATGGCGAAAACCCCGACCTCCTGTGACGATCAGTGATACTGTCATTTTTACAAGAGCTCTTGGAGAAGGGACGATCCCCTCCACGCCAAGGTCTACGTGAGCGACTATAGCGGGCGCCACATGCCCTATATAGCAGGCCAGTCGCAGTAGTAGAAACGACTTTAGTCAGTCTGATTTATGCGAGAGGTGCCAGAAGGCTTAATCCGCCTCTCACCCCACTGTCCCTTCCCCATGGGACTCCCTGCTCACCAGCACTGAGAGCCCCTAAAGAGGGCCCCTTTGAACCAAGCATAACCATAGGCCTTGCCTTAGCCTCTGTCGCTAAAGACCTAACTTCTGCTGCTTGCGCACTTAGCGATCTTTTTAAGCATGTGGGTGATTTGCAAGCACTCTCTGATGCAAGCCCTAATTGCCTAGAATTCGGGCCTAACCACCAGAGGTCATCCCCTGAATCCAAGGCATGGCTATGTACCAAAGATGCTCTCCACACCCTTCAGAGCACAAGTGGTCACTCTTTCTGCATTACAAAACACAGAGGATGATCGAGAGCTGAATCTGTTTCTTGCCCAGTGAGGCTCTAAAAGTCTACATAGAGCATTCTGTGCCGATAAGGCAATCAGATCAGCTCTTTATATGCTTTGGAAAACACACCAGAGGGCTACCGTTTCAAAGCAAAGGCTTTCTAAGTGGATTGTGGACAGCCAATCCAGCTAGCCAACTCTTCTTTGGGCCTGCAAAGCCCAATTGGAGTAAGAGCCCATTGACCGAGCAGTGTCTTAGGTCCTGGGCATGGTCTAGTGGTGTGACTATCGCAGAAATTTGTGCGGTGGCTGGTTGGAACTCGCCGTCCACATTTGCTAGATTTTATAATCTAGACGTCCTGGCGCTTCATGCTAGGGTACTTTCTGTCTGAAGGTCACCTTTTTTGTTCCTCATTCACATGTTCTTGGCCATTCTTTGCCCAAGACTCAAACTCTGCTCGTATGCACTCGGCCCCCTTGGTACTGAGGCGATACGAACACAGGATGATCAGAAGCTAGGCCAGACATAACCTCATTGAGCTTATTCTGCTCCTAGTTGCTATTATCATATCTTGGTATCATAAATCAAGTATGATTGCGTTGGTCGTCTCGCACGGCGTGATTGAACTGGGTTCCCATAGCGTCTTTGACGCAATACAAGTGGAGTATTGAAAGGGAATGTACTCGGTTACTAACGTAACCTCGGTTCCCTGAAATACGGGAACGAGTACTGTGTTCCTTGCCATGCTAAAAGGCTGCACAACTCAGTCGTCTTCAGTCGAAGTAACCTGAATTCCTGTGGCGAAGCGGCCAATATATAGCCAGATCCCCCACCCATTTTGGCAGGCTTCGCTGCCATAGGTTCGTGCAGCACCACTGCCGAGCCATTGGTTGTGCAGTTTCACTGCGTGATTGAATAAGGTTTCAGTTCAGGAGAAAAAGGGGTTTTCCCATAGCCGTCTTCGATGCAGTACTGCGTTCCGGTATTTCAGGGAACCGAGGTTACATTATTAGTAACCTAGCACTCTTACATTTTTAAACTTTTAGTTTTACAAATCATAATATTAAAATAATACTTACAGCTTTGAAGTTCTATAAAAAATGTGAATCACTTAAAAGCCCTTAAAAAGTGCATGAATATCAAAAAGGTTGTACAAAGCCTGAGATGAAGTAAAGCAAAGTGATCGTGACATACAGCCGAAAGTATGGTGAACCATACTCAGAATTTGTGCTCTGCATTTAACCCAGATATATCTTCTAATCTATATATATATACAATAATATATAAGACCTATATCTTTGTTGATCTCCTCCTTTTTGTGCAGATAATCCTTTCCCGTTGCCATGGCATCCTCCGTGATGGGTAGTGTTCCCTAAATCTGTGGAATATGTTGTTGCATTTGTTTTGGCATGACTCCCAATCGACATTTTCAGCCACCATGGCCTCCTTGTAATCATTAGTTACTTTGAGTAACAATTCCACCTCATCATCTGTCTACACAAAGATGTCCTTGCTTTTCCTCGCCATCATGCTCATTGTTGAACCTGCCAGTGACTAGAAGCAACCGACTTCTTTTGTTTACACTTTTACGCCAAGATGACCAGTGCAGCATGAATGGTCATGTGACATGCATTTTCGGTTATGTAGTGTAGACGAGATCGCTTTTGAAACGCAGCTGAAACGCCAGTGTAAACGCGGATCGCTTTTAATTCTAAAATGCCATTTTAAAAAATGAAAATGCTCTAGTGTAAATGGCGACTCAGATGTGGGGAGTAAATGACTCGATTTCTATGTTCATTATTACATCCGACAACAAAACACCTCAATCGCTTAGGAGACATTCTTGTCTACATCTGCTCCGCCGGTGAAACAATGGAGGACTGATGACAGCACACTCAGGGCGGAGCTAAAGTAAGACGGCACTGACAATCAACAATCGTGGGAAGGGACTGAGTCTGTGTGACGTCACACAGAGAAGAAGCTGAGAACGGCTTGATTTAAGAAAAGGGGATATGATTTATAGGGATTAAAAAAAAAACACTGGGTGGATTTGTATCATTGAAATGTGTGTGTACACATCCACCTGATAGTTCAAACATGTAGAAGTGAATTTTGCATCCAACACCCCCTTTAACAAAATAAGAAGCATAACAATTACACTTTGTTTTACTTATTTACAACTGACTTAATCTATTTCACATTATAGATGTGTATATAAACCATAAGACAAAATAGTAGCTGAATTTATGACTGTACAAACAATACAATCGCATTGATCTGTGGCTGATTTTCATGATTTGTGATAGTTGTTTATTAGGACTGAAATTATTAGTTGACATTATCATCAGAGTCAACAATAAAAAAAAAACTGTCTTAAGAATAATTTTTTGGTCAAATAGTCTTTTGATCTCTCATGACCTGATTGTAAGGGCCTGCGATGACACAGTTTAATCAGTGGAGGGCTGACACACAAGACTGTAATTCAGCTTTGAGAATGAAAACCAACCTGTTTGTGTCTCAGTATCTTCATGTTTGACTCTGAATGCTTCTTTAATCTTCACGCCTTCACGCCTCTTTAATAAACACCATCTTTATAATACTGTATCACAGTTGCTTTACCAGCAGTTTTTCTGTGTTTAAGATGAGAGTAATATTAATAATAATAATAATAATAAAAACTAAATCTCTGGGTACTTCTCAATCAGTTTCCTAGAAAGCTAGTTATAAGCTATTAACTAGAATAGTTAATGATTAAAACATTAACAGAACATCTCAATGACACTAATTTTAACATTAATAATTATTAACTGTAATCAGCTATTAAAGTTATATAATAACAGTCTTTACTAGTTCTGAACACACAACAACCAGTCAAAAAATCAAAGGCAGTAGCTTTATTTTAAATGCACTCTATAAAATTTGCTAAAAAAAGAAACACTGATTTCCCCCCCCCCACTATCAGTAATGCATGGGCAACAAGACAAAATATTAAGGCAATAAATGAAGTGAATGAAGTGACATACAGCCATGTATGGTGACCCATACTCAGAATTCGTGCTCTGCATTTAACCCATCCAAAGCAGTGAACACACACACACACACAGCAGTGAACACACACACACTGTGAGAAACACACACCCAGAGCAGTGGGTATCATTTATGCCATGGCGCCTGGGGAGCAGTTGAGGGATCTGTGTCTTGCTCAAGGGCACCCCAGTCGTGGTATTGCCTGGCCCGAGACTCAAACCCCACAACCTTAAGGTTAGGAGTCAAACTCTAACCACTAGGCTACTGACTTCCCCTTGTATATATACTGTTCCCCTGGTATATCCCTGGAAGGCTGGTATATACTATTATCAGCATATGTTGAGGGTAGATTCAGTTTTTGCTTTCACTTCAGTGAATAATTGACTCTGGCTTGAGGCTCATTCAGAGTTTGCAGATTGCCTGCAAGGCGTGTTGTTTATGTATTGACTGCATTTTCTTTATCACAAACTCTACTAACTAGTTAAATGAGAAGCGAATAAACAAGTAAATGCATACAAAGTCTCAAAACATTTAATGATAAACTGATTCACTCTATAATGAGCCGAAATGAGACTTGCCTTTTCTGTTTCTCATGTTACTCATTCACTCACAACAAAAAATAATATAAATAACATTGGATTGGATAGCATTGCACTTTTACATTCAAAAATTAAATCATTCATTTTACAGTTATTGTAAGAACTATAAAACTTTTTCTGGACGGGTGTCCATAGATTTAAACACTTTAAAATGATTTAAAACAAATCTTTTCTTCAGCCGAATCACAACAGAGCAGGAGCATGCCAATGACATCATATCAGTTTACCAAAATAAAAGTCCCATTCCCACGCGCTAAAAGCACTCCACAGAAATACATGCATTACATATACAAAAAATATGCTTACATAGAGAATTGATCTAAAACAACAACGATTGCAACAATAATAATAAATAAATATTTACAAAGAAGACAGTATATATTAAAAATGTAACAATAATACAGTTTCAAATAATGCAATTATCACGCACTAATATCTAAGTAAACATTTGGATAAAAGTGTCTGCTAATTAAATAAATGTGATTGAAAAACACATTTGATAGTTTATATATTATTTATATATTGCTACTATATATATATTATTCCTCTGTTATCTTATCTGTTTGTGTTTGGTATTCAGTATATGGCTTATGAGAATGTGTATAATGACATGGCTACTATAATTTAAGTATGGCTCATGGGGACACTTCCTGTGTCCCTTAAAACCAAAAGGCCTTAAAAACAGTGTTTTCTAAAATTCAAAAATTGCCGGTAGTTTCCTGGGAGGAGTAGGTTTAGTTTAAGGGGCCACAAAATACATTTTGTACAGTAGAAAAACCATTATGCTTTTGAAGTGTCCCTGTAAACCACATATGCAAGAATGAGTGAGTGTGTGTGTGTGTTAGTTCATGTTTCCTTTGTCTTAGTTCATCAGTTGGCCAGTTGGGTGGGCTTTCAAACTGTTCAGTGCAGTGCTGCAAGCATTCTTACTGGCCGTAATGTATTAAATATGCGTTCTTGAAAGCTACAGTTTTCTAACGATATTTACTTTAACTTTTTTGGTAATATCAATGGTATGATGTTTCAGATGAGTCCGAAATTACAAAAACATACATATATTTAATTGTTTGATCAAAATTATTGCTAGGGACAGTTTGGTAGTCACATGTCCCTGGCGTCATCCCTAACTATATACGCCCCTGTTTACCCCTGTGTTATGGGGGACAAAATGTCTCCACAAAGATGGCAATATCCAAAATCCCTTGCTGGGATATTTTTTGGTCCCCATGAGGAAACAAGCTTAATAAATCATACATAATGTTTTTTTTTTTTTTTTTTTTTGAGAGAATCTAAAATGCCTGTAGTTTTCTGTAAGGGGTAGTTTTAGGGGTAGGGTTGGTGTAGGGCGATAGAAAATACAGTTTGCACAGTATAAAAATCATTACGTCTGTAGTATATCCCCGTGTGTGTGTGTGTGTGTGTGTGTGTGTGAAGGGAGTAGGTGTAATAAAGGGAGGGAGTAATAAAGCCATTCCAATTTATTTTATAAATCTAATGATTAATTCATTGAAATGTATTTCAGATCACAGCAGGCAAAGGACAGACAGGAGATTGTAAGAGAGGAAAGCAGCAGAATGAGAGAAAGAATAAGAGAAAAAAACTAAATCATTGGAGGCAGGAATAGGATGAAAGGAGCCATAGAGGGAGTATAAACAGACGCAGTTGAGAATGGTGGGGTCCCCTCAGCTGAGAGACCGTTGGCCAGGGAGTGAAATGTCACTAGCACTGCTCAGCAGCACAGGATAAGAGCCAATGGTCACTTTCATCATACAATAGGAAGAAAACCACTGCTTAACCAAGAGGGATGAAGCTGAACTGGGGCATGTTATATGTTCATTAGGAAAATGTGGATCATATATGTAACTGTGACAAAACAGAGCTCCAGGACCACTTCCTGTCAACTAGAGTTGTTGCTGAAGTTGGGTCACCTTGTTTTGAAGATTTTGAGATAGTTGCCAGCATCGATGCTGCTGGTGGGTACTGAACCAATGCTCATCACTTCTCAAAGGCAAGAGGCTGAGGGCAAACTGGCTTTTTTGGGGCCCCTAACAACATGGCCAGAGGCATCCCACCATTTAAGGGGCTCTCTCCTTGTCCATAGTTTAGTTTTGTTGATGCACATGCATCAATGCCAGTCCTGTGAGCCTGTCAGCAGACACGGTAGATCTGAGCCATGTTTTGAGCCGTCGCGATCGCAGAGAATGACCTTTTCACATGTGCAAGTTTTCACTTGAAAGTGTTAGGAATAATTTACGGATGTTGGGGAAGAAGGCCATCTGAGTTGACTGAGGAGTTTCCAGTGCTGAGGCATCTTCACACTGAAACTCTGTGTCTCCCAGGATTTATATTTCCTGCTCTACTGTGTCTGGGGTGTTTTCAAGTCTCATGAAAATAGTATTTTACTGTGTATTTTGCTTCTGTGAGTTCCTTTCAAAGATTTTGGCACCAGTATTAATGCAGGCTTCAGCATTTTCAGAGAACATCTCATCCAGCCACATCATTATTTGATCTATGCAGGGATAGACGAGATTCAATCTGATAATAGTCTTCCACTGACTGTGCTGTTGATATGTTTGGTCTGCAGTTCTGTTTCCACCAGTATCCTATGCTCAAGCTAGGACCACATCAGTTTGATTTGGCCAGTTCTGTGGCTTTTTGAAAAACATTGACTAAAATCTTGCTCTCATTTCTTTGGTTGGCTATGACTTGCCGTTACTTTTTTGGCCTTGGTATGGCGTGATGATGTCCAAGTGGCAAGACTGTAGTAGTTTGGTTAGAGCAGGGTTTCCCAAAAGGGGTTTATGAACCCTGGGTGGTTCGTGAGGGAATTGCAGGAGGTTCATGAGATGATGCGCCCTTAATGCTAATGCCATTAACTAATTAATAAAAATTATAATAATTAAAAAGTTTTGGCAAAGAAATGTTACAGGTCTATACAAATGTGATGTAAATGTAAACTCTTAAATGTAAAAAAATAATTCTCTTTTTGGGAAACCCTGAATAAAAAAAAATATTGTGGAAAAAAAAATGTAACTACATTTTGTAAATTATGGTAATATTAATTTCTTTTTATAATTTGTTGAGCCGTAATAATAACAATAGCTATAAATACTACTACAGATTCTACAGTCAAAAATCTGCCGGAGACAGAGAAATTGTCTCTTTGAAAAATCATATTTCCTATAAAGGCAAAACAGCATCTTCCATCTAGAACATACAAACATGCTACCTGTTTCTGATGCAGAAAAGCCAGTTCTATGCATTCATGATTCCTGACTGACTGTACTTTTGCCTGCTAGGTGGTGTAATCCTGGCCTCATAAACAAGGTATCCAAAATAAAATGCATGCTGAGTCCTACCAGGCCAAGAAATATGATCATATTACCCCAATACGAAGTCTAATGCACTGGCTACTCTGGCTAGTTCCTAACGCTTGCTAAAAACACTATTACAGGTAGTCCAACTGCATAAGCAGGAGTCCTTACCAGGTCAAGAAAATATGATCTTATTAACAAATTTCATACAGTCTCACCACTGGCTACCTATCAAGTCCTGTATCAGTTACAAATATTACATGACTTACTTATATACCCTTAATGGTTTAGCTCCTGTAAAATTTCCAACTAGTCTTCTACCACGCTTACAACCCATCACTAAGGTCACAAAACGCTTGGACTTTTGATAAAATTTAGGATAGCAAAGTCCACTAAAGGAGGTAGAGCTTTTTTCTGATTTGGCTCCTGCAAATCCTGGAATAGCCTTCTCTGATACTGTTCGGGGTTCTGACACCACTTGCTCTGTTTAAATCTAGATTAAAAACACACATATCTTTACTCAGTGTATTCAAATAATGCATTCCGGCAATTTTTGACTGCAGTACAGATCTGATCAAATGCGCATTATTATTCTTAGCTTAAGCACCATTAAACTAAATTTTTACTTCTAAGGAACAGAAAGCTACGCTTAATGGGATGTATCTCTATTTGTTTCTTTCTGTTTCTGCATGGATTTTACATCCTGCGGGTAACAAGGGTTTCCATATCAAAGCTTCAGTCTGAATCCAGAACACCTGAGAAGAGATGATGCCAACCCCCTCAGAGTGCATCTCAGATGATGCTAACTCCAGAGACAAATATTATTAAGTAGAACTCATACATACTCCTGGTTATAAGTTTTGATTGCATAACTGTTGTTATTAGGTTACCCGCCTGCTTGCTTACGCCTTCTATTACTCTTTCTGGAACATTTCAAGCCGATACGCATAAACTGGATAGCCATCAATATGCTTACTACTAAAGATTGTAGAAACTTAATTTTCTGTGAAGCAAACTATGCAATGATTTTGTATCATAAAAAGCGCCATACAAATAAACTTGAAATTCGAACAAATTGGAAATGAACTGAAATACTACTAAAACATTGTTAAAATGATAAAATATAAATGCTTTTGAAAGTTAAACATGCAAATTGTGCTAATTAAATACCTTAAATATTTATTTACAATCTCAGGGGGTACTCTCTGGCATATAATTTAGGTCATCAAAGGTTCGCTGATTAAAGTCGAAAAACCCCCCGGTTAGAGTGGATACAAATAACCCAGGCAGCATTCTCATACAATATATTATATCGGGAGGAGAAAATCTGGCTTCAAAGCTAGTACTGATAGGGAAAAATTCAAATTCAAAACACTACAGCATGCACAGTTAAGAGTTAACATGCGCCAGCATTTAATTGAATTGAATCTCCATAGGCACGCTCTTCACACTCGAAATGCGTTTTCGCTGTCAAGTCTTTTATTTCAAAGGTGAGTTTTATCAAGCGGGCCTTCCTTCTGAGATGCAAATATGCTTCGGCCATTGGTCAGAAAATCCTTTTTTTAATGTTGAGAACGAATTTATTGCACATTGCTGTTGAGGCTCCAAGTGTTAGTCCAGTTTAAAAGCAGTCACAAATGTCATTTTCATCAAGGTTTTACCAAATTTTGTTAAAATGTTTGCAACTGTCCATGTTTCATTGGGCAAAGCATCAATTTCTGTGCAGACAGCTAATCCACTTTCACACCGCCACTATCAATGAGTTCTGCACCTGTAAGGTCTAACAGTGGTTAGTGTAACAGGCTACAAGAGACGAAAACCAGAAGAATGACAGTTAAGCCCCGTTCACACCGCCAGCGACACACAGCGACAGAGAGACATAATCCCATTAATTTTCAATGGAGAGCTGGCGACTTCCGGCAACACGAGGAATACAGTCACCTCAAGCGAACGGGGCTTTAGACATCAACACACAGTTTTGCCTAGTTTGGCTACAACTCACAAACACGTTTATCTGGGGCCCACATAGCCAGCTAGGACCCACACACATAAAACAAACAGGACGGCACAGGGATACAGAGTGGGTATGGGCTCAAATGGTCATCTTATCTGGGACCCACTTGGGTGACCCAGCTAGGACCCACATGGGTGAAACCAGGTGGCCTCCCCATGGGGTTCCCAGTTGGGTCATTAATGATGAGAAATGTACTGTATGCATGGGCTCAAAATGGGCTACATGAGGGATTCAATTTGTTTTATCAAATATACAAGTTCAAACACAGTTAATCTCATAGGTCAGGGGTCAGCAACCCCCAGCTCTTTCATCTCTTTGCAGTGGCTCCCTGCAGCATGGTCATAGAAAAAGCGGAGGACGTATCCTCTCTACATTTAATAAAACCTCAACTCTTCCCATGCACTTTTTTCAGCCAAGTATGTTCACATAAAGTTTTTTTAAGGGCAAGTGTGTATAAATCTAGATTTTAAATTAAAACCAGACAAGATAGTCACATCTTTTTGGATACATTATATTCATATCTAAAACAATGTGATCATTACGGAGTGCTGAACGAGTTTCAGTCGTAAATAGTTGCGCTTGTTGCATTGTTGATGTTAGCAACATTGCAATCTGCATTGACCTGCCTCACACCTGATTTTAGGTGAACACATTGAAATATTTCCAGCAGCATTTTCGCCCTCTTTGCGTAAGCATCTCTTCCAGCTCCTTTTGTGACAATGGTCTTCACCAAATCAAACAATTTCAGTTTTTTTTGTGCTCCTTGTCAAGATAATGGCAGAATCATCCACTGTCACAGAAAGCAGAGGCACTGGCAAAAGGAGTCAAAGGCACAGCATTTTGTCAACTGCAATGGATGTTTTAGCCTGGTAGTTGCCATTCTTCAAGACATTCATTTTTGTCTTGTTTCTTTTACCTCAAAAAACTCAAGGTGGCGTATGACAAACCGGTCCATTCGGATGGGGAGGCGTTCATGTTTGAAGAGACCATGCTTTATGTTTTTAAACTCAGAAAGCTCTGCAAATGTTGAGGCTGTGTTGTGTACACTTTTGAAATGTGGAGCCGTCACAGCTGTCCAAAGAGGGAGGTAGCATGCTATTCTTATGATATTTGGTACAAGTTCTGGAAGGAAATGCAGATTGTCTCTGTCACCATCATGTGCCGCAATCTTATGACTATCTTCACAGATTTCTGTGACCCATGTTTTTAGATCTGTGTGCAGTGCCTCCTCGACTTCAGTTACCTCTGTTGAATGGTCATCTTCGGTGACACATGGCAGGACTCCCTCTGCAAATAGTCTCTTAAGTTAAGCTTTGCAAGTTTCTGAGACAACAGGTAACCTTGTTGATTTCTTGAACACCTGTGATGGGCCATTGTGTTCACTCACCTCTAAACGCCAGATTTTTTTTCCTGCACGCTTGCGATTCCTCTCACTGTAACACAATGTAAATAAGAGGTTCATTGATTATAAAGGAACTCTGTGAGATCACGATGAGCTGAAGTAAGTGAACCGTCACACACACACACACATTCACTTGAACACATACAAACGCACTCACGCTAAATCACTCAGCCACTCACACACAAACGCTCTCTCTCTCTCTCTCTCTCTCTCTCTCTCTCTCATATTGTATTGATTTTAACGCTTTTGGGTATCTTTCTTTAAAATACAGTGTCCTGTAAAATGTATGTTTCTTTTTTTTCACATTGAGTGTAATACTCACCAGTGCACCCATTGAAAGGGTATTTAGCCATGGAGGCATTTTGATGAGGCCTCACCGCAAGGCTGAGCAGTACATGCTTTCAAATCTGATGCTTTTAAAACTAACATGAAAATGCAGCATGATTAAACATGCAATTTGTAAATTATCTACGCTTAGTTCTCAATCACAAGTTCACAACAATGGAAGTAAACACATGCTTTTGATGAGCGTCGTAAAAGTTGCAAAGTGTGTTGCAAAGTGTATATGTCCAAATCAGTAAATAAACTCCTTTGCAGTGTTGACAGTGGTGTCATTTTTGTTTTTTAATGCAGAACCTCTTTAATACATTTTATCAGTTCTTTGAAGGTCCCAGAGTGGAGACATGTAGGCACTGGGAGCTCGAGACTCGACTCAGACTCGACAGTTGGTGACTCAACTACAACACTGCCTGTAAGACCTTCGTTCATCTTTGAAACAGATTATTTTGGTGGAAGGACGGTAATTTGGGTAGGAGAATTAAGGAATAAATGATGTTGTGTATTTTCTTTGTGTGCACAAAAAAGTATTCTACGTAGCTGCCGTGAAAAAATACGGTTGAACTCCTGATATCCACATGGACTATTTATAACCTATAAACTATATTTATAACCAATTGACACTCAAAAACCTCAACACCTTGTGCACGCTCCTGGTTCTCATTCAGTAGACATTGGAGACCATTGGTGTTAGTAGACATATTTTAAAAATTAAAAAAAGATCAAATAAGATTGTTTTTTGTTCTACATGTCCCCAAGTGATTATCATGTTGCTTAACAGTCTCATTCTTTAGTAACTGTATGCCAAACCTGCATCCAATATTCATACTCCCACCAGGCTTGACATTAAATATGTTTCCATCCACCTATTTTTATGCACATTTTGAATGATTAAATGATTTCCAGAAACCTGCTTGCGTCTTCATTTTAATGCCATGTCTGAAGAAAAACATGCCCCTCTCTTCACCATATGGATATACATAAATGTGAAACTAAATAAATGCTGACATAAATACATGGATAATAAATAAATATGACATTAAGAAATGTTGAAATAATTGGGGGAAATAAATGATGACAAATACATAAATAAATGAATAATGAAATGTAAATAAATACATTTTTAAATTTAAAATTAAATTTTTTATTCATAAATAAAAATTTTTATTTATAAATAAATGTATAAATAAATTAATGATTAAATATATTTGATCCTGGAGCACAAAACCAGTAGCCATTGTATTTGTCAAAATTATATTTTTTTTGGCCAAAATCCTTAGGATATTTTATGCCAAAAAATCATTAGGATTGATAGGATGTTTTTTTTTTATTTTTTGTTTTTTTTTTACTTACTTCCGATTTCATATAGTTAGTAGCTAAGTAGCATTCCACACCAAACATGCCTGTTTTGCAGTTTTAGAAAGAATGTCACTTATTACATGTGCAAAACATGCCACTATTTCAGACATAATGTTTTTTTTAAATATGTATTTCACCAAGAATAAAAAAACTCTCACGTTTTTATCATTTGTATGTGTTTTTATTATGTAAATAATAATAATAATAATAAATTCGTATGTGTAGACGCAGCAGCGTGTGAAAAGGATTTTATTTTGAACTCGTGTCATGACGTCACAAAGCTGCGCCGCGCTACTGCTCTGTTGTGGTTCGGCTGAAGAAAGGTTTGTGTTTTTAATCATTTAAAGTGTTTAAATCGTTACAACGCATCCAGTCTACTAATAGTTTTTACAGTCGATGTAACCTTGATTCATTATTACTCAGTGAAACATTGCAGTAGTTTATCTAACATTAGTAGTGATGGAGAAACAGTTAATCTGTTGAATATTTCCTCAATTAGTCGGTTAGTTTTCTGGTCTATAATATGTCAGAAAAATGTGGATCAGTGTTTCCCCAAAAGCCCAGGAATGGTCCTCAGATGTCTCATTTTGTCCACATCTCAAAGATATTCAGTTTACTGTCACAGAGGAGAGAAGACACCAGAACATATTCACATTTAACAAGCTGGAATCAAAGAATTCTTTACTTTTGTCTTAAAAAATGACTCAAACCGACTAATCGATTATCAAAATAGTTGTCGATTACAGTTTTTTCCAATTGCTAATGTAGCAGGTGCAGATTGACGACAGAAGGATGAATCTGGTGCCACATACTTTAATTGAAAGAAAACTCAGTTTCTGTAATTAACAGAAGAAAGACAATAGAAGTTGCACTGTAATGGCTGCAGACATTAACAGAGGATTTTGCAAAACTAAAAACACAATAAAACCAAATTGATCTTCAGATCGCATAAATCTGTGCAAAATGAATAGAAATGTTATTCTGTATGATGAAATATTTTACAAACATGTCATAAAATTATTTTTTCTCCAAATGTGCGCACCATTGGGCTGTATAGCCCTGGTGGATCGTGGATACTGCATGTACACAAACACAAATAAACCAGAGATGAGATGAACGGCTGCTGTATGAGTGAGGATTTCTATTCAAAATAACCTGCGTTTACATGTATTATTAACGGACGTTTACTGTAAGTTACCCGCGAAACCGTGAACGGCATTAAGTAGCTAGGCAGAGGTGACTTGAGTCAGTAGCTGCGTTTACATGGACCCTACTAATACGATCGTAACAGGACTAGAAGCACAATCAGAATAAAAAAGTCACATGTAAACACGTCAATCGGACTGAATTGGCCAGATCCGACTCAGATTTCGATCGGATTGTAAGGGGGTAGTTTATTCCTTTGTATCCGAGCGAGAGGACATGGTAAACACTTGATCGGCTTAAAAACCGAAATCTGGAAAGTTACTGCGCATGCGCCGTGACGTAGAACTAGCGTAATGACGTATGACTCCAGCGCGGAACAGAGGTGTTCTTCCTGGTGAATAAAGTGTCATAAATAAGTGTCCTGTCATTATAAACCTCCCCCTTTCACTCAGCGTATGTGAAGTGGAACAGCACCATGTCAACAGACGCATTAGTTTTGGGTGCAGGAAAGGGCACTTTACAAGTTTTATTATTTAATTATTTTAAGTTATGTTAAGCAGCACAACAGTTCATGTTCTGGTTGTCGTCTAATTAGGACCGAAGTAGATAAACATCATGTGTGCTTTTTAAAACAGTATGCGACAGCAGTGTATATTCATGCCGTGTGCACATGTCAAAAGAACTTCTACAACAATCAAACGCGCATATCAACCCGATCACTTTATTTAGAGTTCATGTAAACACTACGGTTGGATTCGTCAATCAGAATGAATTCATTCCGATGGAAGCAAAAAGTGTCCATGTAAACGCACTTAGTGGCATGAATCTACCGTGAACCAAATTAACCTCAAAAACATGAAATTTAGTACTGTTTTCCGAGCTCTCTCACTCTGGGCTTGTAGCCGGGGCCGTTTGCTGGCATCGGGAGGAGGGCTGCTGTCTTGACGGCACTTAAAAAAATGCCAGATATCGATTCGGTTCGTTTTGAACGAATCTTTAATATGACTCGGGACTACTGAGTTATCTCAGAGAGTGATTCATTCATTTTGTGTTGGAGAGTCATTTTGGTGTTGACCGACGGACATGTACGCATTACGCAACATATGGGTTCTGAATCGACAGGTGAGGTCCGAGTCTTTTATTCTTCCTGTCAGTCCCATAGAGATGGAAAGAGAAAAGATTAGTTCATTTTGCTGAACGAGATTCAAAGATCCGAGTCAGTAAAATGATCCAAACTCCCCACTACTACTGGCAACACCGCAAGCAATTGGTCAACACTGGTTTAACAACAAACAACCTATGAAACTAATAATGAACAATATGAAACTAAAACGACATAAGATTAATTTAAAATGGCTTAGGAAGTGTAGGCTATTTAGAGGTGGATAAACTGAATTTAGAGGTGGATAAACACACTTTGGAGGTGGGTAAACACTATTTCCGAATTTTGAGAGGTGCGTAAACGGCGTTTACGTGCGTTTAGCCTCCACTACATCCCTGATTCAAACGAAATATTAAGAGTCTAATTTGCTCATTATTATCATTATTAATTGGCATAGTTTGAGTGTTTTATTTATGTGGTTAATCAGGTGAATTAGGCCATTAGCTCTCAATCTGACTGACTCCAGTGCAGCTGATTAAGACTTAATTATTCTCATCTTAAACAGGAGAAAGTGGCGAAACACAGAAAAATGCCTGCTGAAGTGATTGAGATCCTTGAGTCACTGTTATAAAGATGGAGTTTATTAAAGAAGAGAGTGAAGACATTAAGATTGAAGAAGCTTTCAGAGTCAAACATGAAGATATTGAGACACAAACAAAGATGGAGTTCATTAAAGAGGAGAGTGAAGACGTGAAGATTGAAGAAACATTAAGAGTCAAACATGAAGATACTGAGACACAAACAGGTTGGTTTTCATTCTCAACGCTGAATTATTTTGTTCTGTACATTCATTTGCTATTAACAGGTGTTTCTGTACCATGCCCTCCTGCAGCTTTCTCTCCCTCTTTTCAGCTTCATTTATTGCTTTATTTAAAGAGGTCGTGCATATTTTATTCTTCAAATGCTCTTACATCGTTAGTAGGATTTCTACATCAAAACTCTCAAATACTATTTTCTGATCTCATTTTCGTGCTCTGGTTTAAAAACTACAGTGTTATGTCCTATTTAATTCTGCAATTGCTTGAGCAACATCTTTGCATAAGAAATAAGTAGCGTAACTACATGTGGAATTCTTTTAATAGTACATTTTATTGTAATGTGTCTTTCTCAAACACAAGGCACTACAACATGTACAACACAAAGTAACAAATCAAACCAAAATGCATATCAAAAGTAGAATTACAGTAGTAAATCACTAAGTGGTGTAAAAGTATCAGAAATACTGTTCATCTAGCATTTGCCAAAAAACCAAACAAACACCCCCACAGAGTGCACAAATATGTGGTGAAGTCTAGACTAGAGGCTGCTTCTTCACTGCATGGTACGTTATCGGTTCTGATCACGTTATCACTGTCTGATTCATTCTAAAATGCTACAAAGTAATGTGGTTTTTAAAAACATTTTCATTTCATACGTTATCGGTTCTGATCACGTTATCACTGTCTGATTCATTCTAAAATGCTACAAAGTAAGGGTGTGCGATAATATCGTAAATACTGTTATCGAGTATTTTACAAAAACCAAACAAAACACCCCTACAGAGTGCACAAATACATTAGGTGAAGTCTAGACTAGAGTGCGCTCTTTCACTGCATGGTTCAGTCTATTAAAATACATTTAGAATGATCACGAATCAAGACATGGGGGCACCAAATGTATATATTTATACCACTTATAGTTAATACATTTCACATGAAAAGTGCCGTGTTTTTTTTATCTCCAAAAATGACCATGACAATTTTTTTTTTTTTAACAACAGTTCAATAAACAAGTTAATATTACGAAACTTGCGTTTTAGACAACATATTGCCGATTTTTGTGCTATTTTGACAACTAAAATAATTTCAAACACAGCCAGAGCACTGTTTTGCGTCTCTGAGCAACATGACCTTGTTTTGTTCCTGAATGAATCAACCTTTTAAATTATTTTGTTCAATCGCAACTAAAAACTAAAAAACAACATAAAACTTAAAAATGCTGGTGGTTTTAATTTCACATTCAAAGTATCTATTTAACACTTTATTATTAAAATATCAAAAATGTTATTTATGCATTTGTAACTGCAGGTTAAATGCATTCATGCCTAGCTTTAAACGGTGTGTAAACACATCTAAGTGCCTCTTCAGATGCAGCTTCTGTGTTTCCTCTGCATTGCAAAGATGAATTTTATTGATACTGATTTCATTTGCTTGGTAACAGCCCAAATGTCTTCTTATTCTAATTCACTGATTAAATGTAAGAATTTGACTCAAAGGATGATGAACACTTTATAAAGGTAAAAATGCACATAAAATGTAAAAATCAATTAAACTTAGTCAACTCATGCCAAGTTACCTTTTATTTATATAGTGCTTTAAACAATTCAGATTGTGTCAAGTCATGCCAAGTTACCTTTATTTATATAGTGCTTTTAACAATACAGATTGGCAAAGCACTTTACAGTATTAAATGGGAAAATAGTGTGTCAATAATGGAAAAGGACAACAGTAAACACTCAATTTTCAGCTAACCTGTTAGCCAGCACTCCCCATTATGGGACTCACAGCTGAAAGTACCCTACCTAATTTAAAATTGCAACAGTTCCTTACTTCAGTGTGTTACACACACAATTTTGGTATCTTTGGAAAGAAGACCTTTTGGGCTTTACTGACACAAACAATACTGTCCCTGAATAGCTGAAACGTAAACAAAGGAATTATCATCATATTACACCGTTATTACTTTGGACTAAACGTGCTCCATGAGATGTCGTTCAGTGGACCCTTACCTTTCTAACTAAACCAGATTTACAGCTGTGGATGCGTTTATGAATCGCTATTACGACGAATCTGGTATGTACAGCGTTTAGATTTTTCCTGTTTTGATCAATTATCTAGGCTAAGATCTTTACTATATGACTATATAGATTTGTCAAGATATATTTCTGCCCTCAGTCGTTACATAGTAATTTAACGTGCTATTCTGTAAACATTGCACGATGCCCCAACAAAGAGAAGTTCAGTGCCGCTGCGTCCAGGGCAGGGTTAACCACGTTAAGGCCCAGGTTTATCATTGGAATTCAGTGCTGTCATGGCATCAAAGCTCACGTCGACAGTTTACATATACACGTTATCTGTGCTAAATCAAGTCGACGATATGAATATATAGCGATCAGATTAGTGCGTTTCACCAACTAAGCAAGCCAGATAGAACCATGGTGTGCAGAAACAGTGCGTAATGAGGGCAAAGCTGGCGTGCGCGTTGACAGAATACTAAGCAAAAAACAGTGCGAGGATTGAAAACCAGCTGACTGCTGCTCCAGCTCAGACCAAACAAAGACCACTACCACCCAAGTAACGGCGACGACACCGGTCGACTCTCAAGTGTCTCCCAGCGCCTTCCGAGCAAACACTAGTCCTCAGGAAATCTGGTGCAGATGCAGGCACGCTCAACGTTGCTACAGTGGTGAATATAGTGCATCGCCGTGTGGTCGTATCTTACCCTGCAGCAGCCACAAACGACGCGTGACTACTACAGGGCCGGATGCTGTGTAATCTGTGGCGCTCCTTCTGAGTCTACACGGTCTCTACAGCTTGATCTGTATAGGGGGTTCGATATACCATGTCATGGACTCCGCTGAATTCAGGGGGTAGAGGTCATCCCTAGGTGCTGAGCCACCATTGGTCGTGGAGGAGCCGTGTGAAACTGGAGTCACTGGTGATGCCCGAGTCAATCAAGCCGGATCATGGATATACAGAACATGAACGTGAGCTTGGCAGGAGAGACTTTGGGGAAAAATCGAATCAGCAGAACAGACTAATATTAGCGACAGAGGTGAATCGCAAGACTTCGTCAGGGGTGAACACAGAGTTGACTGAATTTGCATAGGGCGCTATTCACAACTGCGAAAATTCCGGGAAATATAACATAGACGTAAATGCTGTCCCCGAGCAACATGTAACCATTACTCCCCTGACCCAGGTCAGCTATAGATGTTGTGCACTTATCACGAGCTGCCAGTGATGTAACCTTGGAATATTAGTATGCTTGCGTTCACAAAACAACACCCATAAAGGTCCCGTAAAGACACGTAACATCAGGACTATTAGTACATAAGCGGATAAGCGTCACGAAAACGCTGTGTAGGAACGACCTTAACTTTCACTGAAGCGGGGGGGGATGCGTGAAACAAGGAACAAGCTCAGCCTTCAGACGCACAGAAAAGGTGAGGAGGACTAACTGAAAATCTCTGACACGTCATTACATGACACTTGTGGCAGCATTTTTCGTCAATGAACAGCCGTGGAGAAACGCTTGAATCTGCACTTCAACGAACAACCATGGTAAAAGAGTACCACGATTACATGTTAATGAGTCAATCACTACGAACCACCCTACAGCCATTTAGCGCACTATTGCGTTCTTGGCTTTAGACTTCACTAACCATTGAGCACTCGATGCTCCAGCGACTGAACCCAGGGGCCAATGTTAACGTAGCGGGCCTCGACCTAGACGAGGAGATCAATCACGAGACGATCAACATCCGAGAAGGCGCAGCACCAGGCCAATGTTTCCAAGGCAATTTTCTGCGGAGTGCACATACGTGCATTGTGTGAAAGGGCTAAACTAAACTTAACCGCACCCGATCCCCCAGAACAAACGACAATACATACCACAGGAACTCCCCTCTCTGCGCCTATGGGTTGTGACACCCAACCAAGAAAAAACACAAACACCCAACCTAAAATACCAAAATATACCTTCATCACAATATTTTGTACTCCCGTGGGTAGGAAATGGAACTCACAACCACCACAAGTATACCAAGTGAAATGGCTTCGACACAATGCATTTTTAAACATCTATAGATTTTACCATCTATAAATGTTTGATAGGGAGCACAGTGCAGTTGTTGACAGAAAGCTGGGTAAGCTGTTGGGTCATATTTCTTGGTGCTAGTAAGAATCTGCCTGCCAGCATTTTAGACCAGCTGTTCAGTTGTTTATTAAGCGTGCACCACAACCACCAATAAAGGCATCTGACAATAAAATCTAACTCTTGAGGTCTATGAAAACACTGAATTATGGTTGGCTGGCATTCTGAACATTGAGAACCTAAGTTGCGTATTTTAGAATATATTCTTTGGAGGATACCGAAAAAGTTGCCAGTTTGTTTTCTTTTAAAAATGCTGTAGCGAACACTTATGGACTTTTCAAAGCAGAAGGATATGCCAATATCAAAATAGCACACCTAGGTCCCTAATCTTGAATGACTGAAATGACAGTAGCAGACCATCGAGTTGTTTTAGACAGTGTTCTAGGTTTCATATACGGGGGCAAAGGTTTTGCCTCCTGTAGACAGAACTCAATGCATTTATTGCCTCCACAGGGACAAATATCCATATTCAGAATGTAATAATCACTTTAATGTAGCTTAGCAGTACACTGTTGTACACGAGAAATCGACGGAATAAGATGCAAAGGATCCATCTCGCACGAGTGGATGACGTATGGAGGTCGGGCGTTGGCTACATGAAAATGAAGGTGGACGAGACTCCCCACAATCAAAATAACAGTCATAATAGAGAAGTACAATAACGACGGTAGTTTGTAAAGAAAAAGTCAGAAGATTTATCGATATAAGCCCAAGAGAAGAGAGACCACCGGTTTCACAGCACTTTGCTACAACCTCATCACCGTTCATTCCGCCAGGCCCAGAGCTGCTTCCATGTACGCACAACCTAGTTTGAGCAAGCTAGATTCAAGTTTTCTTACAAAAAGGCATCGATCGCAGCGTACAGAATGTTCCAGCATGTGCGTGTGTGTACGTTTTTTACCCAGCTCACTGCACACAAACTTGTTTTTACACTGCTTAGCTCTGCTCGTGTTTCCATCCATCAGTCTCTCTCTTCACAGCAGTTCAGTCAATGTACTGTTTGAGTAAATGAATTACTCCAGGATATTGGTTTATTTTTTGTATCATGGGGAGTGTCAGTCACGTTAAAAAAGTGTGAAAGTAAACTTCATTAGGAGACGCGCGACAAAAGTTTTCAAATGATTGAGTTGATTTGGTGAACTGGCGTTCAATTCACAGCTTCGGCTTCACTAAAAGAAGTACCAGTTTAAATCGTCTGACGACATTCGTTAATACGAAAACCAGACATTCACTACCACTTCAGACATCCAAGCCATTGAGTGTGATGACAGTCCTGCTCGTGTATCTCATCACCACGGTAAGCAGGGAGAGGTACCAGAGCATATTACAGTGTCTGATCATCATGCTTGCAAGTTCACACACCTCTTTAAAGTGTTATTTTTAGTTGAGCTGCTCCGACTGGCGAAGTCGAACATATCATTCTAGTGCCAGCGTGAATAATCAATCTTTACTGTATTTATTACTTACGTTAGCATTAGCCATGCACTTTTCTTTAAATTTGCCAAGATGTCAGGCGCTCCTGGCTCCGAGGTAAACCATTGGAACTATGGTGGCTGCCGTTGTCTCTCATTTCACTCTATAATCACCAATAACTAGAGCACTTTCATCAGGTTTCTCAGTAGGTGCTTCATACTGAGTGGGGAGAACCTGTTTAATTCGTTTTGTTGATTGGAACGGAAGAGTGGTGTTTTGACCCGCGCGACGTATGCCGCCTCACCAGTCACCCAGTTGCCCCCTGCTGCAAAGGACCCTGTTACCGCTGAACAAGAACATATGCTACAGGATCCCTGAGCTAGGACGACATCCAAATGCACGTATCTAGAGGCCCTCACATTCTTACTGTCCTTCAATTAGAAGTTCTGCGATTGATATCTAATTCTGATGACCCCCAACCTTCCTCTGTCCATCCTAACGAGTTTCCAATGCATTTATCACGTTAATCCTTCATCGCCCAGACAGAGAGAGCTAAAACTATACATGTGGCAAAGCGGTTGCCAAACAACAATAGCAGAAGTCATATACTCACTGTGATTGGAAGAATGATTCTGACTTACCACTGTTGTTTGATGAACTCGTGAAAAAAATGGCATGGCGTGAGAGAGAAAAAGAAATGGGGCAAGAGAAAAAGAAAAACCGATAACCGAATAGACACGAATGTGAATTACAAGCTAACCAGCTTACCGTGCTGTACCACACACTGCACACTCATGATTTACAATTTAAAGCAAACGGTCAGATTGACTTTGTGATAGATAATATCGGATATATGGTGGGGAATTAAAGTTGTATATTTAATCACTTTGAGACAACAGAGAGTGATAGTGATGAGATTCAACAGAAAGCAAAAGACAAGCTACATGGAGCTACAATCACAAACCGTTCTGTAATCTTATTGGAAAATATTAATTTCTACCCTGGCCACCACACAGAATATGAAGAATATTAAAAACTTAAGGATGGCTGTGGACAGCTGAGTCCTAAAGATACCAGCACAATAACGCATTCAGCACAATCATCTAATTACCTTTATTGATAAAATACCAAAAAATATCGAGATATTTTTTTTTGTCAATATCACATACCCCTGCTACAAAGTAGTGCAAAAAGATTTTCCCAACACACCAAAGCATATCTGCCTATGGCCCCATAAAATGCTTCCTAAAACAAACCCATCAGGAAGGTATTGTTGGTTATGTGGTTTCCAAGTGATAATACCAGTTATCTACATTTGTATATTTACCATTAAAGACAGAATTAGTCTTCAGCAGACTAGAAACAATTGTTGATTGATGTCAAGTCAGGCTAAAAAAATTGTTTAAAGTACAGATTGTTTTATTGTAGTTAAGAAGTCAGTGGTGACTGTGTTGAGAATAAGGTATTGGGGAAAAAAACTTGAACATCAAAGACTCAGTCCTCTCTTGTACTCCCTGTTCACTTATGACTTCTCTGCTAAGCACAGCTCCAACATCATCCTCAAATTTGCTGATGATACAACTATCCCAGGACTCTTCACTAATGGTGATGAGACATCCTACAGAGATGAGGTTAATGCACTCACAGCATGGTGTCCTGATAACAATCTGTCTCTAAACGTCAGCAAGACCAAGGAGATGATCGTGGGACTACAGGAAGTCACAGAGAGAGGGTCACGTTCCCATTCACATCAATGGAGAGATAGTAGAGACAGTTAAGAGCTACAAGTTCCTTGGCATTCACATCTCTGAGGATCTTTTCTGGAGCCTACATTCAGAGACCATAGTGAGAAGAGCCCGTCAGCGTCTCTACTTCCTGCGGAGGCTGAAGAGGTTTGGCATCTCCTCTAACATCATGTCAAATTTCTACTGCTGCACTATAGAGAGCATCCTGACCGGCTGCATCACTGTATGGTACGGCAACTGTTCTTCTTTGGACTGCAAAGCTCTTCAGTGAGTGGTGAGAACTGCAGAGCTCATCATTGGAAATAAACTCCCAGCCTTACAGGATATCTATCAGACTCGCTGCTTGAGAAAGGCTTGCAGCATCATCAAGGACCACACTCACCCTGATCATCAGCTGTTGCCACACTGCCATCTGGCAGACGCTTACGATCAGCGATCAGGACAACCAGACTGAAGAACAGCTTCTATCTTCAAGCCATCAGACTGCTTTACAACCAGCTATCCTTCATCTAAAACCGGAATACATGCTCACTGCTTTATGTTTACTTTTATTGTACTTGCACTGCCACTTTTTAATATTCCTTCATGTAGCTCTGTGACACTCTACAATGACATTTTGGACACTGCTCTACTCAGGAATACAGTCGGAATGTGTGCTGCTCTTAAGTTTATTTATTGCATCTGCACTGCCACTTTAATTTTCCTTCATGTAGCTCTGCGTCACTCTACAATGACATTTTAGACACCGCTCTACCCAAATAATCATATTAGTACCTCAGGACTACTTATGAATACTTATAAGTCTTAACGCTGTCTACCTTTATTGTATCTGTTACTGCCACTATTGTATATAATGCTCTGTCTGTGTCTTTTCTGCCTATGGGCACTGAAGTCACTCAAAAATCTCAGTGCTCTCCACGTACGTCTATGTCTGTTTATGTCTTGTTATTGTCACTGTATGTCTGAGCCTCGTCACAAGCATTTCAGTGCCCAGTTTTCCCCAGTGTTAACTATGCAGATGACAAATAAATGACTCTTGACTTGACAAAGTCTCTTTTTAGTATCTCCGACTGGCGCAGATGTTGTTCACCCTCTCATACAGCAGAGCAGATCCTAATGTTTAAAAAAAATCAAAATATTTGCCAATTTTTAAACATGAAGTAGCCTAACATTAGGCACTTTACATCCAAGTGTGGAAGTTAAATTGATTAAACATGCATGTTTGACTTAAATGTATCTCTGTAGGCACATCCACTATACTTCATCTTTGCCGCCGACACTGACTCGAATACTTTCATGAAATGTCAGTGTAATTCACACCACATGTAAACAGACACAAATTTGTTAACGTCTTTCTAATATTAGCTCTAATGTCCACTTATAACATGCATTTGAAAAAGCAATACACTCCAAACCATCTTTCCTTTTAATGACTTGTAATGAGAGGCATTTCTAAACCCGCTAACCCCACCAAAAAATAATATTATAACATACTCCACAATATGTCTTTTGTGATCTGATGTGGCTTTTTTATCACAGAATGATGCAGAAATGTATATTCTATACTGTAATAAAGACTATGTCGAATAGAAATGGATTATAAATATACATAATTATTAAAATTCTTGAGGTGGTTTTAAGAACAAGAATAAATAATGCATTGTCACAGTCAAGTATTTATTAGCATTCAAAGTGTTTTCAATCATTCAAAAGTGTTTCTATCTCCTTTTATTCTGTTACAGCAATAGCCGCTGCCTTTGTCCATATTTAGGATTTCCTGGAGCATCATGGATTTTCTGCATTAGGGTGTGCCCTCTGGCTTCCAGTACGAATGAAACGGACATTATGGATAATGCATGGCTAGCTGTGCATTAAACAATTTTAATGCACGTTGTGGAGGCCAATAACCACCTGACACGAAGCGCATTAAAAAATCATGTAATGCACAGCTAGCCATGCATCATCCCACTTATTCCATGGTCATTTGCCAGCATTTACTACTTAAAACTATTAAATGATGTTGTAGTGCAGTATTTGAAAAAAATTATGGTTATTTTTGTCAGTTATGGCTCTTTCCGCTTTTCAAATCAGAACACCAGAGATGAAATAGTGCAGTAAGATTGTATTAAATGAGAATGAATTACACATTTATTTAAATTATTGATCGAGAGAGAGAGAGAGAGTTGTCTGTGTGTGTGTTACTTTCGTCTGCGTGTCTGTCGCTACAAACAATGAAGCTATATGTCTATGATAGGGTGACCATACGAGCCATTTTCCCAGGACGCGTCCTTTCCAGGATTTTTATATTGCCTAAAATATCCAGGTTTTGGCTGTTTGCACTGTGCAGAACGATCATTGTATGACATTCATAAGAGCTATAGAGAGCAGAGCAGACGGCTCCTTATGCATTCGAATCACTCTCTTGGTAGTTTGGTGTCACACAATGATCGGTGTGCAGCGACGCTTCAAGTTGAACAAACGAACAAACACACCTAACATTTAAGTGTATTTGCATTGCTTTGATCGTTCTCTGTAGATCTCACCTTCTCACACGCCAGGATTGGTCGATTATGTACAATACCTGCATGTTATTGGTCAAACTACTTTGTATGTTTTAGGCAATAAAGAAATCCTGGCAAGGATGCGTCCCTGGTAAAAACGGCTCATATGGTCACCTAGTCTATATTTAAACCAGTTTTCCCAGTTTCATAATAAGGTGTTCATAACTGCCCAGTTCCATACAGACTAACAGTATTGAGAAGAGTATTACTGACCACACCTCTTTCAGTAGCTTGTTGGTGGAGTCTAGAACAAATGAGTGTTAACTTGTATTGGTTTCTTTTTTCATGCTTTAGACTTGATGTCACATGAAGAGGAAGGGTCAAGAACGGAATGAAATGGAAGACAAAGATCAGTATAAAGAAACATCATGGCATCACTGGAGAAGCCACCAATTTAAGTTGCTCACAGACTAAAAAGACTTCTACACGAAACAAAAAAGAGCTCAAAAGACAAGAGCTATACGTCATTTCACACCTGCCAACAGTGTGGAAAGATTTTCACTGTAAAACAAGAAACCTTGAAGTTCATACTAGAATTCACACTGGAGAAAGTGAAAGCTTTACAGCTTGCCAACACCATGTGGGAAATGTTTCATTAAAAAGGGGATCCCTTAAAGACCACATGAGAACTCACACGTACCGGAGAGAGAAACCTTACAATGCCCTCAATGTGGAGTAAGTTTCTCTCTAAAAGGAATCCTTGAAAGGCACTTTAGAATTCACAAGAGCCTCGAGAAACCTTACACTTGCCCTCAGTGTGGAAAGAGTTTCATTCGAAAAGGAAGTCTTAAAGGCCACATGAGAATTCGGTACTGACCCCAGAGCAGCCTTATATGTGCGAGCATGCCTGGAAAAGAGTTTCACACACACAGACAAGCCCGTAATGCACACATAAAAAATTCACATAGGAGAGAAGCCTTACATATGTGATGAGTGTGGAAAGAGTTTCTATCAACCAGGAGACCTCAAATTCCACATGAGGATTCACTCTGGAGAGAGTCTTTTCACCTGCCAACAGTGTGCAAAGAGTTTTACTAGAAAAGCAAAACCTTGAAGTCCACATGAGAATTCACACTGGAGAGGAAAAGCCATTCATGCACCCTGCCCTCGAGTGTGGAAAGAGTTTCTATCAACCAGCAAACCTTCGAGTTCCGTCACATGAGAATTGCACCACGGAGGATGAGAGAAACATTTTACTGTCAACAGTGGTGGAAAGAGTTTCTCTCGAAATGGAAACCTCAAAGCCCACATGAGGATTCCAAACTTAAGACAGAACCAGGTTTCTTATGTCATGTGTGTGGGGTAAGTGAGTTTCACCGGACGGGAACGAATATAAGAATCATGGTAACAACTCACACTGAAGAGACACCCGAGAATTCACAGTTCTGTTTACATGAAGTGAAGCCTTTCACATGCTTCCCTGAAAAAGACCTTCATTTTTTTTTGGCGAAAGAGTTTCAGATCTAAAGAGAAACTTTACAGTCATATGAGGCCGATTTATAAGCACATTTAACTGTTAGCTCACCCAAAAATAGTTAAGCCTCAAGTTGTTCCAAACCTATATGAGTTTTTTTCTTTCTTTTTATGTGTATTTACGCTTTGGGTTTGAAAGCAATCAACGCTATTGGCGCACCGCGGCTAGAACACAGAAGAGCATAGACTATATTTTTTTTCTTATGTACAGAAGAAAAAAAGTATTCACGTCACTTCACATAATGTTATCAGTTGAATCACTGATGGCAGATGGACGGTATTCTGACGATGCTTTTCATACTTTCCTGCACCTTGACACTGTTATTTATTTGGCAGTCTATGGGGACAGTCTCAAGCCTCCCTGTTTTTATCCAAAATATCTTAAATTGTGTTCCGAAGATGAATCTGAACCAGTACCTTTTAAGCCGTGTTACACGACATTGGGTTTGGAACGACATTGGGGGTAAGTGATTAATGACAACATTTGCATTTTTTTCAGGTTTGAGCTGGAATTGTACCATTTAATGCTGTGTGTATAATACATTACCACGACATCAGAATAAATTTTCCAAACACTAGGAATCATGCCATGCACTCTCTTTACCTTAACCTCGGTAAATAGTCAGTGAGGAAAAACCCCCGCCGTTCCATATACACTTAAACTAAACGACTGGGTCGCGAGGAGACACACTTACCAGCCAAGGGAGTGTAAAGTTTGTTTGTATCACAACAAACTCCCCGAACCAAAACCATGTGTGCCTTGTTTGCCTAGGAGACGTCTCGTGACAAAATGAAAACAATATGTTCAACGTCAAACCAACGTTTTTTGATCTCAGATGACCTGGTATGTGAATTTTCTTTGAAATCTGCAAACTAGCTCTGACTTTCGGACAATTAGCTCCAGCCTTGCCAACCTTGCTGCTCAGACTGTAAATGGCGGGGACAAAAGTGGGGCAAAAATTGTGTAGGAGTATTCCATTTTTTGTATCAAATCATGTATTTTAGTTTAGCAGTACACTTTTATAATAACAAGTTCAGTAATCTCACTGATAAATCGAGAGAGTGAACTTTGATATTGAATTCAGGAGAATAGAAAATATAAAAATGAGATTGAGAAAAATAAAAAAAAATAAGGTAACTGTGCATCTTGATCAGAATTTGGATGTGTTAGATGTGTGCATTATTTACTCTATATACTGTAAAAAAAGTGACAGTGACTGAGCTGTGGTAGGTTTGCTGCTATAGTCAGTGTTTGATAGGTTGGCACCGTGTTTAAGGAGGGTGAAAAGCCCGCAAAATCCACGGGTTTCATGTCCCAATGCCTCCACACGTTTGGCCTAACCGTCCCCCCACCATCGTAATTGGATTGTTTTGGTATACGTAATAAAGATCATTTTAGTTCAGTTTTGATGACACTACAAGGGGAGGGCTATAATTAAAAACTGAACGGGGCTGCTCAATGCAGCGTGCTGAATACGACAGAAGATCTTCAAAGATCAGCAAAAAGCTGGATGTCAGAATTGCATTTATCACGTTGAGGAGAGTGTAAGACGACCATGAAACTGCCAAACAAAATGCAAAAAGCGCGTCGTGTTCAGTATTTTGGTTTTGAAAAGCCTGATTCCAAGCTTTCTTAGTATTTTGGCTTCGAGTATACTTTCCATGTTCTAATTTTTTTGGTTCCACAGTTGTTTATAGCCAATTTCCTGTTTGCTCTCGTCGTATAGTTTCAACTCTGTGCAAGTTTAGTTAGTTATTTATTTAGGCCATAGCATGGTGATATTTTAAACAAGCGCCGTTTTGTTGACAAGTGCTATGTTTTAAATAGTAGGTGCTAAGGTGAGTTTGGTCGCTGGCACTGTTTTTTTTTTTTTTATTGTTGTCCATTCACACCAATTTGACACCTATAAATCTGACCAATATTCTATAATATTCTAGTACATAAATATTCTATAATACAAGCTATTTAAAAGTGAAGGAAAGCAAGGCGAAAAGAAGGAAAACAGTCCCAACGAACTATCGACTATTACAGACTTGTAGACAAAATATGACAGAAAAATGGATGAAGGGATACCTGGCTTCAGAAGGGTGTCAAAGCATCAGGGTGGCCCGCGTGGGAGGCATACGCAGTGAAAAATCTTTTTATTATATGGCTCAATACTCATTGTAGGTATTGATCCAAAGAAAATATGGATTGCATGTGCTGTAAAAATTGGATAGTGTTTTGTATTTTACTTCAACTACGTTAGGGTTATTAGTGCGTTTCATCAGGCCGCTAAGTTCCTAGCGCTCCTAGGCATCCATTTAGGATGTTTGTTTGTTTTTCATTCGGCCTGACCATCGTTATCATTAGCCAATTCTACCTCAACAGAGTCCAAAAACTTCAAACAGATACAAAGCACTAGAACCATGGAACACGAATGCCATTATTGTAATGACAGTCACTGTTTTAATGCTACAGAGGAGGAAGACGGATTTTAAGACTTCGAAAATAGTCAGAAAAAGTCGAGAAAGAGCTTATCTGTCAAAGCGTTTATGACCACGCACAATTGAGTTTGTCTTGGTGACAAGAAGCCGTCCAGGGACTTGGATGGGAGTAAGAGAAAACTAAGCTCTTTCGACGAAGCTTCAAATCAGGTTGGAAGGCAACTGCTTTCGTCCAAATGATTCACTGTCGATCGAAGTCGCTCGAAACACCACGGAGTGCTAGTGAATGGGCCTGCTGGTCAAAGAAGGTTGTAAATGCAAAACCAAAGAACTCCATTGCTAAAACATGCAATAAAACATACTTTTAAACACCCCCATTGCCAATGTTTAATTGAAAGTTATAATATATTAAATGCCATAAACAAAGATTTAGAAATACCGAAATTAAATATGAAGTGACCATGACAGATATGTGGCTTTTCAAAAAATGATTTAGGTTAAATATTGGCAGAAGGCTTGTTGTTTTGTTTTGTGTGTTTAGTGAGAGGGAGCTTGTGTGTGTGTATATGATATAAGATATAATATATCTATATATTAGTCATTCCGGATATTAATATATATATACTGCCAGAGGCATGAAATAGACTTATGTAACTACTACTCGGTTCTTTTATTTTGACAACAATGTCTAGTTAATATGTTTTACAAAGTGATTTAAATTTGTGATCTGAGCTCAGGTAAAACTCTACACGCTGGTTTAATGAAAATTCCACTGCTGGGGGCAATCTCATGAAGCTTCCTGTGATTCAAAAAAAAGCCACTGTTTCAATGAGAAATCAGAAATACTTATTGTACAAGAATGTAATTAATTGGCACAGAGTCGGACTGCTGGCATTGTAGCATTTGGACCAATCAGACACCATTTTTCATTAGATCTAACAAATCAATTATCCTTGAGATTACAAATGATCACAAGACCCCCTCACCTCATAACATACTGGCTTCAGATGTCTGTGATGACACCCGGACAGGCCTCATCCAGATCATATAAGCTTTCGACCTAAATGTATTTAGATAGAATCTTCCTCCACATACTGCTTAATCCGCCTTTTAGCGACAACGTTCTTAGTCATTAATGTGCTAGACCAAAGTGGCGCAAGATTTTTCATATGTAGCCGCTTCCTATCATGCATATCCGTCAGGTCGGTTGCTGAGTATGATTACTCACCTTTTTTCTTCTTATACCGGTCCTTTTGTACTTGGATACTGTCTTATGGCATGCTTCGGATAGAACGACTCGTTCTCCAGGATCACGACGATAGCCTTTTGGATCGCCCTCATCTGACTGTCGATTCGCATCGTCCCTCCTTGCACCAAAACGTATAACAAGCTATCAGCGACCTATCTTTATAAAGGGTGCCTGATCAAGTTTTTGCATCAGAGTGGTTTACATGAGACTCTTTTCATCATCGATCAGCTCTCTCTATTTCATGCAATGGTTTTCTGATAGGTTTTCATCATCAAGCAAACATTTGCCCTTGTCCACCACGCTGTATGAGTATTGTTATGTTGGTTGTAGACTAGTTTGTGTTAGTGGTTATGAGTTAATAAACTCTTGTGCACAAATTACTGGGGGGGTGCTGATGCGTCCTGATTCTGCCTTACACATGACAGTCCCCTTTACGATTTTGGTCTGTTGGTACATGCTCTAATGCCATGATAGGCTATGTACTGTTGGTAAAACTTTGAGTTTCACAAAAAACTAGAGCCTCGGATTCTGCTTAGAAATCCTATTCATATTACCCTTTTGGCCTGTGGTATGTGCTCTTAATGCAATTCTCAGTATACTCTTCCTCATCAAAAAATCGTCCTGCGTTCTATCTTATTATGCTTCTCCTTCCATCAGCTTAGCTGGACTAACAAATCTAGTCTTTGATGGGCAAGGTTGAACTCTACATACAGTTACTACGTGGCAGCTACTAGAAATAATTTGTAAATAATCAGAATGAATTTGGATTATATATACACTACACAGCTACACATTTCCCTTTTGAGATAATTTGTTACAGTGTTTTTTACCTCTGGAGTTCTGTAAGTTTCTGCGTTTTGTTGAACTTTTTGAGATTGTACAACTCATTTAGCGTATTAGCCGGTTGCTCCTGTTCCGTTTTACCGGTATGGTCTTGTTTTCCAATGCTATGAAGCTGATGTCTCAAGCGTGTTTCGAACACTATGTGCTGGTGTGACCGTGAATACTCTTATTCGAAGTGATACTGAGGTTTCTATTTCCTTCCTCACAGACCACGAAAAGATATAGTCGCAAAATATAAATCAGTTGGAGAAAGGCAAAGTCACTAGTGTCCGGGGGGGGAGGGCGACCGTTACTTCGGGTTGGACATGACTGCATCCTACATTGTGCCTGTACTTATAAAGCTGTTGTAGATCTCACTCAGTGCAATAAATGTGCAATACTTCTAAGTTGGCAACACAGACAATGTTCCTTTTCTCTCACTCAGATATAATAATCTTTAAATCGATGAGTGTATAAACAATATAAAGGTTTTAATATTAACTGGTTGGAAAGTTGGACCGTGCTAGCCACCACTGATAATTTTTATCCCCCTAGGTATACTAAGCAGTTATTCATTTTATTTACTTTCAGGTCCTCCAAAGTTTGTGCAACTGTCTGCAAAAAACTAAAACATACCAACAAAACTATTAAAGGCCTGGGATGGATACTATGAACTTCAAAGAGTGTTCAATCCAAGACTGATGTGGACAGATTATAGTTACACTTTGGGAAATGCACATCTCCCAACTTGTACTAGGTATATCCTACACTTTCAAAAGCCTTGAAACTAGACAAATCCAAAACATTAAGAAAGCTCACAAACAACTCCCCGCACAACCATAGAACCCATTCAGCAAGATGAAGTCTTTCCACCTGGTCAGGGCCCTCAATGATCATTTTGAGGAGCCCCTACCCAAACTACAGTTATATACAGTAAAAACCAACGGGGCCAAATAAGCATTAAAAAACGGTGTCCAAAAATGTCATAAAGCTCAAGAAAAAACTTCAGTGTGAAACAAGAACTTCAATGATGTCACACTTCCAAAATTCTGTGCAAAACGTACAACTATATAATAAAATGCAATGGCATTACAGAACTCGAACAAGATGTTCGCATAAATCACCCTTGTCCAAATTTCACAATTTACAAATCCCACTATCAGCAGGGTCTTGCACTTGTCTACCTGTGGCTTCAAGGATACTGAGGAGCTTTTTCTACAGCACTCTGCTTACAATGATGGTTTAGAACATCATTCCAATTAGAAAAACCTTCTTCAGCTTCTACCAGTGATGAGGTAGGTTAATAGGAAATGTATTTGAATGAAACAAACTCTGTCATCTGGTAAAAGACACACAGGACGAATATCAGTCCTACACATCAGTCTACTGTTAAAAGGGGTCATATGATGTATATTTGAAAAGTGCGACCCATAATGGGGTTGGCGCCCTGGAATTGCTGCTAAACAGCTATATTAACTAAGTTTAATTCTGTTTTTCTCTTATTATATTCTGTGGGGCTGTTGAAGAGTGGGGCAGCAGACCGGGAGAGAATTACAAAAAAAAAAGTCATATATGCAACCTCAAAAAAAAGGTAAGTTGAGTACCGATTAAGTTATATGGTGGATATTGGTAGTTTGAAGAAAAACAGATTAAATCTGCAAGTGTACTGAAACTTTTAATTTATTGAATAATTGGCAGAGAGCACACCAGTACAGTAGCTTACGATGACATCCAAAGAGTGTAGGAGGCAGTAGTACAACAAAATCTGGGCTAGAGTATCAAGGGCATAATAACAAGAAGGCAGAGCAACAAAGGAAATGATCAAGTTCAGTTGAGATGGCCAGCATTACTGAAAGTGACAGCCTTAGTCACTACCAGCAAATTCGAGGAGCATCATCTTGACATGTTTTCAGACTCCAGCCTGTCAAGTTCTGAGGCGCGAACCAAGAACTTTTCCGCCGAATGGGCATGTATGTTTCAAGTTAAACATAGCTGTAGATGCTCTATTAAACATCCTTGAAAGACATGGGCATGAAGACCTTCCCCATTACTGCACACATACTGACACATGAACCATTATGAACTTACAACCAAATATGTGTCAAGAGTGTACAGTTTAATGTGGCAGATCAGCTCTCCAACACATCTGAGGAGGTATCCTGCTCCATCTGCAGTCACTGACCTCTCCCTAACAATGTGGCATGCCAGTCCCAAGCTCAAACATATCCTCTGTCCAGTTCTGCTGTTCCAAAAACGTTGTGCCCACATAATGTCTTTTCCCCTGTTACAAGTCCACTTCTGCTGCTCCAAACTCACAACACCCAAACTTTGTCCTCATACCCTGATTTGCAATTGGCAGAACGAATCTCGGATGGTCTGACCTTGTGAATAGCTGTAATTGTTAACCGTGCAATGCTTCTGCAATCTTAAAGCGATGGTCATGTTTATAAAGCAAGTTTTCTCCTAATACTATTGGTGCGATAAATGTGACAATGAGGGGATCTTGGGATGGTCAAATGATATATCCAGGAAACAAATAACCTGAGCCATGGAACAGATTGCATGAAATAGACTGCTTTAAAGCAACAGAGGTCAGGACAGAGTTGTGCTATCTACATGGGGAAGAATTGTTCGTGAAGGGATTCTTCTTCAAGACCAGCTCTATGAACACTCTTCTTTAGCTTCAGGTTCCTGGGCTTTCTTTGCTTTTTTGGGAAACCCCATGTCACAAATTCACGCAAGGACCCTTTGGCAAACCACAATGCCAATATATTTTGTGGAGAGAGGACGGAGCTTGTATGGAAGAGACATTTTGATTTAGAATTCATCATTCCTTGCTGTGCAGCGTTGCAGAACGATGCCTCAAAACTGTTTTGGTCAGCCGTGTGACCCTTGATTTTGTTTCAAGTGTTGAGAGCTATCCCTCATGCACATGATTGAAAAACGGGTCCGATCTAGGAAAGAATTGTTTGGGGCACCAAATTTGCAAATTCGGCCCATGGAGGGAGACCTCACAAAGTACCAAGAATAGAGAGACTTAGGAAAATAATGTGTCCAACACAATGCCGTGAAACCATGTGTCTGAGTGTTTTTGTCAGGAAAAGCGGACGATAACTCAAATCTACAGCCAATATACAATGACAAACAACCCCGTGTTTATTTCTCGTACTCTGTGGGGAACATCCATGGTCTAACATTACGCATTCCTCAAATTGCTTTGCTCCGAAAGAGAGTCCCCCTCCTGTCTCCTGGTGATTTGCTCGCTCAGTGCCATTCACCATTTTGAAAACCTAGATGTTGTTCTCGTACAAAACCACGAATTCAATGCAACACTGAAAAAAACATCACGTTACAGTAATAAGGTAAGAGACCACGTAACTGAATGATCATCGGTGTGTAGCGGTAGGTTATGTATTTTTTTATTTATGTGTTTGCAAAGCTGAAACCTCTTACAGATTCATCATCTACACTTGCACTTACAGGTTTTATCTGTAACAATGGTGATTTACTCAAATCCGCTTTGTGGAGCGAAAGGGTATCGATGTGCGTAACAGGATATTTTTAGTCCTTATATTTGTTTTAATAAAACATAAATAATACACATGTAATCAATGAAATACATTTTACAAAAGGTCAACTGTAGTATACATATAAACCATCAAGCAAGCATCCTTGTCGCAGTCTGAAAGGATCCTGTTTCCACTATTTGCTCAAATTTTTGGACCAAGGTCATAAAAATGGTGCCATTTCCGGACAAACATCTCTGTAACAACAATAGGCCGGTCCAGAGTATTTTTCTGACGCACGGGTAAAGTAATACTCGATTTACTCTTGTTATCTCTATCAACTACTTGGCAACCATTCCTAAAAATTCATTATTTATATGACGTTTATTATAAGCAAATGGTACTATTTTTAGAACATACAGTTACACTCTATAAGAAGAACCTAGGGGAGGGAGGAGTGTCGGTCCCAAAAACTGTTTGAAACTGTCCTGTTGATGGACTCGGATTGAAATGGTTCACAAAAAAAAATACACCACCAAGACAGCTTTAGAGGTAAATAATCTGTGCTGAACACTGTAAATAAGGTAACGTTCCCACCCAATTGCCTGTTGTAACTTTTGTTTCCTTGCAGAGAGAGAAACGGGTTCAGCCCACCGAACCCAGAAAGTCCACCACAAACAAAACTAGGTAAGTATACATATAAAACAGAAAAGGCTAAAGTGCTTGTTTTCTCTAGAATAGCTTCTTTAAATGCTAATTATGTTTTTAAAATAACAGTTCAAGAGGACAGTGAATCATCCCAAGGTGAAATCATATTATGTCCCAGTGTGGCATTAATTTTAATGCAAGGTTAGAACCGTGGGAATAAAATTTCCTAACAGGACCATTTATCTTTTTACTCTGCATTTTTTACATCTTTCCTAAAACTGATAGACAATTCCATTGTCCGGATTGCGTTTTTTTAATATTTATTTTTATTTATATTCATTTTTTCCCAGTTTTGAGAGCACAGAAAAAACAAACGGCCAATAAAAAAAAAAAAAAAATTTGCGTAATGGAGGACTGCCCAAAAGATGATCAAATCAATACCCCAAAAGATTTGAGGCGGGGAATGGGTGCCAAAGGATAGCTTCAAAACAAAGTAATTGAGCAAAGCGTGTGAATACTTACATACATGTGATTTATATAATAATATAATACAATATATATATATATTATATATATATATATATATAGATATATATATATAATATATATTCATAATATATATAATAAAATTTGCAAAATTTTTTCAAACAACTTCTTCTTTCAGTTGTCCATTAGGGACTATTGTTATGAAGAATTTTGAGGAAAATACATTGTGGGAAGGAGGATTTTGTAACAAAATGTGGAATAAGTGAAGGGGCTGTGAATACTTTACAGATGCCACTGTACTTTAAATCAAACTTCTCTATCTCTCTTTCTCATAACTGCATAATAAGTCAGATGAAACTGTTACAAACACAGATCCTTTTAGCTCCGGGAACCTGTGACAATCTGGTGACGCCTGGGTGTGAATTTATTATAAATATAAGCTTGGAAAAACTATAGCTTACAATTAAGTACCTATAACATCTCCCCTGAGAACCGCAGCTCCTGGATCGATCCGCTGTAAGTTATCATCTCGACGACCCAGTCAATGCACACAACTGCGAGGACATCACATAGCTCTCGCTGTTCCTGCCAAGGTTTCAGGGAGTTACTCCAGACATCCCTTTTGTTTTCAGAAGAAATTTTAAGCAATACGTTAACAATTGATCCAATGATCTTAAGAACGAAAAAAAAAACTTTGTGTGTAAATCTTTTCTCATCGATAATTACATGTAGGGCGTAAGTCCCTCTTTGGTTTTCTCAAGTTTTTTAAATGTATTAAACACCCTATCTTTTACAATAAATTTATTTTTTTTTATTTTACTTTGGGTGATCATTTGTCTATGATGTTTTAAATTTGATGAATGGGTTTGTATTCTATCTGTTTATATACAGGTTTAAGTAAAACATAAAATAAGTTCAGAGATTGTCTGAGTCTTCCTTTTTTGTCATCGTTCAAGTTGTTTTCCGCAACTCCTGATTGGGTCACCTCTCGACAGATGGACAAATCGGCTTTGTTTCAAGCGGCGAGGCAGCAACTGATTTTCTCCCGATGTGAAATAAATAGAGTCCGAGCTTGTACTGCAACAAAAAATCGCACCGTGTGCGCCCAGTTTTAAGCGATACTTCTTCTTATAGCTTTTTTCTTTCTTGTATATAGTATATACACACACACATAATAATTAATTTACACAGTATGAGACTATCTTACACGTGAAAATTTTCTTTTTTAAATAATTCAATTACACTTTTGTAGCATTTCTACAATTTTCCTACTGTAGTTTTTGACCTATTGCTTTGTAATTATTCTTTCGTATTCCTATTTGCATCATTGAAGCTTGAACGTGTAATAACTTACTGTAGTGGTTATTGTATGTGACCTGCATTGGTACATACTGCATTTGTGTGTTTTTTTTTTTTTATATAAATTTTTGGCAAAACCACCTACAACTGATATATTTATTGTTATAGTGAAATAAAATTACACATATCGTGATATAAGATTTCTTCAACATGGGAACTCTCTGTTGTTGGCTTGTGATGGGACCTGCAATTTTTGTTTGGTGTTCATCCACCATCCTGTTTTGTAATCAACATAATTATCAAATTTACAATACATATTCTGTGTAAATACTATAACAGAGCGCGATCGACAACATGAATGCGAGGCAGATCCAAGTGCAAATTTATTTACAAACATGGGTCAAAACAGGCAGGGTCAAGCAGTGGCAAACACGTATGGTACAGTCAAGACACAAGAATAATCCAAGGGCAGACGAGGGTCTCCGATCAGCAAACAACATCCAGAGGGCGCTAGACAGAGAGAGATAATCCAAGCCAACGATAATATGCCAACTGGTAAGACGACAGGGCAGTCCAAAACCCAAGCATAGGAGATCTATACACAGGAAAACAGGCAGGGAAAAGACTAGTACGATACCTAACACTAAAAGAAACTAAACTAGGAACGTTGAATAATACCAAAACTCCTGCGATAAACCAGTTCCGTAATCGTCTGCTTAATCCCTGTGAGAGTGGAGGAAAAACTCGCAGAACAATACTCCGGCAACTTGAACAGAAACTGCGTGTGTTTTATATAGTGTGTTGTAATAGCTTTCAGGTGAGGCGTGTGATTGGTGTACAACGGTGTGCAAAATCAGTGCAATGGGATCTGAGTGGAAATGTAGTCCATGGGTGCAGGTAGAACTGTGTATTGCGAGAGTCTTTGTTGGTTCATAATGCCCTCTGGTTGGTGACAAACAGGAAGTCCAGCCAGGGTCATGACAAATACATTTTGTGTACTATCTAGTATACATTCAGAAAGTATGCAAATATTTTTGTCGTCACAGTCAATTTTTACAGTTCTCGATACTAGTTTGACTTCTGACTTAATTTGGTACCACAGCAAAAACTTTAGAACTACTTAACTGTTTGAAAATAATAAATAAAATTATGCTAAGTTGTTAGCAATAAACAAGGACAATTAAACCGTATAAAAAAAAAACCAAGCTGCAAGTCTTTTGTTTATAATCAGTAAAAGCTGTCTACACTACACAATGAGTATCTTAAATATGTTGTGTTTTATAACTTCATTATGCAATGATCAGGCATACTTAATACAAAAAAAACTGGAAACAGTTTTGAAGCTATATTATTGATTGTGTATGGTGTTAAGGGTGATAGACAGATCTGTTGGGTGAAAGCTGTCATAAGACGTGCTGTATCGTGAATAAAACACAGTGCTGACTAATTATAATTAAGGACTAGAACTAACCGTTTTTAACAATAATCAGACAGCCAGCAGATATTTTTTCCAGAGGAGGCAAAACAGTTAGTGCCTTGAAAATTAACAAGAAAAGACTCCATTCCAGAAATTCCAGCTCTTGGTTTTCGGGGGAACAGCAGGGTGCACAAATAAAATGTGACGGTACTTGAGATCGGAATGGGGGTGATTGGGGGCGTCGTCCAGGTTAGTTAGTTTGGAATAAATTGAAACTGTTGAGATTGATACACATGGTTGCCAATAAATAGAAAGAATGTACATTAAAGATATTTCCTATTTTTTACATTAATATTAATGGAAAAATAGGAAATGTAATTGTAGTGAGGTTTTACCCTGTGTCAGTTTATGTAATGTTTAACAGGGAAAATGTCAACATTATGTGTAACCTGGAACATGATTTACATTTCATTAAAAGGGGATTGACTTCAGAAACACTGGCGAGAGTCATACACAGTCATAATAAACAAGAAAAAAGACCAATAACGTGACTGTCGTAACAGACCCCAGGATTTCATAACAGTCGTTGCGTTTAACTCAACCTGTACTGTTTTGTGTCTGTGTTGAAGTGCAGTGATGGAATAATGCGGTGTGGGACAATGAGGTATAAACTAACTGCCATCACGCATAGCGTCTTTACCAGGCAGGACACCCTACAACGCTCTCTGATTGAACGGTCGGCGCTTGAAAACGGGTAAAGGGGGCAGAACACAGACACGTTTGCACCCACTCTCAGGTCAAGCTTTGGGGGGACGCCATAGAGCAGTAATGCAAAGGGCCCGCAATATCTCGCCAAACGTCTTTGGGGTTTTATCAGATTTATAGAAGAAAGAGACAGCGTTCAAGGGTCTCTCACGGAAAAAGCACGGGAGCGCCCCGTGGAGGCAACAGCCGGGGGTGGAGCAAAAGATTGACGAGCACGGGAGCGCCGACATGCAACAAAACACACATTGAGAGCGGTGTCACTGACAGGTTTTCCACCGGAGAAACAGAGCTCGACTTAGACCTGGTGCTCATCGTTGGGGCAGACCAACAGGGGGAACGGCGGATGACAGGCCGGCATGAACAACTAGGGGGAGAGTACGGTAATGCCTTGTGCGCTGGCCTTCCAGCTAAGAAAGAAGGTCGTTCGAGCAAGCGGCAGTATATACAAATGCTGGCCTGCTCGTGTGCTCACGTGGACCTGTCTTCTCGTGAACATCATGACACCGGGTGCTTTCACAAGTACACTGGCTCTCGCCCGTAAGGGCGAGAATTTGATGTGAAACAAGTCTATTTGTGAACGTAATAGGCACTTCATTACTTCATGGGACTAGCCACGGAACTATCTTTGTGATCTCATCATTCCTTAGACGCCCAGCCACGCTCCTCGTCGCCGCTACTAACTCCCGTTCAATCAACTTCACAGCCATCAGGGTAAGCGAAAGAGCCGCATGCGCTTGTAAAGAGCCTTTGCATACAAAGCCCTCGAAGCGATGGAATGGCCTTCCTCTGCCCGTCCGAAATGCACCCAACGTTGGTGTATTTGAAAAAGTTGATTAAGGACACATTGACATATGTTAGACTGTCTTTCTCCTAAGGATTGTTTGTATTATGCTTTGGGTGTTTTTATTTGAGTTTTTATTGATGACGTGTGAGTATTTATCGCTTTGGGGGGGTAAGAAAGCGCATTACAAATAAAATGTATTTATTATTATTAGTATTATTAGTACCGTCTGCCAGTTAGAATTCAATGAACGTGATGCTTTAGCTGGAACCAGCGCCATCTTTTAGTATCAAACGATGGTCAAATTCGCAGCGTTGAACTGGGACTTGTTTTATGAAACTTTTTGTCAACAAACATCACTTGTGAACCATCCATTGCTTGTCCCGCACCAAACAAACCTGTATCCAATGTTTTACATTACGCCTGGGTTTCGTTAGGAAAGCTGACTAAGTTAGCTTTCGCTTACAACCCAGAAACCACACGTATTTGGTAGACATTCTGCCCAAGTGAGGTCCCCGGAGCGCGCGGTCTTCGGTAAGAAATATAAGGAGTTCCACCCTTGGCGACACTCTGAAGAGCCACGATATCGAAAAAAAACTCTCCGAAGATTGTACGAACCCGAAGTAAGAATTAGTCGGGCACAGAACTACTCTGTCATACATCCAAATTGTTTTTTTTAAACGTTGGGGTTTAAAGAGAGTTTGGTATTCTCAATGATAAGCGTGGACAGGGGTAACAACTCTGCCCTGCATGAAACAGCATTGGACCCCCCTCCCCCCCCAAAGAGAGCGGTCTCTCAGTTTAGTTAAAGTGTGATTTTAATTAATTAGTTACTGAAAAATAAATTAAAACACCCGGTACCGAAAGGCGGGGGGTGTAAATAAATTTAGCTTGAAGGCAGGAAATGGGTTTGCGTAGCATGCCTGTTTCCACCCCACCTTTCTTTAAGCGAATCAATAGCAGTCGAGTGAGCGTCTCAGACCCTTTCTAATCTTCAGCTCAGAATCAACCAGACTCTTTCATGTGCACAAACGCCAAGAAAAACACCAAGGTAAGTCTGCATGTAAAAAAAAAAAAAACAGGTAAACCCTGAAAGTTCAGATACGGAAGAATCTGCAATTGTATCTCATGTTGAATCTAAGTAAAACTGTGGCGTTTGGATTCTTTGCCATCAAATTATAAGCTTCTCTTATGTAACAGTTTTGTAAGGGCAGGTTGGATAATAACTTACAAGATTTGTCATTACAGTGGACGTTACCATAATCGGTTGTTGAAATCATATGCCAGATTGGATTGCCGCAAATTCGAAAGTTACGTCCGTCTACACTTCGCGAATACATTCCTGTAAATATTATGTTTGGTTCTCACAGTCATTCATACACCTTAGTGCTTTTTTGAACTGATTCCCATACTGTTTTTTTTTTTATTTTATAAGACAAAGTGTGTTTAGAGTCCTTACCAAAAACTGGCTCAATTCGTGTTTAGTTCAAGCCTTACAAACCTTGATGTTTTAAAACCTTTTTTTCTTGTAAAATGTCAAAGAATTTGGATCATGAGCCCAGAAGCCTAACAAGTATATAACATTAAAATGTTTCTAGTAAGGGAGTCGCTAGTGGAGCAATCGTAGAAGGTTAGACGTTTTTGCCCATCTTCTCCACATCCAAGATCGATAAAAGTGTCATTAGGACTAACTTTAAATTTGGAGCTAAAAAGTTTGGGATAGACAACCATAGCAACTGCACTTAACTGGAACATTGTCAAATGCCATCAAAAAAAAAATGCCCCTGATCCTCAATAGATTGATTGATGATAGAAAACGGGAAATATAGCTTGGAGGTTGCAACACCCCATGGATAGGGAGTGGTACATTTTGACTCACACGTTTATAAAGCTTTTTACTGGGATTGGACTCAGTTGTTGGGTTAAAACTACCTTCTAACTTGCTACATATAATAACTGGTACACAGTAACCAGACCATGTTTGATATCAAACCCATATGGCCTTCCCATGTGCTGCCAAGAAAAAAGATGACGGCGATTCGCTCCTTAGCGACTTAGAGTCCCAGGTGTTGAAAAATACATAAATGCTAAGGTGGAGGAGTTCTTTATTAATAATGACCAATGACCAAGTCGCTCCGATTCAACTTTATTGGATACCCCTAAAGGCACCAGTCATGAGGGTCATATTAGTGCTTATAAAACCTGCTATTAATAAAAATAGTAATAGCAGGCTTTTAATATTTTGAAAATTTATTAACACCATTATAAATGTGAATATAAAAACATTGTGCTGATTACAAGAAGACATTGAATTTAAAATTGAATAAATCTTCAATTCGAAGGCAAAGAGAAAGGTTGAAATGAGAATCTCTACCTTAAATTGACAACAAAAACACTTTGAACTGGGTGATAAGCCAGACAACTTTATTAACAAAACAATTAAGACGTTTAACAAGCAAAGCGAAACCATTCACCATATGAAAGAAAAACGGGGTTAAATGGTAACCAGGGTCCAGAAAAAAAAGTAATGAATCGTGTAGGGAATTTTTATTTGGATTTGTTTTATTCCTTCAAACTGCAAAGTTATAGTCAAGACTATTATTAGTCTTTTTTGTGGGGTAACCTCAACCGGACCCAATGGGAATGAAATTGCAAAAGCGGACTTTGACAGGTGCAATCTCAGTATATTATAATGTCGTGGAAGTTCATTTAAATTTATTTTCAGTAATTCAACTCAAAGTGTGAAACTCGTGTATTTAAATAATGCATGCACACAGCGAGTAGTTTAAGTCTTTGGTTCTTTTAATGTGATGATTTTAGCTCACTTAACAAAAACCCACCAATTCACTATCTCCAACAAATTAGAATATGGTGACATTGCCATTCAGCGAATCAACTCCAAACACCTGCAAAAGGTTTCATCCAAAAGCAATTCAGAAATGGGTCTCTCACGGTTTGGTTAACTAGGCTACACCCCCCATCATGGGGACGATCCTGATCTTGACAAGTTGTCCAGAAGACAATCATTGACACCCTTCACACCACGGAGGGTAAGCCACAAAACATTCACATTGCCAAAAGACGTGGCTGTTCAACAGGCTGCTGTATCCACGCATGTTAACAGAAGGTTGAGTGGGAACGGAAAAAGTGGTGGAATGAAAAAGGAACCAGCACCCAACCACAGAAAAGCCGACATTTCGAAACCGCAGCCTTATGAGGATGGTCAAGCAAAATCGAATTCAAAGACTTTGAACCACCGGGAACTACTTCACAAGGAATGGACTGAGGCTTGGGGTCAAGGCATCACGAGCCACCACACACAGAGCAGTGTCAAGGAATTGGCTACAGTTGTCTGTATTCCTCTTGTTAAGGCCACCCTTGACTCCATTGTTCAGAGGCGTTTACCTGGCCTGAGGCGAAGAGAAACTGGATTGTTGCCCAGTGGTCCAAAGACCTTTTTCAGATGAAAGCACGTGTTATTTTGTATTTCATTTGGAAACCCAAAGTCCTAGAGTCTGGAGACGAGAGAGTAGAGAAGCTCATAGCTTCAAGTTGCTGACGTACCAGTGTTTGTAGTTTCCACAGTCTGTGCTGATTGGGGGTGAAACTGTCCATCTGCTGGTGTTGGTTGTATGTGTTTTTTGAAAACCAACGTCACTGCAACCGTTTACAAGACATTTTGGCGAGACACTTCATGCGTCCCTTCTGCTGACCATCTTTTTGAAAGAAGATGTGCTTGCATTTTCCAGGCAGGATGTGGCACCTGCCCACACCGCCAATATAAGCAACACAAAAAAAGTTGGTTAAATGACCGTGGTGTGGGATGTGCTTGACTGGCCAGCAAAATCACAGGAACATGAACCCCAAAGAGAGAATCTATGAGGCATAGGTACCAGAGGAGAAGGAAGGAAAATGAGCCAACAACAATCTAGACGACCAAACACAAGCCAGTAGGAGCTGGAAGGCGCACTCGTCAAAAGAAACCTGGGCTTCCATAACCACCTCAGCAGTGCCACCAATGATGATCACCTATATGCCACGCCGAATTGATTTTGGCAGTAATTAAAGCAAAAGGTGGCCCGCTTACCAAGTATTGAGTACATGTACAGTAAATGAACATACTTTCCAGAAAGCCAACAATTCATTAATTTTTTTTTTTTTATTGGTCTTATGAAGTATTCTGATATTTGGTTGAGATAGTGAATTGGTGGGTTTTTGTTAAATGTGAGCCAAAATCACATCACAATTAAAAGAGATCAAAAGACTTAAACTACTCGTTCTGTGCCTGCATTTAGAATTTATTTAATACATTGATTTTTCAGTATTTGAGTGAATTACTGAAATAAATAAACTTTCCACGACATTCTAATTTATTTTATTTTCCGTCTTTTCGCTTCTGGCAAAAAGCACTGGTCCCGTAGTCACAAAAAATCTTAAGACTTAAAAATTAGCTATGAGTAAACTGCTCCCGATTTACGAGAAAATCTTTAAAGAGTGCATATGATCGCTGCTAAAAAAGAACATTAGGTTGTGTAATATGCGTGTATGTAATGCACATGTGTTTATGCGGTTTAAAGTAAAAAAAAAAACAAAAAACTTTTTCCACAGGTCTATTATTGTTGCTCCTCTATGCCCCGCCCTTCCTGAAACGTCTCGAGTTTTTTACGCAAAGAGCACTGGTCTGAAAGTCAAGGTTGGATTGCTAGGATGGTGCCAAGCACTATCAAGTGTATTGTGATTGATGGGATACCTTTAAGCGTGTGACCTGGAAATGTTATGGCGCCCTCCACCATACTGGGTGATGGCCTCAATATCGTCTTTTATCATAACTTCTGATATTAAGGGATTTGGAACACTTCAAATGGTTGACTAATGTTACTATTATACACACAGACACACACACCAGACACACAAGAAAACAAGTAGATAGAATAGAATTATCTAGGAATATAGATAAGCAAGTGTTTTTTTATGAAAAACAAGTAGTTAGAAAAACAAACAGAGAGCAAGTAGAGGGTCAAGTGTTTTTTTAATGTAAATGCAAACATGTAAAAAATATGTACAGAATACATTATGTGAAGTTACATATTTACATTATTTTTACAGTTACATTTTGTGGAATGATGGGTAAGTAGTAGTTCTCAGAAGTGAATGGGTGGGGGGGGGGGGGGGGGTGGTCGGTATTTGAAAGACCCATTATTAAACAAAATTCACAGTAACATCAACTAGTGTATCATCACTCAATAATCATAACGGTAATCAAAATACCAAATACCAAATATAATACACAATTCAACAACCAATTATTAAAGACAGAATTTATTCCTGAATGAATCAGAATCTTGAAGGAATGGATTGAATAAAAGACTTCTTTATTAACACAGTGACTTACCTACACGAGTGGCGATATTACTTTCATAAGTATCATAAAATAGGCCTATCATTTCATTTTGTCATTACATATTTCTGTGTTAAAAATGGTGTATAAAACATTAATCTTATTTCATTATACAGTTGTAATTGCTATGTAAAGGCATGTACAGCCCTCTGATCAGCATTAAACTGTAAATAGGCCTACATCTAAAAGCAACTTCAGACGCAGCTTCTATCTCTGAAGGCTTGAGTAATACTGATTTAATAGGTAACAGCCTATTGTCATATTACATGTTTTCTAATTTAACACTAACATTTAAGAATTTAACATTAAGGATGATATAAATATGTAGGCCTAACATGACATTCTGTTTAAATGGTTTAAAAAAAATCAGTTGCCCCTAATGGGAAAGTAAATTTCTGACACTGATAGAATCATCTGTGGTTTATTTCTAGTAAGTGAGTGCAGGTATGAAGTAAATTCATGTGATAAATGGATATTTAATTTTTCAGATTTCAATATTAAATTAAAAGCCCGATTGGGATGAAACCCTGATTTTATGCTGATTCACCACAAAGACGACAGTCTTCTTATGTGAGAATTAAGAATCAAAAAAATTCTGCTGGCAGAATTTGGAAGAATTTAAATCATTAAAGAACTTAACACAAAAATCTGCAATTATCTTCATTTGTCATTAGTTATTTTCCTATCAAAACATAGTTGTTGAATAGAAGTTTTAACTTGCTGTCTTTCCAACCTAAAGAAATAGGCAGCCGAGTTCTGCTCACCCTCCTCCAGCCAATTCTGAACAGATCTGATAAAGGCCATGGATTTACAGTAGGCCTACTAAAGTGTATTTTAACTTCAACCCTGATACTACATCAGTAATTGATAACTGAAGAACGGCACAAAGCAGTAGATTAGCTGATTATTAGACATAACACAAGGAATAGATTAATTTATTTTATTTGTACAGATTGCAATGTAACTAAAAATAATGTAAATATGTAACTTCGTACTTCTGTACATATTTCTTTTACATGTGCACTAGAACTGATCTATTGCTACTAGATCTTAAATTTTAAAGCACAGCTGTGCAATAAAGGTGTTCTATTCTATAAATTCAGTATAATGAAAGTGTGTAATATATTTAACTGATACAGTAATTGTCAGGTAAAATACAATTACAAACATTATTACAGTATGTCAACCATTGCCTTTTTTTAATTACATTGTTACCTTTAAAATTGTTATATTGCATAACAAAATATATTTTACATGCAGTAAAGCACATGCATCTTCAAGAAACATCTAAAAGCACATCTCTTCCATCTTTATTTGACCGTCAAACTCTAGCACTCTCTATTCTAATTATATTTTATCTATTTTTATTTATTTTTTATTAAAAAAACAAACAAACACTTGACCCTCTGTCAAGCAGCTGGCTGGGGAAAAGTGCAAGATGATTTGTAGTGCATGAGCATGTAAACACATCTCACTGAGTCTTTTGTGGGATTATGTACATACAGGAATGTGTATGAAAAGTGTCTAGTGCGCATGCTCCGGGGGTCTTGCATTCTGCTGCACTACAGTTCCCGTACCAGACAGTGATGCAGCTGGTCATGTGGTGAGGATGGGCATTTTCTAACTGCTTGGTTTTCTAAAAAAAAAAAAAAAAAAAAAAGGAAAAAAAACTCCAACACTAGCTATCTGTATTCTTTTCTCAATTCTAACTACTTGTTTTCTTTGTATGTGTGTGTGTATTTATGGATGTGTGTTGTGTGTGTGTGTGTGTGTGTGTGTGTGTGTGTTTGTGTGTGTGTATATATATATATATTAGGGGTGGGACGGTTCGCGAAAAAAACAATAAACCTTTTTCAAAACTATACTATAAACATCTATCAATATATCTTTCTGATCCAGCCAAATCAGTTCCCCATTTGATTGATTTTATTAATGCTTTTGGAAAAATCTCTGGGTATACTATTAAACTGGTCCAAAAGTGAGTTAGGGGCAGGGTTCAGTGTAGGTAATTCGTACAAATTCAAAGGAATTGTGCAACTCGTAAAATATGTACGATTTAGCAAAAACCTTAAATTTGTAAGAGTGAGGTCGTATGAATTAGCAACCTCATAAAATATGTAAGAATTGCCATGAGATCGGGCTGGATTGGCAAAATTAATGCATTTAAAATGGTCACTTTGCCACAATTCCTATTTCTTTTTCAAAACTTACCTATCTATATACCTGTATCTTTTCATCAAGCCCTTAATTTTAAATCCTTATACCATTTATTTGGGCTTTTCAAGACCCCTGAATAGCAAAAGTGCACTTGCAGAAACCCACACAGATGGGAGGACTAGGGCTCCAGATGTTTAAATTTTATTATTGGGCAGTAAATAATATGGCATTATCTTACTGGCAGAGGGGGTATTTCCAGTGAAACTTCCTCTGTGGCTGATCCCTTATGGCTTAGATTTGAGACATTGTCTCTTAACTACATCTTGTCTTTTTTCTAAAGTGTCTCCCTCATCAAAACTATTTGGGACTAATTTCATAATTAAAAATTCAATACGGATATAAGGAAACATGTTAAATCACATGACTTCTCTGTCCTCACACCCATAACAAACAATCACATGTATAAACCCTCTCAGACCGAGGTTTTATTGTATGGAAAAGCAAAGGTCTGAGGTCTATTGGGGAGATATACATAGATGGTAAATTTGCATCTTTTAGTCCGTTGCAATCTGCATTTAATCTCCCAGGCTCCGATTTTTTTTTTTCGGTACTTGCAAGTGAGACATTGTGCTTCAACGGTCATTCCATGTTTTATTGACAAACAGAAATCTAATACATTTGAGTACTGCTTTTTTGGTAAATCCAAGCTCTAGACATCTGGTTTCACGCTGTGTAAGTGCTTTTTAACTGCCTGTGAGCACAAGCTATGTAAAAGAAGCCTGGGCTAAGGAGTTTGATTAAGATGTTCCCAATGAAAACCTGCAATGAAAGTCTCAAAAGGATTCCAAGACTGCTCAATAAATCGAGAGCACAGGTTGATTCATTTTAAAGTAATTCATAGATTGTATTATTCAAAAACTAAATTAAGTAAAATATTAAATTCTGTCTCCCCAGTTTGCAACAGATGCAAAATAAACGAGGGTTCATTGTCACCGCGTTTCTTCCGTCGAGAGTCTCCTTCCGCTGCGGCAATCATTCATCCAAACTGGAATGCTCTGAAAACAACCTTTGCATAATGATTTTGATGTGTTCGTCCACATGATTGCTGCTGAAGTTACAGCTCTATTACAGAAGTCGTTCATTAGCTGGTGTCCATTGTCTCATACTATACTTTAACTGTATTGTCCCCAAGGGAAATTATTGTATTGACCCCACACATCTCGCGGATCTGTGCAGCTCTAATCATCACATCTTTGTATGTTTCGGGATGAAGCGGAGGTTCCCTTTCAAGGGAACTTGAACTCGATCCTCTAGAAGGGTCGCTATAGGGGAACACCTACGTCGTGACCCGTGTCTGGAAGCATACAAATGAAAAAACACCAGCGAGTTGGCGTGACAGCCTCTGGCGTCACTACCAGTCGCGACTATAAAACAGGCATCGGAAAAACCGTCATTCTCTTCTTGCGTCTTCACTGACTGTTTTTGTTTAGGCGTGCATCTGAAAGAACCCGGTAAGGCGCTCTTTCTCTGTCTATCATAAGCGACTACTAGCAAGCGTTTAGACAATGTATGCATCCGTGTGAGCGTTATTTGACACCTGATGACACACACGATCTTTCGTGATTTGTTTGGGTAAAAACGCGCGATGTCTTTGAGGAGGCAATCTCGTGCATTGCGGCATTTTTCAAGAAAAAGCTCCGGCTCTCGTTAAATCTCTCTTTCGAAAAAAAGAAAAAAAAGGCAGCCATCTGCTTCCAGCGGTTCAGGACCCGCCGTTGCTGAGGGCACGGAGGAGGAATGAGCTCGTGAGAATTTCAGGTGGATCTGTCTGAATGGTTTAAGAGGATTTTCCCTATCGGCTCATAAAAAGCGGTAGGAGCCGAGAGAGAGCCTCGGGGAGGATGATGTTATATCTTTAACACTTTCTGATACTGAGGTTAGTGCTCTGCTGGGTTTTACCCAGGAAAAGCAGGAGATATTTGAGGATGGTGAAGAAGCTGAGGCTGAGCCTTCTCAATTCTCCTGCTCTGCGTATGTCTTAGAGCTGTTGGGTTTATGGATCAGCGCCTCGATGGCGTTATCTTTCCGACCATAGCCCTCCAGCTCAGGTGGCCTTCCATTTCTGCCTGATCTCCGTACAGAGATCAAAAGGGAAATGAAAGAGGCCGTTTTCTTCTCGCATCCATCGGTTTCGGCATAGAGTTTTGCCGACATCGAGGCGATCGCAGCGGCTATGAAGGATACCCCCTGCAGAAGAGCTTTCATTCTGCGGGGAGACATCTCTCTTAATCTCCCCCTCCTTGCCATCTAAGCCCCTTCAAGCAATGCATCTTGCTTAAATGGCAAAGCCATGCGCAGCAGCAGGTCAGGCTGTGGCTTTATTACAAAATAAATGGCTTCAAGCATATCAGACTGATCTGCTAAGAGACCTGGATAAAGCGAAAGCTTTTTTTTCCTGATCAGGTAGCGAGCTGCGCCGCACCACAGGCCTCTCTCCAGGCTACCAAGCAGGCGCCTCTGCCAAGTGCAGGACTATGGCGGCCATGGTGGCAGCGGAGAGACATCTGTGGATGAACCTGGCAGACATCGGGAAGAGAAGAAAAGGCTTTCTTCTCGATGCTCAGGATTCGCCTTCTGAACTTTTCGGTATTTCCGTTGAGGCGGTGATCGAGAAGTTCGGAGAGCGAAAGGCGCACTCCGCTGCTTTCAGATCGCCGTTCCACGAAGGTCCAGGTCTGAGCCGAACAACATAGGGGTCCTGGCCTGTCTCGATCTGAGGATCAAAGGCGGGCTGAAGGCTAGTGTCGCGACTCACGCTCCTCCCCCACCTGCGGGCAGGGTTAAGAGGAATTGTGGGTCACAGGGGGTAAGCAGAACCTAAGGGATGTGATCCAGACGAGGCAGCGTTCTCGTCTGGAGTCAGAGTGATACTGAGGTATCTACCGTTCCCTTTAGGGATTTTTAACTTCTGCTTTTATCCTCCCTTCCTAATTCCCCTGTAACCACCAGCTCTCCACCTGACCGAGGTTAGGTGGAAACCTCTAACGCATATAACAGTCTCCTATGCTGGACCTATAATGTTTTGGCTGGTCCTATGTTCATAGCAACCACCTTACTGATGGTCGGACTAAAAAGCGCCCCTTGGCCGGGGCTCCAGGCGCGGGAGGGTGGGAGTATAAAAATAACCCTTTCTGTATATACTTATGTGTAAATTGCTGGTGGTTATGTCTACTAATAAACTCTGTGAGTTTCCTTTGCAGTGCTCAGTTACAGTGTTTACTAAACACTTTCGTCAGCACCAGCCATCCGGCTTCATGTTCGGTATTAGGCGGCTGAGATCACTGGGTTTCTCTGCGGGGAGCCTCCTTGATCATCCGGCCTGGCACAGCACTGCAGGGGAATTTCATGGATGTCCGGCCAGGTCACCCTGGGGGGTCTCCTGGCGGCTTAGGTGCTAATGGCATCCAGCCCGGGGAAGTGAAGGTGGCAGTTACAGAAGTCTTCTTGCCCCTGGAGATTTGTAAAATTTGAGCCGCTAAGAGGTTATATAAAAATTTGAGCTTGCCTCTCACGTCTTGTTCAAGCGCCTCTCGCGTCTTAGGAACCTTTAGGTACCACGCTAAGCTCTGTGTACTTTCCTGAAAACCACATGGTGGTCAGTGTGCCCGTGAACACTTTGCGCACTTTCAAAAATCCACATATTGGTAAGTGTGCACGCCAAGACTCTGCGCACTTTCTGGGGAAATCCTGTATGGTAAGGGTTCTGGCGCTCCGCCTCGTTCCCTTTCTTGAGATGATTAGACCTTGGTTCCTTGGGCTTCATTCAGCCAGTGTGTATTTGTTTATACACTTCAAGCATCACCTTCCCTTCAACATGAGGGGGCTATTCGAAGGCGATTCTCGTGGTAGTTTGCTTGGCGCTCCCCTTTTCAAGAAGAGATTAAGCCTATGGCGTGCTACTCTGGATTCAGGAGTTCTCCTCTCATATGAGACTGAGTTCACTGTTTTTTCCCAAGCTCAGCATTATTTCCACAGATCGAGTTGATGACTCTCAAACATACCTTTTTTGAGATGCACCATTCCATCTATGAGCTGCTCTATCAGAGTGCCACGAGAGCCCTTCCTTAGAACAGTATTTGAAAATCCATGATATGGTAAGGTGTGCACGTGAAGTCTTTGCACACTTTCTGGAAATCCACACTGTGGTAAGTTCGCACCGCTAGTACTCTGCATTCTTTCTAAAATCCTATATGGTGAGGGGCTTGCGCGGTTGCTTAGCCGTGCCCTTTCTTGAGTTAGTAAAGCCCCGTTCATCTTGAGAAAAGCCACTCCACCCATGTATCCTCGGATACCTATCTAAACAGGGTGTTGCTACTGGAGATCTGTTGAGACAGCTCCTTCCAGCAAGCTTTCGCGGAAGCAAGCTGTAGCCTGTGTGACAGGCAAGACTTAGTATAAAATGCTGGGTTCCCTAGCCGTATCCTTTAAGGAATCTTTCCTGATTCAAGCCTTTATCTCTACCACCGGGCGAGGCTAACAATTAAGTTGGGTATGTAGCAGGCCTTTGGCGTGGGGAATATCACAGACAGCCGTCCTAAGCGTCCGGGGGCAACTCCCCATTGAAATGGTAGAGTTGGTACCCAGTGTTACGCCATGATTCTGGCCTGCACTCCCCTCAGCATGGCGTGGGTATACTGTTCCCCATAGCGACCCTAGAGGGCGCGGTTCAGTTCCCTTGAAGGGAGCGTCTCAGATTCTGAATGTAACCATGGTTCCCCTAGTAGGGAGCGAGACACTCGTCCTCTGGCTCCTGCCATGCTTTGGGACGCCAAGCTTCAGGCGAAGAAGTGAATGGCGTGTTTTCGATGCCTGTTTTATAGTGGCACGGTAGTGGCGTCAGAGGCTGTCGCCCGGCCAACTCGTTAGTGTTTTTTTTTCATTTGTATGCTTCAGACCGGGTCCGCGATGAGGTGTTCCCCATAGCGACCCCTAGAGGACGCAGTGTCTCGTTCCCTACTCAGGGAACCATGGTTACATTCGTAACCTGAGACGTTTTCCTTGTGCTCCTCATGACTCTGGTGTTCAGTGATGGACTAGATGATATCGGGTTCAGCTATAACAGTCAGATCTTTTTTTTTTAACTATGCACCCTGTCAGACATCTTGGAATGACAATGCATATAATACTTTCATATACCAACATGTTCTCCCAGATAATTTCAACGTGAACAATGCAATGAATTGGCCAATCTACCTAACAAATACAGGTCTTTGTGGCAGAACACCTTTACAGTCCTTCCTCAGTAGGGCCGACATCAATGGCATTATAAACATCTGCAACGGACAAGGCACCAATGTCAGAGAAAACATTTGCATCAGTATGAATATGTTTATGGTGTACATTGTTCAAAGTGCTTGGACAAATGGACAGTGTATTATTACTGGACTTTATTACAACTATTATTATGTGGCTGTTGCTTGTGATATGATTGGTGGCTATTGTTTGCCTGTTCACTATGAGACACAAAGTACCTTGCTACCAAACACACCAGGTTGGATCTGCAGCCCTTTGCAGAAGTCATAGAAATTTTTTTGTTATGCCGCGTGCATGTTTAAACTGGCTATAATTCCAGAAGCTTCTCAATAAAAGCTTTCTTTCTTGAACAGTTTGGTTTTATGATCAAATATATACTGTAGTTTGAATGTAATGTAAGTCACATTGAATAAAAGCATCTGCCAAATCCATTAATGCATCTGTACTTTCCCTGCTGAAAAATCCAGCACCAGCAAAAGGTATGTTTTGTATGCTGGGACCAGCTTGGGATGCTGGTGGACCAGTATTTGTTGTTTCTTTGGGTGCTGGTATGATTCCAGCAAGACCACAACAAAACTTATGTATGTGTTACATATCCGTTTCTTTTGAAATTGATTAGTGGTTGTACTTAAAGACCAAATAGGAAATATTTGGATTCCATTTAGGGCTTAAAAGGTAATAAAGATCCTAAAAGTTTAGTATGAGGGGGCGTGCAAGCCAAAATTCATTCTGGTGCTCCATGTTACATGTTTCTGCTTACAAATGTATCTGACACTTGCCCTGTCAGGTGCTCTGACAAATATGTGTGCTGTCTGAAGCATCTGAGATATTTTTTTCCTCCACGCATGATTTACATTTTTAGATTATCGGTATCTTTTATTCTTTAATGTTAAAATGTTATGTTTCCATTTAGCAAACAAACTCCATTCTGACATAGAGAAAGGCTTGATTAAACCTTCCAAGCAGGAATTGTCAAACACATATGAACGATCTTCTGTTGACTAATAATAATAAAACTTAGGTAAATGAGATGTTTTAAATTATAAGATTTTCATTACTGTACAAATGTGGAGTATCTTTGTCATTGGGGGGAAGTCATAGCCTAATGGTTAGAAAGTCGGACTCGTAACCCAAAGGTTGCAGGTTCGAGTCTCTGAATGTACAGCGCTCTCTCCACCTCCACCCACGACTGAGGTGTCCTTGAGCAAGGCACCGAACCCCCAACTGCTCCCGGTAGCGCAGCATAAACGGCTGCCCACTGCTCGGAGTGTGTGTTCAATGTGTGTGTGTGTTCACTGCTGTGTGTGTGCACTTTGGATGAGTTAAATGCAGAGCACTAATTCTGAGTATGGGTCACCATACTTGGCCACATGTCACTTTCACTTTTTTCACTATAGTTGGCATGATAAAACAAAATATACTGTGCTTAATAAGCTTTAAAGTAAATGAAAAGTCTCAAAAATAAATGAATGTGGGCATGACACAGAGTGTCCAAGACAAGTTTTATTTGACTGAAAATTATTAAGGAAATAAGCCCAAAAGGAAATAATTAGTCTCTGTATTTCAGGTGTGTTCCTTGACAAACTGGTATTAGTTGTTGGTTGGAATGGCTGTGGGTTTCTTTTCCTCATATTTTGATTCTTTTTCATGTTCCTGTTGCTTTTGACCTGCATACTTTTGTAAAACAACAGCTGTTCTGTTGACACAGTATACAAAACAACCAGTGGCACCCCCCTAAAAATTTTAATCGGGATGGCCAGAAGAGGCCACAGCAAATCTTGGGGTTTTGGGTTAATGCAACAATATGATTTTAATTAGCAATTAATTAATCTTTAAACAGTGTAGTTCTTTTCCTTTAAAATAACTATACATCAGCAAATATATGTGCAAACCCAACAAAAGGACAATATTTATTTTATTTTTGAAAGGACCGCAGTATAAACAGGGCGCCCCTGCTAGTGTCTGTTCTTCTAGGGCCGTAAATCAGATGTTTCTTTTGTGATATGATCTAATGTCAATCTGCTCAACAACATCATCCCATAAAAGTTTTGAAATGAAGACATTCGCTCTTTTTCTTACTTGTGAAGACATGTCCCATGACACCACACAATCATAATACTAAACAACAATAGCAAACATTTGCAAAGAAAATATGTAATATAATAAAATGAATAAGTGATTCTGAAGGTTAAATGATTAACAAAAACAGAAAATAAAACAACACAAATGTAGGGTGTTACACACACACACACACACACACACACACACACACTTGTGGGGACTCTCTATAGATGCAATGGATTTTATACTGTACAGATTGTATTTTCTGTCCCCTTCCCCTAAACCTTTTGCATTTTCTCAGGAAACTAATTCTGTTCCTCAATTAAGTGACACAAGTCCCCATCTGCTGGTGATTGTTCAGGTTTATATCCCACCAGCATAGAAAAACAAGACCACACACACACACACACACACACACACACACAGGTTACAACTAAAAATCTACTTAGATCCTAGTATCCTTCAGTCTCCGATCCCTTTATCTGATATATCCTTCGCTGCCTTTGATATCCCACAATCCCGTGCATTCCATTCCATGATGGTTGAGCTAAAAAATTAAGATCTGAACATTGTGTTTGGTGGTCAGTTTGTGTGTAAATGTATATTTCTGACTATCTTTTTGCACTTTTGATGTTATTTCTAGTATGAAACCTGTACAAACAAATGGTGCACACTCCCACCACCGAACATCAGAAAAGAAATCCCAGAAAGATACACTGCATTCGTAGGGTGTGCAATATCATCTGCAAAAAGATTGTAATTGTTGTTTTAACGATGATTTGACATTATCGAGTAAATCGGTACTAAACAAAATACACCTACAGAGTGCATGACTATATTACATGATGGTGTCAAGTTAGTTTAAACTAGAGTGTGTTCTTTGTATATGGGGGCAGAAAATAATTATTCAATATCACCACGAAGACTGGCCGTTACGGTGTAGTTCACTGAACAAGAACTTAATATTAAGAGACTTCGATTTTAGACAACATATTTCCTGTTTTGCTCTATTTCTCCAACAAAAATCATTCCAAACACAGCCACAGCATTGTTTTGTGTCTCTGAGCAACATTACGGTGTTTTGTTCCTGAATTAATCAATTGTTTAAATTATTCAGTTCAATCACAGTGACTCACTTATTAACAGTGACTTGCTGCCACCTACTGGTGGTTTTAATTTCACATTTAAAGTATCTTTTCATTTTTTTAAATGATTTCTAATATGTTTAAAAAAATCTAAACAATATTTACAGGTGCATCTCAATAAATTAGAATGTTGTGGAAAAGTTCATTTATTTCAGTAATTCAACTCAAAATGTGAAACTCGTGAATTAAATTCAATGCACACAGACTGAAGTAATTTAAGTCTTTGGTTCTTTTAATTATGATGATTCTGGCTCACATTTAACAAAACCCCACCAATTCACTATCTCAACAAATTAGAATATGGTGACATGCCAATCAGCTAATCAACTCAAAACACCTGCAAAAGTTTCCTGAGCCTTCAAAATGGTCTCTCAGTTTGGTTCACTAGGCTACACAATCATGGGGAAGACTGCGGATCTGACAGTTGTCCAGAAGACAATCACTGACACCCTTCACAAGGAGGGTAAGACACAAACATTCAATGCCCAAAGAAGCTGGCTGTTCACAGAGTGCTGTATCCAAGCATGTTAACAGAAAGTTGAGTGGAAGGAAAAAGTGTAGCCAGTGGTGGTTTTGTAGGCAAACATCAATGCCGCAGCCTTATGAGGATTGTCAAGCAAAATCGATCCAAGAATTTGAGTGAACTTCACAAGGAATGGACTGAGGCTGGGGTCAAGGCATCAAGAGCCACCACACACAATTTCCTGAACCATTGGCTACAGTTTGTAGTATTCCTCTTGTTAAGCCACTCCTGAACCACAGACAAGCGTCAGGGCGTCTTACCTGGGCTAAGGAGAAGAAGAAGAACTGGACTGTTGCCCAGTGCTCCCAAAGTCCTCTTTTTCAGATGAGAGCAAGTTTTTGTATTTCATTTGGAAACCAAGGTCCTAGAGTCTGGAGGAAGGGTGGAGAAGCTCATAGCCCAAGTTGCTTGAAGTCCAGTGTTAAGTTTCCACAGTCTGTGATGATTTGGGGTGCAATCTGCTGCTGGTGTTGGTCCATTGCGTTTTTTGCAAACCAAAGTCACTGCACCAAGTACCAAGTAATTTTGGAGCACTTTATGCTTCCTTCTGCTGACCAGCTTTTTGAAGATGCTGATTTAATTTTCCAGCAGGATTTGGCACCTGCCACACTGCCAAAAGCACCAAAAGTTAGTTAAATGACCATGGAGTTGGTGTGCGTGACTGGCCAGCAAACTCACCAGACCTGAACCCCAAGAGAGAATCTATGGGGTATTGTTAAGAAGAAAATGAGAAACAAAGAGACCAAACACTGCAGATGAGCTGAAGGCCACTGTCAAAGAAACCTGGGCTTCCATACCACCTCCAGCAGTGCCACAAACTGATCACCTCCATGCGACGCTGAATTGAGGCAGTAATTAAAACAAAAGGAGACCCTACCAAGTATTGAGTACATGTACAGTAAATGAACATACTTTCCAGAAGGCCAACAAATCACTATAAGTTTTTTTTATTGGTCTTAATGAAGTATTCTAGTTTGCTGAGATAGTGAATTGGTGGGTTTTTGTTAAATGTGAGCCAAAATCATCACAATTAAAAGAACCAAAGACTTAAACTACTTCAGTCTGTGTGCAGTGAATTTATTTTATACATGAGTTTCACAATTTGAGTTGAATTACTGAAATAAATGAACTTTTCCACAACATTCTAATGTACTGAGATGCACCTGTATATATTTGTAACTGCAGGTTAAAGCATTTCATGTCCCTCAGAGCTGCATTAAACAGTGTGTAAACACATCTAAATGTCTCTTCAGACGCAGCTTCTGTGTTTCCTCTGCATTGCAGAGATGAATGTTGTTGATACTGATATCATTTGTTTGGTAACAGCCCAAGTTTCTTATTATTCTAATTGTCTGATTTGATGTAAGAGTTTGACTCAAAAGATGATGCACACTTTTAGAAAAATGGCTTTAATAAAGGTAAAAATTACCATAAAAGATAAAAATGAATTTAAAACGGAAAAGATTCATTTCTATCACCGCTATGAACTGACCTGAATATAATTTTTTTTTTTTTTTTTTTAATTTGATCCATACAGCAGTCAGCAAGATATCAGCACACTAACATACTCAGCAAAATATCATCTAATTATCGTTATCGATAAAGTCCCAGAATAATCCCCCAGTTTACCAATTTGCTCAAAGGCTACCTTCGAGGTATTATTACGATGCTTATGTTACTTTGCGAAGTACAAACTTTAAATACCTTATGAAATGCCAAAGGCAACACTCACTGAACTCACTTTGGATGTGACTATGACACTATTGGTTAATAATTTACAGCAGTCACGCAGTATCACGCTCACTATCATGCTGTTGGACTTGTTTTCTACACTGATGTTCAGGCTATTCATAATTTAACACATTGTCTTACTGCATTTCCCATTGCAAAAAATCTATCTGGCACATACCCTATGAGTCACTACCTTTACTTCTGATGGAAAATTTTGAACTGTGGAAGAATTTGTTAGAAGAGTGTGAGGTGATGTTTTCTTAGTATGGTTTGATTTGATTTACTCACGTCCCTTCCATCAATGACTGTCATTCTTACAGTTCCATTTAAACATGTATTATGTTGCAGTTCCTTCTATAGATCAAAAACATTTTACAGTACATCTGGCTTTTGATAATGTTTATTTTCAATATACATGTTGCCCCTTTGTAATATTATTATAAAATACGGGATTAGTTTCCACTGTTATGCTGATGATACTCAACTATACATCTCTACAAGACCAGATGAAACTTCTAAATTATCTAAGCTAACAGAGTGTGTTAAAAATGTAAAAGATTGGATGACCAATTTCCCATATTTTCCATAATTCCCATGTTACAAAAACAGCATTCTTCCATCTTAGAAACATTGCCAAACTACGAAACATGTTACCTGTTCCTGATGCAGAAAAGCTAGTTCATGCGTTCATGACCTCTAGACTGGACTATTGTAATGCACTGCTAGCTGGTTGTCCTGCATCCTCAATAAAACAAGCTACAGGTAGTCCAAAATGCAGCGGCTAGAGTCCTTACCAGGTCAAGAAAATATGATCATATTACCCCAATACTACAGTCTCTGCCAACCTATTAAGTCCATTATCAGTTACAAAATATTATTACTTACTTATAAGGCCCATAATGGCTTAGCTCCTGCGTACCTAACTAGCCTTCTACTGCGCTTCTACAATCCATCCGCTCCCTAAGGTCACAAAAGCAGCTGGACTTTTGATGAGTACCTAGGATAGCAAAGTCCACTAAAAAAGGAGGTAGAGCTTTTTTGCATTTGGCTCCCAAACTCTGGAATAGCCTTCCTGATAATGTTAGGGGTTCAGACACACTTCCTCTGTTTAAATCTAGATAAAAAAAACACACCTCTTTGGCCAAGCATTCAAATAATGCATCTCGTAATTTTGGACTGCAGTTATATCTGATCAAATGTGCATTATTATTCTTTAGCTTAGGTTAAACTAATTAATTTTACTAGGCTGGAACAGCAGCTCGCTAATTATGTCTCTATTTGTTTCTCTGCTTTGCCCACAGGATTTACATCCCGTGGTAACTAGGATTTACACAAGCTCCAGTCTGGATCCAGAACACCTGAGAAGAGATGATGCCAACCCCTCAGGGGACCTCAGATGATGCTAACTCAGAGACAACATACAGAACTACCACATTTTGCTCTAAGTTTCACTGGCAGTATGCCACTTATTTGTATATAATGCTCTGTCCGTGGTATCTTCTGCCTATGGGCACTGAAGTCACTCAAATATCTCAGTGCTCTACACGTACAAGTGAAAGGTCAGATGCTGATCTCGGGATCGGACTGGTGTGATTTTGTTGTGTACGCACAGGATGACATGACGATCCAGCACTTCTTCACTTAATATCCTAATGCTTTTTGGCATAAAAGAAAAATGTATAATTTGGACCCATGCAATGTATTGCTGGATATTGCTACAAATATAACTGAGCTACTTATGACTGTTTTTGTGCTCCAGGGTCACATTTGCATTTTAATCTAATTTATACCTATTAAGAAAATGGCTTCTTCACCTAAACATTAACGTTTTTCCTTTTAGACAAAATCTCACACTCTAGTAGTCTTTCCTAATTTTTCAGCACATAACTGGACAACATACAATTAAATGATTTTTACCATTACATTAAACTCTTGTATCATGTATATATCATGTTCCATGTAACTTTCTGTTCATTTTAGACAGCAGCGTGTGAACGGGACTTTTATTTTGGTGTGGTGGCGTGACGTCATAAGGCTGCGGCGCGCTCTCGCGTCTGTTATGACTCGACTGAAGAAAGGTTTGTGTTTAAAGCTTTTAAAGTGCAGAAACCGTTCAGTCAACTCTAAAGTTTTATAAACTCGGTAGAATTTAATGTTTATTGTTGACTGTAAGTTAATGAACTGCAGCTTTATCTAAAATGTGTGTATTTCTAAAGGTTATCTTTGTGAGTAAATCTACACTCGATCTAGTTTCACTCCGTATCGTGCTTCAGTTTGTCGTAAACACGAATTGAGTCGCTGGCTTTTTAAACTCGAGTCAGTTTAATCAGCGCATGCTGCTCAAAACCGTCTAATTCAACACAAGCGTAACGAAAGAGGAAATATTTTCATAAGAGTGCAGTGAAAGTCATCAGATACCAAACAGAAGTCATTCATGTTACCTTTCATTAGAACTTCATTCATTCATTAGTACTAGTTTTGAGTGTTTTTGTCTAAGTTAGCTCATTTAGGAGTGTGTACACTTGCAACATATTGCTATTTTAATTTGGATTATTTTATTTATAATTATTATTTTATTATTATATTTAATATAAATATTATTTTGACAGTTCTGCAGCTGTTACCTAATTCATTTGCTTAAATAAGGACTACATTATTATGTAATTATTTGTCCCATTTTTATCCAAACACCCAGAAAAACTCCTGCTGAAGCGACTGAGATCCACCTGACACACTGTGATAAAGATGGCGTTTATTAAAGAGGAGAGTGAAGACATTAGGATTAAAGACGTATTCAGCATGAAAGGAAGAAGATACTGAGACACGAATGAAGATGGCGTTTATTACAGAGGAGAGTGAAGACATGAGGACTGAAGAAACATTCAGCACGAAACGAGAAGATACGCAGACACAAACAAACCTGGTGTTTATTAAAGACGAGAGTGAAAACATTAGGATCGAAGACGTGTTCAGCATCACATGTGAAGATATAGAGACACAAACATCTATTAGAGATAAGAATAAAGGCATGAAGACACAAACGTCTATTAGAGAGAAGAGAGAAGACACGAAGAAGAAGAAACCATTCAGAGTCAAGCATGAAGATGCTGAGACACAAACAGGTTGGTTTTCTCACTCTCATGATGCTTCTTAAAATGCCCAGTTCCACAGAAATGACTGGTGTTTTTGTAGAATGTCATATGAGCGTCCTAATTAAAGTGGTTTTGTTTGACATGGAGCGGGTTGACACGTGTTGATAGACATATAGTATTTAACAAAAACATTTAATTTGACGTAAGGTGAACTTTGAAATGTTACTGCTGCTGTCTGCCTTGTGCTTCATTTAAAGGGCTTTGATGAGCAAATAAAACCACTGTTGGACACTAATTTTATAATGATGTTTTTACCAGAGCATCTATTTAGAGAGTTTCAGATCTTCTGTCAAGCTCAGTTGTAAATGTGGCATCATAAGTTGATCTAGGATGGGTGTTTCTTCTCCTGGGGCCTTGTGTATAAAATGGGCATATATCGGGAATTACAAAATGAACTAGGCACTGTTTTAGTGGAGAGTTAAGAGTGCTGACAGTGGGGCTGCTGTTCGTAATCAAATTTCTAATCCAGTTACAATCATGGATGCCACAATTACATAATGTCGTTCAAAGCGACAAGTAATCGTTCCAGTCCATAATTATTCTAGCAATTTATATATTATAAATGTTAATTAAAATATAAAATCAAAACAAAAATCAAAATCCCAAATTTATACTTATTATAAAATTAAAAAACAAACCAAATTTTTACTTTTTTGTAATTTAAAGAAGAAACCAATCTATGTATAGTTGACATTTGGGGGCTTAATACTATAGAGAAAGAGCACTAAAGGTTTTTTCAGTTAGAGTATGTTTTCAGCTTATTTATTTTTCATATAAAGATCACGGCATGCAGGTTGCATCAAACGGTTGTAAAAAACATCATTCAATGTAAATTGTGATAATCGTAATTAATAATCGCAATTACAATTTCAAGGGAATAATCGACAATTATGATTTTTGTCATAATCGTGCAGCCCTAACTGACAGGGATCAACGCTAAGGGTTTTGGCCCTGTCACCAAAAATAAAATAGTTGCAGTTATCGTTGTTTTTGATCCGTTATCTTGTATTCTAATAAATAACACCCAATATTTTAGATACCAATTAAATTGTACAATTCTTCATTTCAATTTCGATACCACAGCAAAAATCACTAGCCAAAAATAAGTATAAATATAAAGTTTAGACATTATTATAGACAGGTGACAGCCGGGTAATAGCACAATTAAATGTAGGCCTATAGCACAAAAATAGAAATGAAATGATGCTTGAGGTTTTTATGTTTGTAGATGTTCAGGTACAGAAATGGAAAAATCACATATAAAATAACATTTGCATATTCTTCACTCCGTGTTGCACCATGATTTTTTAGTAGCCATTTGAAATTAGAGGCAACCACTGCATTTCAATCAAAAATTGAAAAAAAAAGTGCAACTGTATAATTTCAAAATCTGAAGCAAAAACAGAATAACCTGACTTTAGCTTTGTCAAATTATTAGGGCTGTGCAATTAATCACATTCGATTGTCGTGCGCATCTCGTCAGTAAAGCCGGTCCCATGATTAGAACTAAATCACCATCACCTGCTTTCAGATAGAGTGGCTTTCACTACACAGAGCCGTCGTTCACTGAAAATGAAGCAAAATCGCCCTCACAATCGCAGATGAATCGCATTTGATTTCGAACACGATATTGCACAGCTCGCGTGTGTCAGAGCGCTGTCCGTGCGCTGTTCACAGAACACAGCATGTTAAGAGTACTGAAAGGAGTTTTCTTTGTCGCCCAAATGTTTTTTAATCGCTTGAATTTGTAAATTAACAAGTCTTAAAAACACATGCAAATAATAAAATGTCTCGACGACGCTGCAGTGGCCCAATCGGGCATGTGACAAATCCGTCTACTGTCTTTTACGCTGGCCCCGGGCCATCAGGCAGTCCTTATTGTCGAGCCCTGACTGAAGTAAACCGTGATTTAAACTGTTTCACATCTGATATACACTTTTAGATTAAATATGTCACTCTGGACTCAAATGACATGAAATCATTATCCTGAAGTTACAACTTTTTTTATATGCATTTAAAGAGAAATATTTGTAGTGGATGCACTTTACCTGTGGCATTCTGTGTTGTAATGTTTTAACTAGTGAGGATTGCTTGGCACATGATCGAGGATGCTACGGACACCTTGTTGAATTTGGGAACTAAGACTCATGCTAGAATTTTATTCATTGATTTCTCATCTGACGAGGCATGAGAATAGATTTATTGTAAAATATGCAGATGATTCAGCTACTGTCAGCCTCCTCCATGCAGATGGAAATGACCATGGCCTCGTGGTAGATGATTTTGTTCAGTGGTGTGATAATGCATTCCTGCAAATAAATGTGTTAAAAACTAAAGCATATTGATTTTATGCGTAATCAAAGTGATATGATCCCACAACCTCAACCTCCTGATCTTTAATAGTTGTTCTCTTTATAAGTATTTGGGATGTGTGATTGATAACAAGCTGAAGTTTAATGTAAATGTGGAGAAGATTTGTAAAAAGGGCCAGCAACGTCTGTACTGTCTATGGAGACTGTCCAAATTTAACGTTGATAGATCGTTGATGACTCTGTTTTACCTGGGCTTATATTGAGTCTTGAACATTTGCTATGTTAAAAATCTAGGCGATATGGCTTAAAAACCACCAAACTGACATTTCCGATTTAATCGTGATTTTTTTTTCTCTTTAAAACAAACTACAAACGACAAAGAAATTGCTCACAACAAAGGTAATCTTTTATTTTGTTCACAGTTTCGCTTTATGCAGTTTAATCTAAATTTCCCCTTTGTGCATAAGTGTAACAGGAAACAAGCCTCACAACATGCTTGTAAAGCGAGATGGCAGGCACTGCCATTGTAAACAGTGAAAATGTAGCTTATCAGTTTTCTAATAACTTCAAACTTACAGTGACACAATGCACCTTCAAAATAAATTAAAATATAAATAAAAAATAAAATTGTGTGTCCCTCTGCTTGATAAAAACACTTTTGGTTAAATAAATGTAACAAAAATGACAAAATTAGATATAATTACAAAAATACATACTTATCGCATGGTGGGTATTTCATAAAGTGCAAAACAAAAACTTTAAACAGGTTTTCTGAATCCCTGAAATTGTAAACCAAAATGAAACATCTGCATCCATTACTTTAGTTTCAACATTCCTCTTTTATGCATTTTTAGCCAGGAAGACAAGCCTGTCTACTACCTCTGGCTTGAGGCATGCCCGTGTTACATGTAACAATGCCCCCCTCCCACACTGAAAAGCCTCTCTGATGGGGGCACTTGCTAGCGGGGACAGACAAGTATTTTTTGGCCAGATTACTGAGCCTTGGGAAGTTTGGTTCATGACGTTTCCACCACTGAAGTGGATCAGTGTCTGGAGTCTACCTCAGGGGTCAGTAGGTAAGTTGCCAGCTCTGTCTATACTTTCACTGCCTCTCTGATTGGTGAGAAGATGACTCTCTGGCACATTCTTCTTGAAGAAAGCAGCTAAAGTCATATTTTCTTATTGGGCGGAGGCTGTGCTTCTCCTGTGGCTCACCTGGACTGCTGGACCAGGCTGCTGTGGTGTACTTTTTCAGCAGGCAGACTCAGAGACATCAGCTCAGTGACAGCTCTTTTCTTAACTTGTTCCACCTTGTCTGGGTCAATGTAGGTTGTATGGAACCTGGGGTCCATAAGTGAGGACATGTCCAAGAGTTCATTCTTCACAGGGTCGCTGTATTTGTCATCAAGGGTACTGCATTATGTTTCTTTTTATTGTTTTAGTGAGATCGGGTGTCTTCCTCCTCTGGCTGTAGGAGATTGGTTTTGAACAAATGCAGCACCGGTTTAATGTAGGGAGACACTGACATAAGCCTCCTCGGACAGGGCGTCTGTAAAAATCTTGGAGTGGCTTGACAGCTTTATTTTACAGACTCTAAAACCTCAATATCTTGACAAGTGGGCACAAGATGACGGCTTTTCTTGGTAGGATCCCAGGACGCGGACTATGGGACTTCTCCTGTTCTAGGAAATCTCTTTGCGGCGCTTTTGTAGTGGATGCCACTCCATCTGAAAGCAACATGTGGTGATTTACTACTATAATCAAGGAACCGGCTTCTTACTGACGAGATGTGACTATACGGTACCATCGCGATATATGTGGCCCAGACGCACTAAGGACACTGCAGCACCTGCGCACACACACACACATACCATTATGATCAATCATGCGTGTACATTTTGTGGAAAATATGTATTGATTTTCATTAAATTGCATTAAATTTAAAACGCCCTTAATTGGGCTTGTTTGAATGCATAGACATTAGACTCTTCCTATTCGCGTTGTGCAGGGTATGTCAAAGCATGCGCGTTGGGCCACTCATTGTCTATCAGGCTTTTAGTATGTTGGTGCCGCTGTTGTGTCATACAGATGAGTCGCGTCTTCGTCAAATTCCAGGAGGTCAGAGCTCTTTTAGCCCTGCGCAATTATTTCACCTTTATGGTCAGCGGGGAAAGTAAGCTGTTGAGGCAGGCGCTCGAGGGTCTAGTTTTCATTAAATGCAAAGTCAAACTATTATAGGGCGCATCGTTCGACTCGACAACAAGGTCCTTTGTGGCGGAGTAAAACGACACCCCCTTCCCGCTCTCTAGCGATCTTTCAACGAGTACTGTTGTACAGGTGAGGCAAGGAAACATCAGCAAAGTTTAATATTTCCGGCTGTGGGGTAGCACCATACCCCTGGGGGGCGAGAACTGTAATCATGTCAATAAACCCTGGCTTTTCCACAGTGTAGATGGGCACCATATCTTTTGCTATTCTATTTCGCCATGGCATCCGATGATTGCTTTCCGTGGGGGCGCTTTCATGTCAGTTAAGGGGTTACAATTTGAAAATCTTTCTAAGATGGTAGCGGTTGTTTTTTTGTGGGTGGGTGTGCAACTGCGGGTCTTGTTCTCTTCGTTGAGAGGCACACAACCTCCCACTCGGGCTGAATGCCTATGTTTAAGATGCTGTAAGAAATTTGTTGTGCTGCTACCTTTGGTAGCAAAGGCTTTCTTTAAACACACTGTTGCAATGTGGCGTTATTTGTTCTGGGTCTGACACTAAAAAAGCAAACAAATTCCACCAACGATGAAACGGTGCCTTTCTTTTGGAACGAGCTCCTGCGCTGTTAAATGCCATGTTGTCTGTAATGCGGCTGTAAGGAAGCGGGGGGAGGGCGAGACACTCTGAAATACGGAAGCACCTAAGGGGATAGCCGGTGGTGGAAGTTAAGAGGAGGGAAACCGATTTTCATTAAAAACAAATCGCCCTTAACGTCAAATTCGAGGTTAATCGATAAAATCGATTTATCGCCCCAGCCTCTACTATGTTATGCTGGTATGGAGTTTAGTGTGAAGGACAAAGAGGGCAGTGGTGAAAATATTAACACTAGTAGTAAGATTTTAGGAGTTCAGCAGAGGCATCCTACCGACCTAACCGAAGGTAGTTAGCAAAAGCCAATCTATCTTACGGTTATTTCCCGTCCTCTCTACTCGGAGTTTCAGTGTTTACACTCAGGATCTCTCAGTTAAGATTTCCTTCTGTAGAGTAACAGGTACAAACATACATTTATTCTTTCTCTATCTCTGTGCTAAATTTGGGCAGGTGGGGAGTAGGGGAAGCCGATTAGTCTGTTTGGTTCTTGCTGTGTCTTTATATATTTTTTAGTATTGTTAAGTACTTTTTGTGTGTGGTTCTTGCTGTAAAAAGCAATTGCCTTAGTGGACCAAAGGAAAGATAGACGGTATAATGGACAGACACAAATACGACTCGCTCTGTGATGGACGGGTCCGTTGGCCAGTTGAATAAGAGGGTCACACAGGACTGTACAGGGCTTACAAAAATTTCAACATCCATGGACTCTTGAGATTTAGTAAAATGAAAAGAATTTAACTAGCCCCCGAGTTGCCTTTGGACGCAGTGATTGACTGTTTATGCTGGCCACGGTATACAGACGACGGCTGTTGTATTGGCACAAAGGAGAGTTCATTCTAACTTTACTGCTTACTGACCTGTCTTCAATCAGTTCTTGTTCTTGTCCTTTTAAAAGTTCCACATGCCTGATTTATCCATGAAGGTCCACTGTTTAAACAACCCAAGAGGGAATTGTACATTTATTATACTCATTATTAAATCTGATTTATGGCTCTTAACCGTAATATCTTTTGAATGTCAATGGTTTTACATGGTGCCGTTAAAAGGACTAAATGTTTGGACAGGCTTTCTGTTGGCAACTAATACAGGAATTAATTTGAAAAGCACCCTTTTCAGAACAGGCACTAATAAATGAGTTTCTTCTTCCTCTGCTAAGAAAGACTAAGGGGGGCTTTGACATTGGGGGGGGGGGGGGGGGGGGGCAGCTCCGCACCTTACCCTTTTTCCATACATGTTCGTAAGGGTGATGCAGATGGTGGTATTACATTGAGTATTACTGGACATTCAAAATACAAGCCTATCGGCTATTGTCTTGTCCTTTCAAAATGTGCTGCGGCTCCACTGTCATGTGGAGTTGCAATCGGATAAGGGGCGTTTCCAACAAATATCCGTATCAGTGTGGCAGACCGCAGTGGATGGAATAGAACTACAAAATGCGAACTCGCGATCTGAAACAATGGTCCTTAGCACCCAAACGGGTAGGTATAAGGTAATCAAGGTGTCCCATTTTTCCTGGCAGTCACAATTCGTTGTCAAATAAACCTAAAGTTTAGTGAAGGCGGGATAGGAGGAATCACGGCTGATAGAAGTGCTCTCTCTTGCGCACACACTCCACTTCTTCAGTTCTCATATTAGAGGGATTGCACACCCTGATAACCACTTTTTCCAGTACTCGCCTGATACTTTTTATTTTTGGTACTTGCCGATAGTGAGTACTGATACGGATATTTTGATTGCAATTGTAAAATTGTAATATGGGGTACAGGAAACCAAAACAATTCATATTATGACATATAGTCAAACCAAAATTTATTCAGAAAGCATATAGTCAAACCAAAATTTATTCAGACACCTTCACACATTTCTCATTATCACAGGTTTATTCTCTATAGTTTGGTGTCATATAGTTAAGATGTAATAAAAATACGACAAGAACTCATTAGTTAAACGGTCCAGAACAAAGTAATCTTGATAATGTTAGTAACTTTGATAGAAAGGTATGTACATGGATTACAATCAACCAAAAATATTATTCAGACAGATGTTAGTATGGGACATATGTACACAACTATCAGTAAATTAGTCGTGCCACCCTTAGCCTTACTGACTGCCTGTAGTCTCCTGGGCAATGCTGTCACCCAAGCTTCATGCAAAACCCGAACTTCAGTTTTTTTTGGCCTAGATTTGGTTATGAATAATTTTTGATCCCAAATTTGTATCAGTTTTACTGGTAGTCCACTGTTTGAAGAATATTTTTGGGTTCTAATTTTGTCAGTTATTTTTGCATATCCGCACTTACATAAATGAACTATAGTGTCATGCACCCACTAGTAAAAAATAGAAAAAATTATATCTGGTCTCCGAATAATTTTTGGTTTGACTGTATATCCTTCGGTTATTTTTACACTTAATTATGCCCATTTAAATTTATTTTACAAGGTTTTGTTACTTTCTTTAATTTTTTTTTTGCTCTGTGATTCATCATCTGTAATTAAATAGCATTAGAGCTGCTCCATTGCATTGACTTAGTTCTGTAATGACGCGCTTTGCTGTAATAATGCAGGGAACCACTCATTATAAATCATCTGGGATATTTTTCACAAATAGAAGTTTTGTTTTTTTTTAATCTGAAACGTGCGGTGATTTATATTCCATAGCCACTCATATAATGCAGAAACACTCAAGCAAACAAAACACGAGCACGCTTGCCACGTATGTGTACTGTTGCAGAACGAGGAGGGACCGTAGTAACATACTGCCTAGCGCATTAACACACAGGCTGCTAGATTCACTTTCGCCAGGAAGTCATGTGTGCCTAAGGTTGAAACTAAATGATGTTTATAGTGAATGCCCCTGTAAATTGTCTTTTAAAAAAAAAAAAAAAAAAAAATTTCTTTTTTTATATTAAATATTATTTATCAACAACTATAATCTTTGTAAGTTGCTCCCTTTTCACTACTGTTAAAGGGATAGTTCACCCAAAAATGAAAATTGTCATAATTGATTTGGTCTAAAGAGAGAAGAATTAATTACTATTCTTTTTGAAGACTACATATAGCTATCAAAATAAATGTTGGTAACTGCAGCTTGACTAAACGTAAAGACTAAAAGTTGACAAAAAATGCAATGAGCTTATCGTGGACTAAAATTAGACTCTAAAACCTATGAAAGACTTAAATGACTAAGACTGTTAAGCATTTTCGTTTCAAGATAAAGACTGACTAAATCAAAAATGCCTGTCAAAATTAACACTGGTCTCCAGTCAGTCTTCTGTCTCAGTCATCACCCAGCCTTCAGTGTACCAGACAGCATTTCCAACATACAAAAGACTGTTCACTCCCAAGCTAAGTTACCACAAACTACACTACAATTTATAATCACCTATTTGCATTGCTGTGTCTCCAATCTAACTTTCGAATAAATGCTTTACTTTTGATGTATTCTGTCTCTTTTCCTTATATGTTTGCATCAGATAGCAACTTGTGGATACAGTCAATTACTATAACACATCTCACTCAACAAATGGCAAGTGGGGTAGGTGTCCCATTCCAATTTTTGAGGTGGGATGGGTTCACAGGATAGACAACAATCATCCCACTTTCCTGGTTAAAGCAATCCCATTTAATAAATTGGAAATGGACCACATTTCTGCTTGTAATTTGTTGAATTCGATGGTTTAAAAAGACTGGAGGAGAATCATCCCACTATCTTATTATAGCAATCCTATTCAATAAATTGGAAATGGACACATATCCCATTTGAAATTTATTGAATGATCCAATATCTAGTCTATTAGAACTGATCCAATTTTAAGTCTGTTTGAACCTTCAAATGATATAGATGACCTACTGACACTGTCTCTGTCATTTGTGCTTAATTCTCGCTCCCTTCACATCAGGTGTTTCAAAGACTGCCACTCTGCACACGTACATATTCCAGGCGAGCCAGCATCTGAGGCTGACCCACAGGGTTTGGAACCTTCAGTAAAGGAAGCTGCTCCTTGCCCTCTCCTCCGGGAGGGTGGACGTCCGCAAGGGCAACTGCCCCGTGCCCACCTTGGCAAGTTCACCCGGTCCGTATTGGACCGCCACCTGATTTGTCACACCGAGTTTTTTTTTTTTCTTTTTTTTCTTTTTTTTTTGCCACAAGCTAACCGCGGGCAAGAGACCATACAGGCTCTGAAGAGGAGTAAGATCCTGCATGACCTTTCCGAGCTGAGGGCGGCAATAGCGACCGTACCCATGGCCTCGACCCTCAACCAGGAGGATGCTCACAACCACACCTTCACTATGGAAGGAGGAGGAGGGGCTTGTGACAACCCATGCTGCCGAAAGCTCAGGAATGAGGTGGCAGACCTCAACAAGCAGGTTAACTCGCTGAGCAAGGCCCTCAAAGACATGACGCGCCGCTACTGCCTGTTGAGGAGGAGATTGCAGCCCACCCCCTCTACCCAGGTCACTGGAAGATTGTTGTCGCACTTTGGTCTCCTGAGAAGGGTGCGGAGGAGGAGTAAGAGGAGCCCTGTGCTGGGCACTCGGGGGAACCGGCTGGCCAGGGCCCCTGAGACCAGCCCCCGGCAATGGCGCCATCTCAGCAACAAGAGAAGCACCCGTTCCTTGACCAAGTGCCGGCTTTGAGAGTGAGTACCATGCTCTGTCACTTCTCCCCTCTCATTCTGTGGCCATTGTTCTGACCCCATTGTTCCTGTTTTCTTTTCGCAGACATCCCCCTCAGGCGTACCAGGGGCAACCAGGAGAGCACTGACCCCACTCCGAGGCTGGTCAATAATGTGACCTCAAAGATGTTCTATTTCCACAACTTACATTGTGTACATGGCGGAGGGGCAGACCGACCTGGGCAAATGGGCTTCCTGAACCAGATGTTGAGGATGCAGTCCTATCTAAACCATTATCAAACTGAAAATTTTAAAGGGAGGCCAAGGGGGGTGGGGGGTCGACCAACACTAAGATCTGTAAAAGGTTAACAGAGTGCTGTCTTTTAACCAAATAAAAAAAATTGAATCATACATTTTTCTGTAATTAATCATGATTAATCCCATATTTGTATATTATTTTATTGTCATTATTTCCCCCCCATTGAACCTCCAAATTAATGTAGAAACAACATATAGTATATTTAATGTGTGTTTTAATGGCATCTTTTACTAAGTAGCTTATTATTAATGAAGTATTGATACCAATACTGGCTACTGGTGTCTCTATACAATGCATTTTCCCTTAATTTTTACCTATTAATTCATAGCCATTCAACATTAGTTGTAATTGAAAGACATTTTTACCATTTAATAGGCGCTGAGTCTGAAATGTATAACTTTTAATTTAAGTGTGATTTTAAAACAATCTTCACAAACTATAAATTGTATTATGCATCAAAACTATATTGGTTAATTTTTTTTATTCAAGCTACAAAGGTTCATCAGTGACTAGAGCAGTCGAGTGATTTCTCTTTTTCGTGTGTTCTTTGATATTTTTGGGAATATTTTTTTTTTTTTTTTGTCGTGTTTAAAACCCTGATGCACATGACGGGGATCTAACACGCATCTGATTTCTCAAAACTCTTTACAGTTGTTTTAGACTTTATACCTCATTTTAAGACTGCGATTACGGGGTAACCTGGCAAAATCGCGCATTTTGACATTTGTGGGTGTTCCTCAGTTGAAGTGCTTCTGGCTGTTCCATGTCTGAAAAGCGTTCTTAAGAAGCAGTTTACAGTCGGAATGCGCAGCCTTTCACTATACTTCATTGGACAATATATTTCGTCCAGTGTTGCACTATTTCTCACCAGAAGTGATGACGCATAAAAATGCTTCATCCTTGGTTACAACTGGAGTTTGTTGGGATATCTCATAACTCCCTAATAAACGCGTTTCAAACCGCTGTGCCGTCTATGATGTTGCCATCTCTCTGTAATGTTGTTGTTGTTTGCGCTTCTTTCTTATATTTTTTGTTTTTCGGATGGCCCGTGGCAATGTTGCAACCTTGTGGACAATAATTGCTAGGCATTTATGCAACCTTCATGTACTTTTCCCTTTGGGCCGTATGAAGATGATTGGCGGGCTGGATTTGGCCTGTGGGCCGCCAGTTTGAATAGCCCTGATATAAACAATTTAGACGAATAAAAAACACATTCTAATTGTATATTAGTGCAGGATGTGAAGAAGTAAGGACCGTGCCAATGTTCAAGAAGCATACTTTTGGGGGCCCTGTCTCAAATGGCACACTTCATATGCACTTACGGTCTTGTGGACCTTAACAAGTGGCTGCCAGGTGTAATGGTGGTTGGCCTATCTAATAACAATAATAAAAAAAAACTGTCTACAGATTAATTTTTTGTTCGGGTGCCAGACAGGGTTTTGATCCTGTCACTACATCAACAACTGGATAACTTATATTAAAAACCATTAATTACATATGAAAGTCTTGAAGGGAGAAAGAAGCAAATTAAACTTGTAAAATTTTTTTAGAACCAACTTCATTTGCAATGTATTATACACAGTCAGCAAAACACTGAGCAAAGGAGTACATCCAAAAGATGACTTTTCGACGAAGTCTTTGTTCCCACATTGCAAAATATGCCACACAGTTTTTTTTTTTTTTTTTTTTTAGTTTTTAACTGTTTGGTCTTTTTTTTTTGAACCTCTTCCCGCCCATCTGATATATGATGGGACCTCTGTAACAATCTTACGTGGTTCACATTTTGGTCATTGCTGGATATATTTTCAAACACCTTATACCGTCTCATTTAGACAAAAAACAACCCACAAAAATCAAATAAGAAAAAAAAAAAAAACAAAATCAAAAAACACAAAAAAAACAAGATCAATTTTTATTGTTTAAATAAACATTTTAAAATTATATATATTCTAAAGTAGCGGAAATTAATACGACTAAAATTGAACAAAAATAATCTCCCCCAACATACTTTCCTTAAATCACTTATTTCACACAGTTCCAGAGTCCTAATTTCTAATTTGGAAGTTGACAAATAGAAAGTCACAGGAAACAAAACCCCCAAAAGTTTGGGGGGATGTCCTGAAAATAAACGCAAACTTACATAATAATTAACAAAACTCTTTATTTTTGACCTCTTAATGAGTTCTTGCAGGTCATTGAGTTTTTTAATTGACTCGCTGAGCATTTTCTCCGCCCCTGAAACGTGACACTCTATAAACACACCAGATAAAGTTTTAGAAAATAGAAATATATACGGACATTTATTTTTGAGTGACCACCTTTAACAAAGAAGTGACAATTTATCTCGCCGGCAGTAAAGATAAACGTGTTGAGGCTATTAATATGTATATGATTTTTAAAATTAAACGAAAAGAGGGCCATTTGTGGTGTTTTATATCATATTTAGTTTTATTGTGTACAGTGACGAGAACTGAAGTAATTAAAGGACTGAGATCCTCCTGTGTCATGCACAATTCATACAGGTTTTCAACTTTCTACACCATCATTCAAAGACACAAATCCGTCAAACATGAAAGGCTAAAAACAGGGATCAGGAGCAGGAGAGGCGGAGAAGTGCAAAGATAACCAAAACGGAACCACGAGGCTGAATGCACAAAAGGCTGTTATTGCTCTTGTTTTCATTTTAGGCTACGACATTCAGCCATCACATGTCCCATTTTGTGACAGTAGTCCCATTTATTTTTACAGTCAGAGAGATTCTCGTGTTCTTTTTGGGATGGTCCAGCTGTGTCACATGTATGCTTAATTTCACGATTCGATTCAATTTACTTTTTTATTGTTTTTTTTTTTACAAAATTAGATTTAATACAAATTATAAATTAAATATGTTCTTTTGTTATTGCTTGGACAAAATGCTGCACATTTCTGCACATTTCTATGTGAAATTGAAATATAACACTATAATAAAATACCAATATAGCACTTGATCCAGGATTCCCCTGCGGCTGTACTCTGACACCAGGTTTCGGTATCCTGCTTTGTAGTAGCCTCGGATATCTTCATCGGACAAAATGTGGCACTGAAAGGGAATGCCTTCACCTGGAATTACACACAAGCATATTGTTTAGTGCAGCAACACTGCAGCTCTTTCACTCTTAGACTATCAGTTCTGTCACGCATGCTTTATATTTTATATATTGTGTATATTGTTTAAAGGACAATAAAACTCTTTAATCTCTCTAATCTAATTCGTCAAAGATTAAATTTTCACCATAAAAACGATTACACAAGCTTTCAATCTGTTTATTATTAGTGGAGTGTCTGCTGTGCACAAGCTGTTCTATGCAGTCAGAGCTACCGTCATTAATACAGTTTTTTTTTTTTATTAAAATAATCAACAGGAGCATGGAAAAACAACCATAATATTCCAGTAGCTGCTGCATTACCGTGTCTACTACAAACACCCTGACAATCACAGTATCTGCTGGAGGGTAGATCATGTGTTTCGCAGGATGAGTTTCTTACCTAGAGCTTCTCTCAGCTTTTG